>NW_024039707.1:1200000-1630000 GCF_016077235.1 Cyprinodon tularosa | reverse complement strand
ATTTTATTTCAGTGTTTAATTCTTTTTAAAGTAACATGTTATAATTAAAAACGTCTCCGGACCTTTACTGGTAGTTGATTTTCTTTATTCGGACTCCACTCATTTTTAATTGGTCACTTCTGTTCTATAGTGTAGTTTATTGGAGCGCCACTTGTTAATAACTGAAACAAAGAGGTTAAAAACGCTCATGAAGGAGGTCGGCTCTGTTCTAGGAGGCACCCTAATCCACCATAGGGGGCCTCTTAAAAAAGATCAACATCACTGTTGGACAATGTCTCCCACCCCATGTGTTAAGCTGGAGTAGCACTCTAGGTGCAGATCTTTCCTCCTAATAACTGAAAGGCTGTATTAGCTTTTAACATATCTGGTATTAACTACACAATTTTTTTTTATTTTTTTCCGTTAAAAGTTCAATGCCATCTTATAACATGTGTATTATCAACATTATTCAATTCATAATCCTCACCTGCACATTTCATTTGATGTGAGAGTGCCAATTTCATAACTGAACGGTAGTTTTTCTTCTTTTGTAAAAACAAATATGCAATTATATTTCAAGACAAAACAAACACTGCATTCATGCATACAAGTGTTCGACCTGTGAAAGCCATTGGCGAATTAAAAGGAAAAGTCAAACAGTTAAAAGTAAATGTAACAGCAAGCCGGCACTTTATCTTGAAAGGGCTTTCAGAACCAGAGCATGAAGTTCATTCTTTCCAGCGGTGAGTCAGCGGTGGCAGAGAGACGGAAAAAATAGAAAGACATGAGGACGGACACAGCAAGCTAAACACCACAGTTGCTGGATGTGCAAATAAAAAAAAAGACATTTAGAAAGGGCCAAGCTGAAAGCGAGAAAAAAAATCCTATTTTCCATTTTAGACTTTCAGTGCTTGGTGTTTCTTGTGTAAAATTACCTAAATTTATGTTAGTAGCCTATGGTTCAAACTTGGCCAGCTTAATGCATTAAAATGAAGTTGGCTTTACTGTCAGTCCAGCAACAACCTTCCCTTTCCATTAAAAGAGTGAAATATAGGAGTAATGGTCTCTTTAGAGGTAAACAAGATCCTGAGCGATCAATGTTGACAGATGGCCCTCCAAAATAAAATTCTAAAATAAATTAGCATGAAAATTGATAGTTTTAGAGATACTGTCATCTCATCAGCGTGGTGTCCGTTCTAAAAACTGTCTTCTCAGTGACTCCAGATGTTCGTTTTTTCTTCACGACACAATGAAGAACCCTCTCAGCGACATGCCTCACCCTAGTTCTGACTGGCTCAAGCTTTTATTTTCATCACAATGCCCAGCTGCAGTTTTAGAGCAAAGGCTTGTTACTCTGAAGAGATGTACTGTATTATAACCATGGTAACAGCTCCTCAGTCAAACCCCATTCAAAGGCAAACAGCTTGTATCATCATGTTTTCTCAGTCTTTCTGAACGTCCTTCATCCACAGCTGCATAATAAATGCACTTCTGATGATTTAAGCAATGAATGTCTGGCCTTCTGTTGTAAGTGTTAATGTTAGACTGTAAAAAAGAAACGGATAGCTAACTCTCAAAGTATACTTTCCATGCAAGCGTGCATGGGGAAAAGTGAGATGGTGCAATAAAACGCCAAACAAGCCAATCAAGGCTGATGTTCCATTGTAGAAATGAAAGTGACGTAGAAACACTTGTGTGGAAATCATTTATGGTTTCACTTGAGATCAGCCCCTTGGTCATCCTTGCTGGGTTACAGGGCATCGCCTACAGAAAACTGCATCTTTCTGGGACAATTCGTTTTCCAATATTCCTCTGCTAAAAAATGAATGCAGGACAGGCTAGGCTCATTTATAAACAAATCTTACAAAGTAAACTGTAAGATTACAAAGTCCGATTAGGAGGTTTTCTTAGTCTGGAACCTAGGAAATAGGAAATCTGTTCATTTAGAGCACCAATATTAATTAGAACATTTCACATCCCCTTGAATGGCAACAAAGGGATATAAAACACATCAGGAGTGTGAGTCATAAGGCTTTCTGAAAGCATGAGCACGGCTGACCACAAAGCTTCACAGCAGGGGAACTAAGGACAGCTAACAGGAGGAGAAAAAAAAGCACTTTGCTCTGCAGCAAAGATTTCGGGTTTGGTCTTGAAGACTGGAAACCATGAGAAAAACACACGGCTTATGTGGCATTTAAGATACAAGGCAGATCTAGCTCGTATTGCGTTTTTATGTATGAAAAACTTGTAAATAATGAGATTTCCGCATTAAAATGTTTTGCCATTATAAACACAGAACTTAGTTTTGCTTATATTTAGCTTCCTTCACAATAACTGGTTATTTTTATATCTGACTAAAATGAATGAATAGCCAGTTGGGACTGAGCATTTGAGCAATCACCTAACCACCTCATTCTCCACCGCTAAGTACGGTGGAATATGTGTGATGCTGAGGGCATATTTATCTTCAGAAAACCCGAGATTCTTTGAATTAAATCAGAAACCCTTTGAAATAAATTTTAACTTTTTTTTTATATATATATATATATATATATATATATATATATATATATATATTTATTTATTTATTTATTTGGCATCCTTTTGCAGAAAGCAGTGTCTGGGTCTTTTATTCAGTAAATCAAATTAATAGAAAACTTTTCACACATCTGTACTGAATTGTCTTGCGGTTTTGCTAACAAATGCAGATTCAATGAGGGATACAGAGGACGTTAAAGGGATAGTTCGGGATTTTTGACATGAATCTGTATGGCATCCCCATCACCAGTGTCATGCAATCACACTGACTTACCCCTGGCAGCATCCTGTGAGCAGAGTTCTCGTCCAGCTTTGGTCAAGCCGAAAGTAGTCTGGCAGGTTTGCTAGACCCAGCGAAATAAAACGTTTCTCTTCCCAAAACATTATGTGTTCAAAAGAGTGATATTTTTGCATCCCAAAAACATTGTAGTGGAAAAAGTCACACGTCGTTATCACTTGGTCCTATTTTCTCTCTGTTCGTATCAGTGCGCGCCGTCATTCTGACAGCGAGCTCGACTTTTCCAGCTCATTTCAGTGCTAACTTATCAATGGAAAGGTGGACGAGAACTCTGCTCACAGGATGCTGCCAGGGGTAAGTCAGTGTGATTGCATGACACTGGTGATGGGGATGCCATACAGATTCATGTCAAAAATCCCGAACTATCCCTTTAAGGTGATAAAGAGTAGTGTTTAAAATAAAGGAGAGCGATTTTGTATAATCATAGTTAAAACACCTGATGACTTGCACTCACAAATTACAGCTGTTTTTTTTTTGGTCATTGTTATGCATTAAATGCATTTACAAAGTATCTTGCAGGTTGATTTTAAAATCAAACAGCATTGCATACATATGCAGACCCCTTATTTTAGATCAGACATGGACCATCATCATATAATTACTACCCTGATTTTCAGCAACAGGTTGCAGCCACATTCACATATGCAAATACGTAGATCAGGAAGTTGTAGGCATGCAAGAAAAAACTTATTTTGTTAAATACCACAGTATTTTATTAGAGCATATTTGCATCAATTTAAAAATAAAGCCGAATGGATTTTAAATATATGAACCAATTATGGGCAAGTAGGGGTGTAAATCACATCCATCATGGCGATTCGATTCAGTATCGATTTCCTGACCCAATGATTCGATTAATCGATTAATCGGTTAAATTTTTCCTTTATTATTATTTTTTTTTTTTTTACACCTTACAGGCTAAACAAAGTTTCAAGTTTGAAATAAATCAATGAAAGCTGTAATATCATTATGCATTTTCTTTAGAAACAACAGCAAATAACAGAAGTAGAAAAGTTGCATCAAAAAATACTGCAAAAATACTGCACAATATCAGTGTAATTAGTTCAATACAATACCTCGGCTCCAGAGAAACTGTCCAACATATTTTTTTAGAATGTAATAAATATACTCAGGAAAGAGAGATGTTGCGTAGAGATTTAGACAGGAATAAAAATAAACTAGATATAAGGGAATTGTTTCAAAGGTAATCTGGGGATGTAGTTTTTGGGAGTATTTTTAATTTTCTAAGAAGAACGGGTATTTTAGGGAGAATATAATAGTTTGTCTGGTCCATACTCCATTCTGGAAGGTGGCGGTAATGCACCTATAAGTTGTTTGCCAACCGCCATTAAAAAAAAGAAGAAGAAGAAGGCTCCAGGCTGTCGACGTCACCGCCCCTTGAGAGACGCTCCGCTGCACCTCTCCCAGATTGTAGCTGACCGCAAACAGTGCAGCAGACAGGAGGCCGGCTTGTTTTGTTTTTATGACCGAAATTGCGGAAAACAACTCGTGAAGTTTGACCCGCTAGAAGAGCGAGGTGCGCGAGAACGCTGGGACCCTTTTTCCAGCTGGATCTCCGCTCTTTTTGGCTCTCATGTCCCTCCGTCGTCGGACTAAACTCGTCCCCACTTCCTCACCGCCTCGGCCGTATCTAGACCCACAGCGTGTAGCTCAGACCACGCTTCAATACTGAGCATAATTTAAAAATGTCTGTCAGCTTACTGCAACACACTGCTGTAAGAGTATAACGAGGAAGCGAGGTAGGAGGGCAAAATAGGTTTAGCGGCACCGCAGCACGGGAGGGAGAATTACGCCCAGGAGCAACTGGATAAAAATAGACCGGAGGAAAAAAAAAAAACATGAATCGATTATCTTGCGGACGTGTCGATGCATTGGAATGTCGGCTTTTGGATCGATGCATCGATACAAAACGATTATTTACACCCCTATGGGCAAGCATCAGTTTCCTTTTTACCTTTTATATAACTTAAACTCCCTGACACTAGTTAGCAGTGCACCAACCATGAGCGTGTTTTTAAGCTGCAGTGGAATAATGACATCATCTTGAGAGGTTTTCCAGAGATATCAGGCTTTTAGCTGGGAATGCATATGGTTGTACATTGTACGGCCTGTACTAACAATATTAGAATTTGTACCCCCTGTTTTTGGGATGTATGGCTTTGGGACGGCCTAATTTTCCTCAGGAATATGTTGGAATATCCAATGTCCATACGGACAACTTCATTCGTGTGAACAAGCATGTTGCGCTGTTTGCAAGCAGGTAAGCTTGTAACTATGACAAGTTTATGAAAACTCATTGAATATCTGATAACTATAGAATTATTTTCGAGAGTTTTTTTTTTTCCTGTGGGGCAATACTGTCTGTGGAATGTGGGAAAAACAACAACTAACGTACGGTTGGGCGCGATCTGTATTAAATCCATAGCAAATGTCAAACAGATGCTGCCATTTTTTCATGGGTCTTTAAGAAAATTTGTCTTTGATCCCAAAAAGTTCGATAAATGGATTTCCTTTGTGGATAACATTAGGCTTATTTTGCCCTTTGGACATTTACAACTGGTATAGCTGCCTTTCGGCGCAAGTCATCTGCTTGTGTAACACATCAGCTTACATTTACAAAATGTACTAAGATACATGAAAATGTGACAGCTAAGTTTCAGAATTAGTTTCAGTGTCGGCTGTATTCTTAAAGTAGATACACAAAAATAAAAGCTGTCCTGGCTACACTCTCTCCCCTGTTGGTTTGCTGCAGAGTGTGTTATAGTCTTTGTAGACTGTTTTTCATCTTTCAGCTTGTTGTATATGTAACAATCAAGTTTTACCTTTAGCAGCAGGTTTAAGTTGCACTTTCTGATTGTTTGAATTAACCGAGAAAACATAATATTGTACCTAAAAAATTATCTTACGTCTTCCTTATGCAATTTCCAACTCTAGTCAAGTGCACATACTTCCCATAAACAGGACAAATGTAGTGTAATAAAGACAAAAAGCTAGCTGCATTCCACCTTAAAATGCAGGAACTTCTTGCTGAGGATGAGGAGAGCCCACCTGCCCCCACCCATCCTCACCACCTTCTACAGAAGCACCATAGAGAGCGTTCTGACCAGCTGTCTCACTGTGTGATGTGGAGGCTGCAGCGCCTCAGACCGGAAGAAGGTGAGAAGAGTGGTGTGAACAGCAGAGAGGATCATTGAGGCTCCTCTTCCCTCCATTAAAGACATTTCATCCCAGCCTTTGGTGTCCCAAACCCGTAACATCATAAATGGCCCCACACACCCCCACCATGGACTGTTCTCCCTGCTGCCCTCTGGGAAGAGACTTTGCAGCATTGGATGAAGGTCCAGCAGATTCCAGAACAGCTTCTTCCCCACTGCCATAGGACCGCTAAATGTTATATAAAATGGGTTATAAAAAAAACAAAAAAAAACCCTGAATGTTGAAACTGTAACTATACAGTCGAATGTTTACATCACTTTTTTCCACCACAGTGTTTTTTCATCTGTGTTTTTATCACTGCTGCTTACCTTTATCAAGGCTGCACTTTAAATAAAAAATGAAAAAGTCTAGAGAGCTGTACTAAACGAAATTTCTTTTTGTATACACCTGTGTGTACAAAATGACAAAATAAAATCTAAGTCTAAAAAGCATTTCAGAGTCCAAATATCAACATTTTCTGGGCGAGGATACGACTCGAAGCCCCCTACAGTGCTTGTGTCTACTACATCACGCAAAGCATAAAGGTTTGATACACTAAGGTGTGCACCCTACCCTACAACTATTACAAAAATAGCAATAGATTTTCTATGTTGATGTATTGTATTATATAACATTTCGTATTGCCCAATTCTTGCTTATTCACACATCTTAAAGTTGGTTTCATCCCTCAACTTTACCAGACTCTACCTGGTCAGCAAAGCCCCCCCAACAACAATTACCACCACTGCTACTGGAATAAACTATCCCCTTCTTCTCAAGTTTACAAACATAAAACCATTTGAAAAGTTTTGCTGACAAATGCAGATTCAATGACGGGAAGAAGTTTAAAGAGTGGAGTTTAATATGAAGGAAAGCCGCAGTTATGCATCATCAGTGTTAAAACACATGATGACTTGCATTTCACAAATTCTTGCTTATTCACACCCTTTACAGTTGGTGGCAACCCTCAACTTTACTTATTTGAAAGCTTCAAACAGACCCCCCACACCCATAGAAATCTCTCTCTCTCTAAGGGAGCGCATGATAAATAAACACCCACGCCGTCATAGCAACCTGGCTCCAACAATGCCGGGCTGCTCGGCCCTAAGCAGCGACTAGTGTTACCCTACCTCTGGAAATCGATCTCAAAGTTTATCCTTAGCATAGTTGACGTTCTCAGCAGTCTGCTCTCAGACTCCAAGGACATTTAGACACACTTAAGTTGCTGCTTTAGATGTATAATAAATAAAACGGCAGAGATGGCTTCCTTTGGCTGTCCACTTTAATGTGTAGGAGAGCAAATAAACCAAAGCAGTTCCCAGAAATGGAGAGAGAATTAAGACCTAAAAGCTTTATAGGGACTGTAAACAAGAGGGCAAAACATGAGGAATCATTTTCAAGCCCAAATGATGAACAAAACTAGGGCAAATAGTAAAAAAGAAAAAGAGGGGCCAGCCAAGCACATTAAATTTCCACGATATAAATGTCTGTTGTAATTCGAGGCCCTGTGTTGTGCCCCTCCTTCACCATTTAAAAACCGAGCCCTGAGCCCTGATGATCGGATGTCAGCCTCTTTGTCTGGGCTGCACTCAGTGTTGCAGAGTCACGACAAAATACCAGATACAATTGCGGCTCTCAGTCACATGCACTCTGACCAGTAATTTTACTAGATATCAAAAGAGGGGGAAAAAATTGGTGAGCTGCTGTCGCCATTATATCCGTCATAGCAGTTCAATAATAAGCTTTTTCAATTTAGTTCTCTATGCAAGTACATTTATTTCTATGAATAATTAGTCCTGGAAATGTGCATGTCATAAACTTTTATCGATAAACGGGCTCCAATCCTAAAGAACCAAATACTAGTTTCACTTTCCCACTCCCAGACTGTACTTGTTAGAAATTTTTAGAAGTCTTGCAGGAATATGGAACCAATAATTGCTTGAGATTCGTAGAAAATGAGCAGAGACCATCTCAACAACCTAAAAACTACAGTGGTGGGTTTGTTAGCTGCCACTAGACAGAAAGAAAAATTGAGTAAAACAGAAGAAACCAACAGTTTCCTTTATAAACCTAATTTGAAATGACCAAAAACCCAAAAAGATCACCGTCTGGTTGGTGAATAGAGCAAGTTTTCTTTCTTTCTTTTCTTTTTAGGGGCGTGCAGGTGGCGCAGTGGTTAGTGCACACCACCCAATGTAAGGAGGCCTTAAACCTTGACACGGCTGACCCGGGTTAGAATCCGACTTGTGGTCCTTAGCCGTATGTCTCTCTCCCTCTCTCACACCCCCTTTCCTGTCAGCCTACTGTTGAAAAAATGTGCCGTAAAAACTAAAAGAAAAAAAAAGTCATTTAGGATTCGTTCACACTGCAGGCCTTGATGCTCAATTCCGATTTTTTTTTTTTGAGAAATCTGATTATTTTGCGTTGCGTTCATATTTCCCAATTTATGCGACTTGTATGTGATCTCCTGTGTGAACTGCAGTCATACAACGCAAGTGTCCCGCATGCGAAGTAAAAGACGCAATGATGTCATAGGCCAGCATGCTCTTTTTCCCCGGAAGTAAACATTGACGGTTGTGCCGGCACGTATCTAGCGGTCTTTTCCAACCATAAAAACACTATCTTTTTAATATGGTTCAACATAAACACTTCTCTCCGCATCATCGTCCACCATGGTTGTTGTTTTTCTTGCCACTTCTGCGTAGCAAGACGTATAAAAGTGACCTTTGTCGGGTATTGATGACATTCAAGTCGGATGAATCCGAAATGGCCGTTCACCCAAAGGTCGGATTTGAAAAGATAAGATTCGTATCGGTTTCAGGACTACATGGCCAAGTGGCCTGGGTCGCATTGAAAAAAATCTGATCTGTGTTGTTCAGACTGCAATGAAAAGATCAGATACAGGTCGCATCTGGGTCTGTTTTGCAGTTGATATCGTTTTCTCTATCGTTTAATTAATGCAGTATTTTTGTACCCACGTATATTAACTCATAAAATTGGAGACCTGGGATCAGGGTAAAGGCTGGTTTCTCCTTGACATGTCTGAGGTCCATGTGGACAAATGACATCACATCTTATGTCAATCGGATGGGGATCACATCTTGTGATCACAAAATTGTGAGCATCTCTTGGAAAGAAATGACTGCCACTCTTGGATGACACTAAGCAATATAAGCCCTACACGCCCCGCCCCCTCAGAGTCGGCCAGACTGTTGAACACAGTGGAAAAAAGGAGAATTAAAGTATAAATGCTTCAAACACATTGTTCCACTCCTCTGATTTAGATGCACGAAGCACAAACCAGCCTCCAAAACTACAGCCATAGAAGTTCAACCATATCTTTAGAGTAACTACCATGGAATGTTAAAATACATGAAATCTTACATGGTAATTCGGCAATACAAAACATTTTTACATTGCTTTTACACTGGAGATTATTGTATTAAATAAAGGATAAATATTAAGATTATTAAACAAACAGATCTCATTTTATCTGCTATAAAAAAAGTGGTTGAAACAAGTAGTGAAACAAATTCAAACCGTCTAATGACTTCAACCTACACTAACTCTCTGTAGTAATGCCATCAGGGAAATGGTACCACAACATCAGCAGAGCTACCAGATTACTACTAGTTGTAATGTTGAAATGAAATTCATTTTATCTCTAGCAATGTTTTTAGACCCTTTCCTTTTTATACGGCTCCCTAAGAAATATCTTCTTTTGGTAAAAGCAATAAGGTAAAGAGAGAAATTAAACTTTACAAAAGTTTTTTTTGTTTTCTGGCCAGTTCTGGAGTTACTTGTAAAGGTTTCAATTGCTGGCAGTGGAGCCCTGCTAATCCTTAAGACAGGGGAATCTATCAGCCTTTCACCTTTAAAACTAGGTTTATCCTTAGAGAGAACTGCATCAAAAAGAACTGCAAAAAGAGAGAAGGCTCTCAGTTTTTATTTAGATGGAGTAACCTCTTACTGCATCCCTTTCATGGTCTGCCCCACGATGATCTCATCCATCTCACACAAAAGAGCCTGGAGGCTGGTTCCCCAGGGGCCTAAGAGGCTCCCTCTGTGTGTCAGCGTACAAAAGCAAGTGCTGAACAACAGATGACGCTGTGTGTTTATATTATTTCTTCTGCAGCTCCGCCATGCACATCTGATTACAGCTTTTCCTTAAACAGCTGCTGAGGAGGATATTAATGTATCGCTATGGAACAGAGGTCAGACCAGGCCAGCATACCCATACTTAACACCCGTTTATCTCTTTAGTTTATCCCCATTTATCATGTACACAAAAAAAACAAAAACAAAAAACAGGTCAGATCACCATACGCTTAAAAAAAAAAAAAGTAAGTCATTAAATCGTTTTTTGTGCATGACTAAAGGGATACGCGCCTGTCAAGGTAGTTTAAAGTTAAATCTGACATCTTGCGCATGCATATTGATTATGGGTATGCTAGTCTAATGGGGTATGCTCATCTAACAGAACACCGTCACTCCTACAGAAATGTACACCTAAACCTGCTTCCCAATGACGTTTCAGGCTGAGCTACCATTAAAGTAGTAGGGAAGCGGCTGTTTCAATGGTTGCATTTCCGAATTCTCCCGAGTGGTGCACGACTTTACACGAGTGAATAAAAGTGAATGTGATTGGTCGATTATCAAGGGGGCAGGATTGTTGTGGCGGAAGGTTCGTAAGCATGTTTGGTTTTGGGCGGTCTCTCGGAAGCATCTTGCTAACCAGGTAGCAACTTAGTGCTAGTAGGTTGGAAATTATATTGGGACCAAGTAGCACTTAGAAACAACACTGTCAAGGAACACTATGGAAAATGGAAAACTGTCCATAGGTTTGTGTCGGAGGTCATGGATGAGTCTCCTCCGTCATACATTGTTTATTTAGAGGAGGAAAGCGGGGACAAAAATGTTGTGGAAGAGGACGCCAGGGCAGCAGAAGCTTGGTTTGGTGTAGAAGGCTTACAGCCGTACATGTTTGAGCCCTTGCCTCGCAACGCCGTCGGTTCAGTTAGCTCCACGCCTGCTGAAGACACAGTAGTCCATCCCCGTGAACACTGGGACGGAACTCAATGGTAAAGTAAATAATTCTTATTTCTTATTTCAACCATTGTGTATATTAGCTGCCACATATGAATAAAGATGTTATGACCGAAAAAATGTGATTGACAGATTAATTTTGATATATAATTGGCAGAATTTAGGTGTACAAGCTGATGTATAAGTAACTTGTCTGCATAAAATAAGACAGAAAAAAACATTTTTAATGGAAATTTTCTAAATTTTGGGACAATATAGACTGATAAAGAGTACATTTATATACATGTTTAAGCCAGAATGATTTGGAATTTAAATACGACTTCCCTACGACTATAAGTCTGCAGATCCAGAGTCTGATTCAAGTGGCACTTTGCAGCTCTGGGCTTTAGAAGTTTCAAAGAACAAAGTGGCACTCCCTGCCACCTGTCAACACAATATGGTGTAAGCAGTGGTGGCCAGACTCAGAGCATGCTGCCAGTGAGGTGATAAAAACCCAGAGACCACAGACAAACTGAAGCTCTTTTCCTGCCACATGGTGAAAAACTAATAACTAAATATGCTACTGAGTCACTATATTCAGCATAAGAGGGGAAGCATTTTGCTATACATCTGCAGTTTGGCTGGGGATAAAGAAGACTGATATACCCAAACGTTATCATATCCGTCTTCAAAACATCTGTTCCATTTTGCAGTTCTAAGCAAAGGAAATGTTTCTGCATACAGCTGAAGACTGTAGTCCGCCACAGGTCTTTATCTTTTAAAGCCATGGCAGCTATTTTATCAGCATGTGATTGTACTTAAATCTTTATTTTAATTAGACTTGGTTTTTAAAGTTATGAAAGTTTTTTTGCAGGAACATCAGCTTAGAGCTAGGCTTTATACTTAGGACAAGCTTTATTACCAGGTAGAGTTTTATAGGTACAAAGAATTTGCTTTGGTGATAAGATGCCATATATAGACAAACTTACTTAGTTGACATACCGGTAAATAAATTCTGAAGTATTGAATGTGGTTATGGTGGAGCCAGACTGAAGCTGATAATAAGAAAGAAAAACAAAACTCTACCCACCCTGCTGCTTAAGTTAATCAGAAAAAATATGACCAAAAATGACCAAAAAGAACCAGCAAAATATTGGTTAGTAAAACTAAAATATTTGAGGTATGCACACGATGCATCTATGTTTTTTGGTAGAGAGTCAATCTTTATTTGGCTCTCATTAGCAATTGACAGGTGAACAGAAACAAACGGTTATACAGGTGCTGGTCATAAAATTAGAATATCATGAAAAAGTAGATTGATTTCAGTAATTCCATTTAAAAAGTGAAACTTGTATATTATATTCATACATTACATACAAACTCATATATTTCAGATGTTTATTTTGTTTAATTTTGATGATTACAAATGACAACAAATGAAAATCTCAGATTCATCATATCAGAAAATTAGAATATTACTGAAGACCAATAAAAACAAAGGATTTATAGAAATGTTGGCCAACTGAAAAGTATGAACATGAAAAGTATGAGCATGTACAGCACTCAGTATTTAGTTGGGCCTCCTTTGGCCTGTATTACTGCAGCAATGCGGCGTGGCATGGAGTCGATCAGTCTGTGGCACTGCTCAGGTGTTATGATAGCCCAGGTTGCTCTAATAGTGGCTTTTAGCTCTTCTGAATTGTTGGGTCTGGTGTATTGCATCTTCTTCTTCACAATACCCCATAGATTTTCTATGGGGTTAAGGTCAGGAGAGTTTGCTGGCCAATTAAGAACAGGGATACCATGGTCCTTCAACCAGGTACTGGTAGCTTTGGCACTGTGTGCAGGTGCCAAGTCCTGTTGGAAAATGAAATCTGCATCTCCAAAAAGTTGGTCAGCTGCAGGAAGCATGAAGTGCTCTAAAACTTCCTGGTATGTGGCTGCGTTGACCCTGGACCTCAGAAAACACAATGGACCAACACCAGCAGATGACATGGCACCCCAAACCATCACTGACTGTGGAAACTTTACACTGGACTTCAAGCAACGTGGATGAAGTGCCTCTCTTCTTTTCCTCCAGACTCTGGGACCTTGATTTCCAAAGGAAATGCAAAATTTACTTTCATCAGAGAACATGACTTTGGACCACCCACCAGCAGTCCAGTCCTGTTTCTCTTTAGACGCTTCTGACGCTGTCTGTGGTTCAAGAGTGGCTTGACACAAGGAATGCGACAGCAGAAACCCATGTCTTTCATACGTCTGTGTGTGGTGGTTCTTGAAGCACTCACTCCAGCTGCAGTCCACTCTTTGTGAATCTCCCCCACATTTTTGAAGGGGTTTTGTTTCACAATCCTCTCCAGGGTGCGGTTATCTCTCTTGCTTGTACACTTTTTTCGACCACATCTTTTCCTTCCCTTCGCCTCTCTATTAATGTGCTTGGACACTGAGCTCTGTGAACAGCCAGCCTCTTTAGCGATGACCTTTTGTGTCTTGCCCTCCTTGTGCAAGGTGTCGATGGTCGTCTTTTGGACAACTGTCAAGTCAGCAGTCTTCCCCATGATTGTGTAGCCTATAGAACTAGACTGAAAGACCATTTAAAGGCTTTTGCAGGTGGTTTGAGTTAATTAGCTGATTAGAGTGT
Source organism: Cyprinodon tularosa (assembly GCF_016077235.1). Taxonomy (NCBI): domain Eukaryota; kingdom Metazoa; phylum Chordata; class Actinopteri; order Cyprinodontiformes; family Cyprinodontidae; genus Cyprinodon; species Cyprinodon tularosa. The sequence goes on along the minus strand of NW_024039707.1, from coordinate 1,616,303 downwards.
GGCACCAGGGGCCATCAATTTTGAACCTTTTCACAATATTCTAATTTTCTGATATGATGAATTTGAGATTTTCATTTGTTGTCATTTGTAATCATCAAAATTAAACAAAATAAACATCTGAAATATATGAGTTTGTATGTAATGTATGAATATAATATACAAGTTTCACTTTTTAAATGGAATTACTGAAATCAATCTACTTTTTCATGATATTCTAATTTTATGACCAGCACCTGTAGATTGGGCATAAAGAAAATAAATGAATAAAATGTATGAATGATTAATAGGGGAGTGACACTTCAGTAAAAAAAAAGGGAGCTGACTACTATGGAGTGCTGAAACTGACAGCTGCAATATTTCCTACTTGCCCCAGAGTCTTGGAGGGGTACAGTTCCAGAAGTTCAGATCCTCAGTTTAAACCCTAGCAGCCTATAAACCAGTTATCTTCATTGTATTTAGCTCCAAACATTGTCTGTGTAAAAAAAAAAAAAGCTTCCCGTTGCATTATGCTGCCACTACCGTGTTTCACTGTAGTGATCTCAGTGTTTGGTTTGAGCCAAATTATGCATGCTGGCCTGAAAAGATAAATTGTGGTGACATCTAACCAGATAATCTTCAGACAAACATTTGCTTTGAGCTCTAACTGGTTTGTTGAACCGTAAACAGCATTTATTTTTTTTTATCAAGGGTTTTGTTTTTTCATTCTTCCATACAGATCATTAGCTATGTGAAGTAACAGACCCAGCAACAAAATATGCTTAATTCTATTTGGCATCGATAAAATCAATCGGATGATGTCAGTAGAAATTAAAACACCTTAAGTGAATGGCAGCCACACCAACTGTGCGTATTTTTCAAAGACTCTGCCTCCGACCGCACATCTAATAGAAACCAGGGGTTTATTAAGGTCAGACCTACAGTACAATTTGACAGGAATGTCATGAGTCAGACAGGAAGAGACTGAACCATGGGGGAAAGGTATAACACATCCACTTTAGGAAAAATACATAATACTGTCACATTGTAGCAAAAATTTGCAAAATTATGTTCCTATAGGCGTTACCTACCCAAGGTAAGAGCTCAGAGGTGCACTGATTGATCAACCTCAATTGACTTAATTTTGAGAGATCGGGATATTTAAATGTTAAACTGATCTTATTCAGCGATCTCATATACCTCTGCTAAGCTCTGAAAAACACCCACTGTCAAGAGATTTCAGAAGTTTTTATTGTTTCACAGATACAGATTAATGTCTTTCAGTAAGATAAGATTTAAATGTTAAAAGTCTCTTATGATTTTATAAAAAATAACAGTATCACAAATCTGTATCTCTCAATATGGGAAATGGCAGGTCAGACTTTTTAAAGGCCTGAAACCTTCAGTCAGGTCATCCCTACTGGTTCTGTATTTTTACGCCGACTTGAGTTTATAAATCTGGTTTCATCTTCTGATTTCTGGTCCGTACTCAGACCCGACTGGTCAATATTTTGAGTCTTGTAGTTGATAGATCTCCCAGCCAGAGCCTTTACATTTTATTCATTACAAAAAAAAGTTTCCTACCAAAGGTGTGGATCTGTGCAGCTCCTCCACAGCTCTTAATATACCATAGTTCTAAAAACCTTTCTAAAAAGTCATGCTTTAAAGTCACGATTATAAGCTACTTTGTTTTAGCAAATAAAAAAACAAGCCCATTAAACTATATTAAGTCTGAAGTAGAATACATGAAGCAGAATTCTTGAAAAGAAGTTGTTTTAAAAAATGTTCGGCATTTTTAAGCTTATACAATGCCCTTCCTCCTTTCTCTTGCATGAAAAACATTCAAGATGCCCAACATTCTTTACGCTTCTCCAAGTCAAACTTTCATCCATCAACAGTTTTTTTCTTAATTGCAGCGAAGCTAAATGCAGTGTTTACGGGCTGATCATTGCTGATGTCTGTGGTTAAAACGCACAGGCACATATTTAAGGGTAGGTGTGGTTTTTAAAAGAGAAAAATAGCATCCTTTAAAATGTTTGATGATTTATATCAACTTCCAACGCCCTAATGGACGCACATGACTACAGAAGGACAGCGCCGAGTCAAACTCTGTGATTAAAGTTTGCTGGTAAATATAACCTTTAGAAGTGGAGCAACAATGCAACCCAGAGCGGCCGCTCAGAGCGCGGCAGTCACTCCATAAGGCTGTCTCCTTCCTAAAAGCATAACGGTGGAGCATTCTTTCCACCGCAGGCAGAAGAGACCAAACCGCCTGACTTCACTTCTTCCAGCTCAGACATGCTGCAAAAAACCCAGCGCATCAATGCAAGGGCCAGAGGAGGGAAACCGGTTGGCTGAAAGGTTGTTTTTCTCTTTCTTTCCTCGATCACAAGATCCACCTTGTTGATCTCTGGCTAGACAGTGTCTGTCTGAAGTTAATATGTACCGAACTGATGCACTGAACCGTTTCAGGCGCATAGAAAGAAACACGAAAAGCAGCGCTGTAGCATCGAATCAGTAATCTATTTAATCATTTTAGGGCAGCAGCATCAGATAATAAAAGGCTGCTAAAGAACCCTGGAGTTGAGCTGCTCGCCTCTGCAGGCTGCTTACAAACTGACACCACTACTCACTGATGACGACATTCTGCGCACAGATTAAATATCAGAAAATCACAATAAAAAAAGCCTCTTTCACAAGTAATAATAACCATAATAACCAGGGATTATTCAAGGGCTAAATGTCAGGAGTGACATTCTCGACTTGAAGTGTGAACAGCTTCAAACTATAGATTTACAACAAACATACTAATCAGCCAACAGTCTATTTAAAAAAGACAATTTTACAGCTTTAGCTGAACATAACAGTTATACAGATGATATTGGACCATATTCAGCAGTAAAACTTTGAATAAAACGAAAACTGTAAACTACATCATCCCATTAGAAACAATATATGGCATTAACATGGGTACTGGCTGAGTATTAGGAGGATTGTTGGGTTTTAAGCTGAGGCACAGAAGCAATGGCAGATTCGTTTTTTCACGGCCTAGAAAGAGGTAGAAGGTTGGTATATATAATATCAGCGTTTAATATAATTATTATTCAATAGTACATCGATGTGGGCATGCTTTCTCATAGTGGGGATCCCTGCTGTCTGCAATATGTTGGGTGATAGATGAAGACACACTAGTTTCAAAACATCACTATTTTTTTCCTTTTATCCGCCAATAGGTGCATGCGATTGATTTGTGCATTCACAAAACTGCCTTTAGATCAAGTGCATTGGCTCTCCGTTGTAAATGTTTTCTTTGATTCTTTAATAAATGTTTGTTTTTGTTTAAAATGGGACTCGTGCAACTTTTGTTATCACTGTGGATGTGTCCGAATCTCCAACCCAATCACTATATAGTGGTTACGCCATGTTTAATGAATGTCCGAACATCTAGCAGATGAAAAAGTAGTGGAGTTAAAATTTCCCACAATTCACCTTGAAACGTAGTGATCATCCATGGTCACTAGACGAGCGGATATACCCGACGAGCGGATTTGCTGTCATACAAGAAGTAGTGATCATCTGTCCAAACGGTCAGTTAACTGACTTCACTATGAAGTCCCCTATATAGTCCCCGCTCTATATAGTGACTGAGGGATTTAGGGGTTAGGGCGGACTTGCAGGCACAGCCTGTGTCTTTTCTATCAAGAAGAATAAGCAATACCACTTAAAGAATCGCTCCAAAAAAGGTTGGGAACATTTCAGGGATCGGCCAGAGTGATGTGAAAATAATTGATATCAGCATTAAAATAAACAGAACCGTTGATCGGCAGTAATATATTGGAAAAGCAACAAGTTACTGTAATTTTCGGACTATAAGCCACGACTTTTCCCCCCCATTTTTCGACCTTGTGGCTTATATAACAATGCAGCTTATCTATGAACTTCTACACCTAACGTCCGGTAGGGTAATACCTAAATCTATGGATTTTACCATCCACCATGTTGACGTCACATTTGCCTCAACACCCAAGTACGGTAGCTGCGCGCGCGGGAATGCGGAGGTCCTCCGGAAGCAGACTTCTACCGCGAGTGGTACGAGACAGAACGACAGCGAGAAAGATGGACATTAAACATAAAAAACCTGTGGCTTATAGTCCGGTGCGGATTGTATATGTATAAATCATGCAATTTAGCGTCTGCGGCTTATATTCAGGTGCGGCTAATAGTCCAAAAATGACGGTATAGCTCAGATTTGGACGAAAGAAAGGCAGACATATTAAAGAAATAAGGTTTAATTTATCGAAAGATCTGGGAAAGACTGTGACGAGCACAAACTTCTTCTACCCTCGAGAGCTAGCATGTTCAACTCTTTAAATGGCTAACAAGGAACTTACAAAGAGGGAAAAAAAATTAAAATACATAAAAAATACAACAACAAAAAAAAAAAAAAAGGAGTCATCGGGCATATTTGGATGTAGGAAACAGGATTGTTTTCCTGCTGATCCATAGCCAACAATACAGAGCACCCTGAGGGACGACTTAGTCACTCTGTTGGTCTTTTCCCACCAAACTGGTTCCGGTACTAAACCAGTTGTCTGCTTTTGTTTATGCTCATAACATCTGGCTTCAGATTGCCAATGCTGCTCAGTTAATAAACCCATGGCCCTAAAAACGTAGGTTGTGTTTTACATTAAAGTAAGAATGACAATGCAAAGCCAGAAACCAATACTTTTAGACAGATACTTATTTCCAACCATACCTTGCATCCATACCTCTCTGATATCCTAAATAAAATCTAAATTAATTCAGAGGAATGGGGAGAATCAACCAACAGGCCCAAGGGTAACTTTTGAGGAGCTACGGCTGTAATAAGAAAGTAAATATGTGGAAAAAATGAATAATTAGAATTCCTTCCCACAGTTTTCCACATAGCAAACAAGTGGAAGGTGATGCTTGGATCAGATCAGACCCAAACTGGACTTTAAGCCCTACATTGAAAACATACACACCATCCTGACACAGTAGTGGAAGCATCATGTTGTCAGATTACTAAACCCTACTGCTTAAAATAACCCATAATATGCGGAAAATCTTGGAAATAGCCACCCACCCTTTACTGGGTATGATTTAGTCATTCTGAAACCTCAGCATCATTTTTGTTCTCTTTAAGATGACGATCTGCTTCGTGTTGATCCAAAGATGCAGATTTTAACATAAACATGGGGAAATGTTTAGGAACTTAAAAAGCTGGTGAAATAAGTTGTGCTACATAAAGCAGCATTTTATACCCAATCAGCTTGTTTCAGAAGAACAGTTAAATGAAAGGGATGAAGCCAGCCCCTTTTAGCAAAGGGAAACTAGCAATAGAGGAATGGATCAAGATGAATCAGAATTGTCAAGAAATAATTCATAGGTTGAAGTTAAATCAGGAGCTTGGTTTCATTATTCTTTTTTTTAAAGGACGACATGGTGTAAAGGGTGTATAATAATAAAACCGTTACCATGGCGAGAAAGTCCCCATTAGGAGCATGTTTTCCATGCTGAGCAATCAGAGCAACATTAGCTACTTCCCATTAGGTCTTGTTCTGTAGGAGTGACTTATAGGTAGGCTTTTTTAACTTTATTTTTAAATGACCAAAGGTTGATTTGGTCTGTAACTCCATAGTATATAATTCAAATTTTAAGATTATGACTTCTTATGAAGTCAAAATCTGTTAATAATCCCAAGTCTCACCCATCTTATTAAATGTAATCATTTGTGTAGAGTCAGACTTCTAGACTTTGTGCTCCCTGCAGTAATTGAGAAGTGAGTACAAATCCAATGGTTTGCCTTATGAAAGGACAGGCGGGTATTTCATACAACTCTAAAGCTTTAACAGAAACATTCCTCTCATTCTCCCCTAACAATCCCCTCGGGGAGTTCTCACATTCATTGAAACCCTCGGTTGACTTTTGATTTGGCAGCTAGTGAGCACTTTGTCTTGCTCTTGCTGCTCCGTTAGCCCTCCCACTGCATTTCCTTAGTCACCTGACAGAGGCTTAGGGCAAGCAGGGGTGGTTACAAATTGCAAGTTCAATGTACACAAAGCCACAGTGCAGCCATGACCCACTTAATATCTCCAGCCTGAGGCAGTACGCAGGAGCAAAACCTTCCCTCCGTCCACTCGTCTTTTCCATCTCCGGTCAGGGGAGAAGTTGTGGCCGTGTGTTTTTCTACGTGGCAGCAGCTGCTCTGCGAATTCTGCCACCCCCATGTGTCTCAATTATCCTGTCAGGATGCAAAATTCCTCCAGCCATCTCAGGTGACACGTTCAGAAAAATACGAACGCTCTATGCACAATACGTACAAAGTGGCTCGCACTGCGACCACAGCAGCATGAATCACCATGAGAAGATCGTTTGGAATCTACCCTTGGGGTTTCCTCTCCTGCTACCTGGCATAAACTCAAGTGCTGAGGCATAGATATGGGAGCACCTTGGATTAAATAGCGTTTGTCCTCATTATACGCCCACAAAAGAGAGGAAATGCCTCTCATACTCGTATGATTACACTAACTCCAGCTTGTCAATCTATTTGCTTTTACTGTGCATAGGAAGCTTGCATTTATGGGCATGAATCGCTTATTAACTCATTTATGACATTAGCAAGAAACTCTTGGTATTATATCTGTAATAAAATTACTATAATAATAAAAAAAAAAATTTAACGTAACTTTGTCTCACTATAGGTAAAAAGAAGACATTTACACATATTGATGCGTGTTTAGGATTATTGTCCTAGTGTGTCTGTCGTCTCAACCATCTGATCCAAATTGTTAAAAAGAAGCTAATCAGAATGTTTGGAACACTAACCAACACCTTTAAGCACATCCAATATTAGAATCAACCAACACAAACAATATTAACTTGGAAAAGATGACAGGAAGTACAATTGGAGGAGTAAAATAAAAAAAATAAAAATATGAGGGTTCAGAAACCTATACATTGTGCCAACTGTCAAGCATGGTGATGTTAGCATCATGCTGAGGATCAGAATGAGCTAAATGGTTAAAACTGGAACACTTTGGAGGGGGTTACAATGAGGGCTTATAACTTATAAGCAGCATCATACTATGTGCTTGTTTGATTTCAAATGTATTAGTGGCAGCATCATGCTGTGGGTCTACTTTGCTTTAAGTTGTGCTGCAAATTATTCAACATCACCTGACACTGATTACTATGCCAAATACAGACAAATTAAACTGGTCTTGAAGCCACTCTGTCAGGAATACTATCACCTCTAATAGGAAGAGTATTCAAATATCTACTTAGAACTATACAAAAGCTTCTTGGGCGTAGCCAGAAAATTGTTATAAGGCTGGCCAGGCAATAAGCAACATATACTGAGGGGTGGCCAAAAGTGGATAGCCACCAGAACAGGAACAAACCCCACGTCCATATTTCTAAATAAAGACAAACTACACTTTCCTATAGCCTTTGCTAACAAATAGAAGCATATAATTAAACATCCGTCCAGGTAAAAGGTATATTGGATTCTTTCAGGTTTGAGTTCTGCAGCGAACATCTTTTCCATCGTCAGTACTTATCTACTTTTATCAATGTCATTGTGCATGAAATTGATATTTATAGGTACTAATTCCTACATAAATTGATAATTTAACAGGTTTTTATTAAAATAGTTATTTACAGTATCTATGATTTCACTGAAGACTCTTAGGCTACGTTCACACTGCAAGCCTTAATGCTCAATTCCGATTTTTTTTGTGAAATCGGATTTTTTTGCGTGTCCGTTCACACTTCCAAGTATATGCGACTTGTATGTGATCTACTGTGTGAACTGAAAGCGTTCAACTGAAGTGTCCCGCATGCGCACTCGAGGACGCGATGACGTCACATGTAGCAAGCGTCCTCAGTGTTTGCGGAAGTAAACATGACTCGTAATACCGCAGCGTATATTGCGTTCTTTAAGTTCTTCTCCAACAGGAGCAGGCACATTACGAACGAAATCTTTTTAAGAAGATCAAAAAGAAAGAGAGCCAGGTTCCGGTAAGACCCTTCGAGTTTGATCTGAATCGAGCTATCTCCCAAATATGAATTAACCCCTTGCTCACACTGGCTCCGGTGCGGTTACCGAGCTGACGGAGACCCCAACTCCCGCACACCCCCTCTCACACCGCCCTTTTGACTACGGTGCGGTGCGGCTCTGCGGCTCCGGCAACAGGTCCGGAGATTTAACAGAAGTTCACTTGAGTTCACGTAACTTCACGCGATAACACGGCCCAAATAAAGGATTTTTGCGAGAGCTTGTTGCGGAGGGCTCCGGCACGCCGCAAGGATAGCTTTCTTGCGGAATTTTCTGCAGCGACGGAGTGTCTCGGTAACCGCAGCCGGACAGCTCAGCAGCCGGTGAGAGAGGTTTACGTCTTTTTAATGACTTGGAATCACTGCGGCGCCGCACCCACCGCACCGCAACGGTAAGACCGGAGTCGGTGTGAGCCTGGGGTAAGTCAGCAACCTCACTTTCTCTCCATTGACTGCTCTCTGTGTTATCTTCCGCAATGGTTGTTAGTTTTTCCCGCCTCCGCTTAGTAGGACGCAGATTAGTAACGTTTAGTAACATTTGTCAAGTATCAATGACGTGTAGGTCGGATGAATGCGACCTGGCCGTACAGACACAGGTCGCATTTGAAAAGATCAGATACGTATCGGATTCAGGACCACATATCCAAGTGGCCTGGGTCGCATTTGAAAAAATCCGATCTGTGTCGTTCAGACTGTCATAAAAAGATCTGATACAGGTCACATATGGGCAAAAAAATCGGAATTGGGTCACTTCAGGCTGCAGTGTGAACGTAGCCTTAGATGACTTGCAGAGTCACATCATTTTCTCTTAATGGCATTTAACACAAAATCTAGTTTTGAAAGAGCATGAATTCTGTACTAATCATCTTGAATGTTTGAATATTGATGTGCATAATTAACCAAAGTGTTTTTGTTGTCAAGTAATTCTTAATATATATATAAAATCTAATTGTTTTGAATATTCTACTTGAGAGAAAAAATGGTAGGGGTGGCCACTGATTAGGGTAGGCTTAAAACTTTCCTTTTTGATAAAGTTTATAGTTAGAGTGGATCAGGTTATCCAGAGCTATCTCTATAGTTATGCTGCTATATGTTTAGACTGCTGGAGGACATAGGGACCCCTATTTCATAATTTCCCTTCTTTATATCTCTATTCTTCTAGTCTGCAGAATCTGTTCGTTTAATCTCTAACGTTATTCTCTCTCTGCCTTTTCTCATTGTAGTTTCGCCTTATCTGTTCCTGTTTGGCTGTGAAACCATCCTGGCAAGAAATATCAGCTGTGCTGCTGCCATTAACACCTTTTTTATAGATGTTGGAGATCGGCCTGTTTTTCAAGTGTAGTCCTGTTTCTATGACTGTGTCTGACTGGATGTGCTCTCTTCATCCTCTTACATGGGAGCTGGCTAAGTGCTCGTCTGCCTGGCTGTGTGTTTCCTGGACGGGGCCGCCTTTTAAATCTGCTTTTTGTATCTCTGCTTCTGTCTCCTTGAACCCCAGTTGGCCTCGGCAGATGGCCGCTCACACTGAGCCTGGTTCTGCTGGAGGTTTCTTCCTGTTAAAAGGGAGTTTTTCCTCTCCACTGTCGCTACAAGCATGCTTAGTGTGAGGGATTGCATTCGAGTCAATTAGTCGATGGAATCAACTGGTTTTCTTTACATAGAAAACTTTGAATCAATTTGACTGTATGATCTGGTTGAACTGTAAACTGCCTTGAGATGACGTGTTGTAAATTGGTGCTATATAAATAAACTGAATTGAAAATTGAATTGATTGGCTAAGCGTGGTCATGGCCACCCCTGGCCCCCCCATCTAGCTCCGCCCCTGGTAGGGACTAGTTAACATGTCTGATCTTTGCATCTTAACGTATAGAAATCATCGTGTGTTCTAGAAAGATAACTTTGGGCTTTAATTACCTGGATTAAAAGCTGGCCACTAATTTAACAGGAAGTGGGGTTTACAGTTCCTCATTATGTGCAGTTAAACACCCACACCTCCCTGCACCAACGGATCAACACAGCGTGCTGAATTACAGCGCAAGCAGGAAGTTCACAGAGGAGAATCGCACCTGCGGAGGTTCAGGCAGGCTGATTAGCAAAAAGAGGGCCCGAATAGGAGGAGGGGGGGCTCCGGTGTTCCCAACTGTTGCATCTGAACCCAGAAGTAGGTCAACGTCGATGCAGGAAACACACACCAGCGCGGCCAAAACAAAGCCAGTTTCCTCCAGTGATCAGCGGAGATACGTGGCTCAGCCTCTCTCTTTCCACGGTGAAAAGTGAAGACGTAACACCGAAGTCTGTCGACACGCAGCTAGTCTCCTCAAAAAATACTTTAATTGCAATTTATAGTCAACTCAACTTACTCCGTTTCACTCACTAGTTTCGCAATATTGTAAACCGTGAGAACTCACCAGCTGTTTCCACTGCAACAGGAGACTATGTTGACATGAAGGCAAGTTGGTGTTTCGCCGCGTTATGTATTCCGTTTATCACAGGGACTTTGCGCGCAGAGAGGGGGCAAAAAAACCGCTGCTTGGTCTTGTTCTATGAAACTTTGCAGGCTACTTCTTCTCTTGCGATCTCATCTGAAGTTGTTGGCGGAGGTAGGCGCCATGTTTTTGTGTCTGAGCTGATAGTTTTGTAGGAGATGGTTCGTCCTTAACGCCTCTCTCTCTCTTTGAGTGTGGAACCGCCCAGAGAAGAGGAGCGGCCACAGCTTGTCCTCGCTTTAACTGACACGGGCTGGCTGCCAACTTTCGAAAAGTTAGCCTTTGAAAGACCGACTGCTTCCGGGAGTTATTTTCAAAATAAAACTCAATATTCATTACACTTCAAATTAAAGGTACTTACCAGCTAGAGGGAGGGGGGGTTAAGTCATTGAACAAATTATGGAAATACAGAACATAAGCTATACTGCGTTTCGTTTTGAAAAATAAATTTAAAATGTTTTTTTATGCCTTTGTAGTGAATCACAATCAGAAAACGCTTGTATTGCCAGCTAGTATATTTTAATGTTTTGGTGATGATGTATGGAGGACCTATGAAAATATACCATTTAAATCTAACAGTTAGGAATACAATTTAAAAAGTGTTTAATCAGCCATTTTTTAAAATCAAATTAAATAAAAATTTAATTATCATTAGGATTTTTAAAGTGTATTTATTAATCCATTATTAAATAATGCAATTTAAACATGTGTTTTTAAATCCTATATCTAAACAGGGGAGTGGCAGCCTAGTGGTTAGGAGCTTGGAGTCCTGAGGTTGTGAGTTCGAAAACCCCTAACACAGACTGCCACTGTGGGTCTCTGAGCAAGACCCTTAACCCCTGATTGCACCCCACGATGGCAGCCCACTGCTCCCCAAGGGGATGGGTTAAATGCAGAGGTAAAATCCTCCAATGTGAGATCAATAATGTTAAATTATTAAGATTTAAAAAACTCAATTCATCAATTTGATTATGAATACCTTTCCAAATCACAGTAATATATTTTTTTGTTTTACACTCTCATTTACCTTTTTCTGTGAACCTTCTGGTTCCTCAGCATACTCCAAACCAGTTAAACTAATCAGACGGTCCTACGATTTAAAAATACATTCTCAAATTGCAGTATTATTAACCCATATAAACCCATCAGGGGCCATGGTAATTGCAAGGACACTATCAGTATTCAGAGTTAACCAAGAGTAGTAAAGTTACAAATGAGAGGATCCTGAAAAAGAAAAGTAATCCCAGTTACTGTAAGTTTTGATATTTGTAGTCGCTAATGTTGATAAAAAAGCCTTATGGTCAGAGGAATTAAAGCCTGGGCTATTCTAAGTAATCAGTGTGAGGCTTTTAAAACTAAAACATTGAACTGTCAAGTAAGGTAGTAGCACTATCATGCTGTGGGAGCATTTTGCCACAAGTGGTGCTGATGCAATTAATGAAATTTATGTAAATGAACAGTAAAATCAGACTTCAACACAATTGTCTAAAAAAACAATTTCAACTGATAGCATCGACTAGGAATTTAGCTTCAATCTTTAATATTTTTGATATTTTCAGAAACCAAAGTATACAATACATGACAGTATATGTCCTTGTAACATAAATTAAAAGAAAGAAAAAACTGAAAAAGGTTGTATTTGCAGAAGCAATAAGCTCATAATGCCCAGCCTTTAGTCGTTTTTTTTTTTAATCTGCCCTCTCAGCAGGGAAACCAAACATTTTTTATATCAGGCCACTTGAGCGTTAGTCTTCAGAAGGGCCAATTTAAACGGTATAAATCAAACTTTTGGTTTTATTATTTCATTTACCACTACAGCAATCTTTTTAGCCATTTTATCCACTTTGTCAAGATTAAAAGCACATTTTGTAAAATGCTTTAGATAAATTGTGGTAGCAGGCTGGATTCAGTTGGACACGCATAGAGCAACCTGTAAAGGTCACTTGACCAAAGAGAAGTTCCTGAAAATTATTTCAATTTGGGAAATGTGATTTACATTCATTACAATCACCAAATTAGAAAGTCAAGGTTTATTTAGGTTTCACTTCTCAAATTTTAAACCTCAACAAGGATCCATAAGGTTGTGCTTGAAAGTTGACATGCCCTCCCATTAGAATAAAGAGTAAATTCAAAGTTTTAATTAAAAAAAAACTCAAAAAATTGATAACACTGTTGCTCAAAATTATAGTTTAATATATTTATGTTATGAGTTCAATTTTTCATTTCACTACTTTTGTCAAATTCGATTTTACTGTGCACCTTTAAGTTTCAAACATAACTATAGATGTGCTAACTGCATTGATCAATTTACCAGATAATCCATTTACTACTGCAGACCCAGGGCCTCCTGTATAGCAAGTTAAACGCGTAACATTTAGTTCTAATTAAGAAAAAAAAATCTTAAAGTTAAACCAATATCAAATTGGTTAATAAAAAAAAAAAGAAGTCTACCAACTTCCGGCTTTCTGTCCAGTTTAGTGTGAACTTGACACTTAAATACTGCAGCTTTTGACACCCCCTAGTTTAAGAGGATGGAACTGCAAGGAATAAATGTCTGTCAACCCTCCTGACTTTGCATTCTTGTAATAAATATCAAAAAGTGTTAATCATTGATTCTAAGCTTTCAGGGGAAAAACATCTCAGTCTTGTTTAGTAGATATTTCAGATACCTAAACATAAATGACTAGCATTTGCTCCTTTATACTTATGCGATTGCAAGCTTCCAATTATTTTTCCCTCGGTGCACTTGGAAGTTATTTTTCATAACAGAGTGGTGAGATATAAACAACATTTTACTTTGCAAAGTTTTCTTTATTCAAGTTATTCTCTGATCTACACAGGGTCAGACAAGACAGAAGTTATAAACTGTGACAATCTTAGTGGATCAGTTCAGGGATGATTTTCTTCAATCCAATTAGAGCTAATCCAGAGTGCAACAGATGTGATTTATTTATTTACAGCTATATACACAAATGTTATCCATTTAGAGCACAATTGGAATCAAGAGTCCGTCACCAACAATTTAAAAAGAGAAAGGAGCTGCCTTTAATGCTGCTAACACTTCATGTCATCAATAGGGGAGAAGGTGATCAGTGTGGGCAGGCTGTACTCCTTTCGAGGAGAATCCAGTGAATCCAGATCCAATGAAAACACCTTGTTGGTATCGTCTTCTGATGCTGTGGGTTCAGTCAGCCAGGTTTTGTCTTTAGTAGAGATCCTGTGATCTGAAAGAAGACCCCCAGGGGAGCCTTCAATCAGGGAGACTGCATTCCTCTCTGGATGAGTTGAAGGGGTTGGGGTCTGCTTTAAATCAGTCTTTAAGGAGGGGACGAGTAGCTCCTCTTCCTCACTCGTCATATCCACCGCTTCATCCTCCAGGTACAAACTATCACAGCTCGGCATTTCAGGCAGAGTTTCGTGTTCGAGGCTGAACTGTACGGCGCTGCTGCCAGTTCCGCTGGGGGTGTCATGAGCCTCTGTGTAGAAAGTTTCCCATAAAAGAGAAGATTTGGGGACGAGTCCCTGTTGGCAGGCGGAGGAGGCTTCCCGATCTCCAAGAGTGGGGGGAGATGTCTGGTTTTCAGCCAGGGAGGGGCTCAGATTTAGCACCCTACTCACAGGACTGAGTCGCCCAGATATGCTGTCGTTGGACTCAGTTTGCAGGGAGTGTCTTTTCGCTTCATCCTCATCAACAGCTTTTCTCCAGGAGCTTTTTACATCCATTACTTTAAAAAGGTAGAAAAAGGAATATTTATTATTTGAAGAGATCAATAGGTTGCATTATAGTGTGCAGATGTAATGCTGCAATTATGGTCATCCTGGACTTGTCTTGTTTGTCAATTTTACTGCATGTTCTGTTTTTGCAAATGTTATGGCTTATATAAGAAAACAAAAATCAATGCATCTCATTAACAAAAGTAAGAGGTCTTAAAATCTAGAAACTGCATTTGTATTCAGACCAATTGCTTTGCAAAGTTGGGGTCCTTAATCAACCAGCATAGGGTCTTGGGATCCACATTTATGTTAGAGTTAAAATAACCTAAAGCATACACACAAAAAACGATAAGACCAGTCATTAATTGATTTTGTAGAGATGTTGGTTTACCCAGCTAATGGTTTAGGTCATCAGTCAAATCTGATACCAAATTTTGGGTCAGAAGCTGAAGAGTTTTGCAACCTCTACTATAAACAAACACCTGCAAATAAAGACTGGAGCTTCAAAGCTTCCAGAAACATCTGATAAGCCAACACGTTCATGTGTAGGTCATTTAATCACAGCTGCACTCTAAAGTCTAAGGCTAATTTCACGCTGCAGGCTTTGATGCTCAATTCCGATTATTTATTTTTTTTTTTAAATCGGATTTGCGATACCGTTCAAATTTCCATCTTTTAAAGATGGTTAAACATCAATACTGCTCTCCGCATCATCTTTCGCCATGTTTGTTTTTTCTTGCCGCTTCTTCATAGCAAGACCCATAATAGTGACCTTTGTCTGGTATTGTGTTCAGGTCGGATGAATGCGACCTGGCCGTTCAGACAGATCGCATTTGAAAAGATCAGATTCGTATCGGATTCAGGACCAACTGGCCAAGTGGCTGTGAACGTAGCCCAAGTGTCTAAGGCTACGTTCACACTGCAGGCCTTGATGCTCAATTCAGATTTTTTTTGCGTCGCTATTCACATTTCCAAATATATGCGACTTGTACGTGATCTCCTGTGTGAGCTGCATTCATACAGATTAAGTGTCCCGCATGAGCAGTAGAGGACGCAATGATGTCACAAGCAAGCGTGCCCTGTGTTTATGGAAGTAAACATGGATGGTAGTGCTGGAGAGCATCTAGCGATCTTACCCAACCTTAAAAACAATCTTTCCAAGATGGTTAAACAAAGAAAAAAAAAATCGGATTTGGGTCACTTCACTCTGCGATGTGAATGTAGCCTAAGTCTAGAAGATCAAGCATCAAAACTAAGGAGGACCCCATTACTTTAATGAAACATAGCTTAGAGCATCTTTTTAGTAGTGAGAAACCAAACGTTTGATTTAAACACTTTTGATGTTCAGAAATAAAGAATTTAGGTCAACATAGACCTATAACCCAATTGGTAACCTCTTCCTGAACTTGAGCTATTTTTACAATGAGCTAAAACCTCAGCCTCTTTCTACCAGTTGGAGGGTGGTTAAACAAAACCCAAAGACTTGTAGTTTTTTTTGCAAAACACTTTTGTGAAGCATTGATTCAAGAGGCTGAATACAAATGCATACCAAACTTGTAGAATTTTTTTTAAACTCATACATTAATTGCCTTAGTCTCAAAAATGGTTCAATAAATTTCAGCCAAAGAGACATGAAACGGTCTGCAAATCTTTCCAACTCACTTAAGCTCTTAGGTGTTCGAGGCAGCTGCTTTCTAGTAGAAAATGGATCCATCTGAAGGGTGCTTAGAAGATCCTCCAAATCAGAACCTTTCCTTTGGCCATCAAACGGACTGGTTGTCGTTACGGCATCTGCAAACTAATAAAAGATTCTTAAATGCATGTTTAAACCCTCTTTGTAAAATGCATTTCTAAGAAGAGGCTTTCAAAGTACCTGATCAGCGAGGTTTTCATATTCCAAGTCTAAAATCTCAGAGTGAGTCTTCAGCTGAGCAGTCTTGTGATTGGTCGTCTTGTCAACGCTGGGCGGCTGCAAATAAACGGGGATGCAATAAAACCCAATAAAACCACTAGAACCCTGGTTAACGCAGTACTCACCTGAAGCGGTGCTACAGCTGCAGCCTTTCCATGAGGGGATGGTGACGTGTCGAAGAGCCAATCCAGGGATGAATTTGCTCGCGTTGCTTCAGAAACAACGGGGCGTTCAGATGGCTCAGGCACGGTAGGAAAACTGAAATAATATGTGAAATAATAAGCATTTTTTGCTCTGCATTTTAGCTGAATTTTTTTTTTTTTTTAATACATCAAGTTTGTAGCTGGAAGATGACAAAATGAATGCAACATTTCTGTGATGCAGGTACATAGGATCTTAAATTTCTCCTGTATGGATCCACTAAAAAAAAAAATCTGATTAGTAGAGAGATTCCTAAAATTATTTTTTTTAAAAGCACCGGTTAAAACGGATGCCTTTCCCTCCAAAATAATAATGATATTTTATACAATACAAAGCAGCATTTTAAGGCAAATGAAGACTGCTAAGATCCATGCATCAAAAACTATTCACTCTAAAGGAATTTAAAGAAACACGCAACAACTTAGTATGATAGGTAGGCCTTCAACGATTAAACTATATATTTTTTTATCATCATATTAACTCTGAAATGCCTCAGTTAAACTCTGATCAAAGTGTCTGCTCCGTATCTGTCCGTGGCGATTTCTCTCAATTCGCCGCGGTCATCAGAAAGCAGGGATGCTCTTGGGAGGACCAGTGACGGACAGACCACTGCTTAGGACTGCCCAGGTATCTGCCTCCCACCAGGGGTAGCTTTAAGCTTCCCTCTGCAGCTGCTCCGTGATTACCTTCTGATATCCAGACTTGTGTGGACACTTTCTGTTGGTTTCACCTCTGTAGGCTTGTCATCTAAAAGTTAAAAATTTAACATTTTATTAAATGGACTTAAATTTGGCAAAAAAAAAAAGTTTTGCGTACCAAGAAGTTTAGCAGGAAACTGAGCAAAGATGCTGCGCCTGTAAGTAGCTTCAGGAGCTGGTTCAAAAGACAACGGAGCCATTGGTGAGAGGAAACCAAGAGCCTAAAAGAATAAGATACAGGGTCAGTTTAGTCTGGTTAAATACTTGTTTAATCCTGTTAAACACTAAAGGGGAAACTCACAGGATCCTCATTCAGGAAAGAAACAAGTGGCTTTTCTTTCAGTGTGTGCATCCACTTCTGCTCCCAGCTGGCCTGAAGCTCTCTGATGGCTCTCTTCACTTCAGGAATTTCCTCCTTGGAAAGTTTCTGCCTGAAGGAGAGACATTAAGCTCCGAAAGTCAAAGTCATTCAGAAAAAAAATTTAATATGTGGACAAACATGTACATTTAGGACATGCGACACAGTTGGGAGTGCATAGAGTGAGCAGAGGCCATGTTCTAACTCAGTGTTTCCCAACCGGGGGTACGTGTACCCCTAGTGGTCTGCAAGTGCATTGCAAGGGGTACATTAAAATATTTTATTTCTTAGATAGTAAAATAAAATGGGGATGGATCTGTTTTTCTTTGTGAAAACCCAATTAAGTCAGTCTAACTAATTTTTCTTCTCTATTTTGTTCCCAATTCACCAAGTTTTAATGTGATAATAGTGAAATTACTCAAAGAAGCTCCAGTTTTACAAAGACCGGTTTATAATATTTTATTTTGCATTTATTTCAATTCCTCACAAACTTTCAGGCAAAATACTTGTTTTTTTATTTGAGATGGAAAGCATAATAAAAATCAAAACATTAAGTTTGATAGATAGGAAATTAACCTGCTCGATAGCAAAAATAAAAACATAAAATAGGATAAAAAAAAAAAAATAAAAAAAAACACCTCTTCTGTATCTCTCCATTCTGCTTCTTACAGAGATCAGTCTCAAATAGTCTTTATTTCAGTTATTGTACATTCCACTTTTGAACAATCAATGCCTTTGACTGAGAGGGGAACTCATGGTATGACAAAATGTCCCAAAAGGAAACAAATCAAAAAAGGTTGGAAATCACTGGTCTACCTGATTAGGCGGAGGTCCTGCAGCACTCGGCACATCTGTTGGCACTTCTCCTGAAGGTGCTGAGCACCAGGCTGGGACTTGACAGAGGGAGAGACCCGAAAGCATTCCTCTTTGAGGGCCTGCAGAGCATGATTCAACAGCTCCATGACACACAGGAGGTTCAGCTGGCCCGCCTCGTACAGGTTTCCTGAGTTTAACTGGAGAATGAAATGGTCACAGTCAAACAGATATGCAACCTTGCACTGCAAGCTGGATTCTCACAAGATGTGAGTTTCCAGTCTAACAACAAATCCATCTTGAAATACTCCTAGCTTATTTTGCTAGTTGTGAAAACACTCAAGAAGCTGCAGACGAATCGCACTGCTATGATTGGATATGGAAGGCGGGTACTAGCTGCCATGTAACCCAATCAGCTCAATGTATTGTACTAAACGTCCCTCCTTTTCACAGATGGACTGAACGGCAGCCATCCCAGATTGAAAACATAGAACTCAACTTAGTTCTATACATATCGATCTGGGTACTGCCAGGTTAACAGATATGGGAGCACCCATAGAACATGACCAAGCCTAACCGGGACCTTTGGCCATTTTAACCCTACTTTCCATGGGAAATTTTTAAAAACCTTTAAGTGCATTCAAAAACTTTTTTTCCTAAAACAGTTTAACATGTGCAGTTAAAACCTAGAGGCCTAAAAAAAATTTTTTTAGCAAAACTGTTGATTTTCCATATACTAAACAGATCCCCCCCCTGAATTTAGCAGTTTACAGACACTTCTTCAGAGTTTGTTAGAAGTACAAATTAGACCTTGTGAAAATCAGGCTTTTAGCTAGCAATGCATATGGCTGTACAATGTACGCCCTTTACAAAAAACACAACCCATCCATAAATTGCACACAGTTTTCCCCCTGGAACCTTTGCTCTAATGTTCAAAATTCCACAAGCAGCAGATGCTGGGGTTTGGGTTTGTTCTCACCCGATGTGGAAGATGTTCAATTCTCTCCAGTAGACAAGGAGGAAGTTTGAGGACTCGATCCGTTCCGTCCAGGACGTACTGGTCTACGTCGCCTTTTAAAACACTTTCTATCACAGTCAGGTCCTCCTTGATATTAGACAGCATTCCTTCAATGACCGACCACAAAGCACGAACCTTACCAGAGAGAGAGAAAACAGCGTCTTTCATACTGTCCAAAGACATTTGAACCGTATGCTGAAAAAAGTACAATTAGATAAATATAAATACTAGATGAAAAAGATAATTCTCCAAATTTTACATAGATTTTTACTTATTCCTAAAACAGTTTATTGGAAAACTGGCCTCCATCGCTGCACTGCAACATGTGGTAACGGAACGACTTGATTTAAAAAAGGCAGCATTTGCAGCAACATGCTTCAGTATTGTAGAACATAACGCACCTTTCTTGTCTTCTCAGACAGAGATTCTGCATCCTGAGGAGTTTGAGAAATGTGACACCTGAAAGTAAAGAATGCTGAACATTAGCAAGTAGCATTAAAATCTATCTAAAAACAAAAAAAAACAGTTAATCATACTTTAGGAGCTGATCGTACTTGGCACCCTCTGCTTTGAGGTCTCTCATGGACTTGACCAGAGACCTAAATGAAAAGAAAGAAATAAAACAAATGCAATTAAATGTTTCTTTTGCACATAAAAGCTTTAAATGCAAAAATAAAAATAAAAAAATAGCAGAAACAAATTTAAAGGTAAAGAATAAAAGTTTTCTTGTTAGTCAAGAAGATTCCCCTTCCCTTCTCCTGATGTGTCTAATGTGTGCTGTAAAGGTGCAGCTGGGTGGTGGTCGGTGACTGAAAGCCCTTTCAGCTGCTACACAGTTTCCTGGCTGACTAATTTAATCATAGGGAACAGGTGAGGCAGGAGACTTCAGGCTACATTCACACGACAGTCTAAACTAACCCAAATTGGATCTCGGTAACTTTAGGCTGTAAGTACCACTTTTTCCGATACTGAGATTTTTTAAATTTTTTTATTCGAGGTAGATTCGAGGTATTTCAGTAGATCTACCAGATTTGATTGCAATATTTAGATTGTGCAATTTTGTAATAAAGGCTGGGCAATCGCAGCCATCAAAAAAAAAGTTCCATTCAGCGATTGGTTAACTCCATGGACTAAAAATGACATCATCTAAAATTCCCTTTATGGCACCAGGTGCTGGCGTAATTCGCTCTGAGATTCACACTGAAGATTTTATCCCCCACTTAGCTAAAAGTGTGAGTAAAACACTCGATAAATAACTTTTTTATCCAGCTTTTAACTTATTGGCTGAATCCACTGATGATAAATACGGCCACTAATATTTTCAAATGTAACCACAGTCTGTACGGCCAGGTCACATTCATCCGACCTGTTTGTCATTAATACGCAACAAAGAACACTATTCTGCGTACTGCTCATCCTACTGGGCATGTGGAACACCTAACCCTGAATCCAACGTCCTCCGTAACCGCCCCGCCCCGTTCCAGAACACCTGCGCAAATTTCAGCCTACAGCCTCTGCGGTTCCTCCAGTCTTGCTCTGGACTTGGAGCAAAAAATGAATGCTTAATTTAATATGACATAATTAAAACTCACCATCAACATCAATCACACACGTTTCTGCCCAAACTTTTTCTTTTTGCTGTGGGTTTTTATTGGGATTATAAAAAATTGATTTGTTCTCTAATTGCAAACTCAGCATCTCTTCATCAATGCCTGTGATAAGAAGTTTGTTATGAATTTGTGAGAGGCGCTCTTGGAAGTTGTTGGGACTGGACTTGATGAAACTTTTAAGCCTCTAAGTATTAAATACATATTTTGGTAAAGATGAGAAATCTGCTTCCTGTTATGTTGAAGTACCAATAGTTTGCATCCAATAATTTGATTAAGCAGTCTTCATTTTTGGGGAATATATAAGAATTATGCTCTGATTTTGTAGTTACTTATCTGTTGTTACCATAGTTTTATTGACAAACTGGATCTTCTCTACGTTCTTTTTCCTGTTTCCAATTGCGGATCTTGACCTTGCCGGAGCGGAGCAAAAATAGCTCGGCTCCATATTTTGATGGTGAAGGACGGAGAAGACGTAAGTGGAAGGGGGCCTGCAGAGGAGTAGCGGTGGATGTGAAACAGTTCATATTGATTAACATGGCTGTGCAAGTGCTCCGCAGGGCCTATGTGAGCGGGTTGGAGCGGAGGATGTGGAATCTGAGGGTTAGTTGTATGAATGCGGTACAAATAGGAGTTCAAATATAAGTCGTTTATATTTGAAAATGTGAACGACCACACAATCAACCGGATTTAAATTTAACACGTAGGCCTGCATTGTTTATGCAGCCAAAAAGTAAAGCTAGGTGAATTTTGGCCCCATCCATGATATCTAATTAATCATAAATACAAAATGTATTTTGTCGTTTCAGCAGCCCGTGTTTTGGGAGAGAAAACAGCGGCTTCATGTTTCAGTGTGCATATCTGAGCTACATCTCCCCCCATCACCACCAATGACGTTTACCACGTCACCAACCATTTTCACATGCCCACTGGATTTGTCAGCGCTTTGGGTGCAATTCTGCTATTGTCCGAAAACATCTTCAGGCAAACTATAACACTCTGTATTCGTCTTTGTGTGGAAAGGGCCTTATAGCAAAAACAAAAGTAAAACGAGATAAACAGCCGACTTCACTTGTCGAAGACCTACTGAGCTCGTCTCTGGTACTCGTGGAGAAAACGATCCTGATCCACCGCAGCCTTCAAAAACCTGGAACGGACGAAGTTTAGCCTTCCCACTGCTATGTCCAAGGTGGAGGCAGGCATGGCTGCAGCTTCAGGAACCCAACTCTTATCTGTCAACAACAAGACAGGAAGTCACTGTAGAATACAGCTCTGCTACAGATGTGATGAACTGTAAACCTGTAGGATTTACTGTCTCAGGTTTTTGAACAGTAAGGATACTGTCTCAGGACATATTAGCACTGATACAGAGTTCTCCGTAGGCCCTACCTGTGGTAAAAGTTTTCATGTCCTGCAGCATCACATGGCACGCTAACTGAAGCATCAAGTTGATGAACTTGGGACCACCAGGGGATAGAAACAATGACATCACCACTTTAGATCCTGAGTTGGCGGTTTCATCCTGCAGGAAATCACACAGAGCATGGTGTGAAACATGTATGCAATGAAATCAGAATACCTTTCCATCCCTACAGAACAGAGTTCAGCCTGATGTAGAGTGAAATCTGAATATCACAGACATGATTTATGAGTTTTGATTAGATATACCCAGCTAGGCCTTCTGAGAACTTCTCATTGGTCTATACCAGTGTTTCCTATCCTGGTCTTCCGGCGCCATTGTTCTGCATGCTTTAGAGGCAGTTTGGCTCCAGCACACAATATTAAAGCCATTATGATACTTCCTCAGCAGCCATTCAGCCATTCCTTCAAGTGTAACGTTTAACTATCAGCAGGGAAACTAAAACATGCAAGACAGTGGTACATTTCATTTTCACACCGATGTCTGAATTTCCAGCCCCCCAGCAGGGAACAGGGTTGGAATTAGTGGTAAGAATGTCAGGGCAACATTACAATACTTCCATTCCCCATTCAAGATGGCTGCTACTCACAATAACAGTAGTAAAGCTTTCTTACTTTGACTTATTTTAACAGTTAATTTGTATTTAAAACATTAAAACCCTTTGAACTATAATGAAACAGTAAGATCAGATGTTCTCCATTTCAAATTTGGCTCAGATTTGACTTTTTTTTTTTTTTTAACAAGGGCTGAATGCTTCAACAGAAACATTCTGCTTAATGCTTCATAAATAATTCCCTTAATTTAAATGCTTGATAATATTAGGGAAAAAAAGAAAAATATTTTTTTCTTGAAAAGAAAGAAAAAGAGTTGGGTCATCATTAGAGATTTGATCAATTCAGAATTTTTTTTTAAGGCTGAGGTGGAATATTTTGGTATTGGTCTAAACTAGAGGTCCAAAGAGCAATTTTGCTATTAGTCTGTCTGTTTAGAGATACAAATATTGAAATTTTGTTGACTGATTAGAACACAACCCATTATTCATATTTGTTAAATACCTGCAATAGGAAATATGTTTCCATTATAAACAGCCATCAGTTTATTTTTATTTCTAGCTTTAAAATAAGGAAAGCATAACACCTTTTTTGAAGCAAAGATTTTCCTCCACAGGGTTTTATTTGATGTAAAAAACAAACAAAAACATAATTTCCAAGATAACAAGAGAAGTAGATGTAAAAACATGTTTTTTTTTTGTATTTTAATGCTATTATCTTGTAAGAATTTAATCAAATATATTTCTTTAAACCAAATAACCGTATTTTCACGACTATAAGGCGCACTTAAACGTCTTTTTTTTCCTCAAAATGTGCGGTGCGCCCTATGGTGCGGTGCGCCTTATGTGTGTTGTAACTGCGACTTTTGAGACCACCTCATTGAGGAGATGATGAAAGAGTGGCTGAATGTAAGGAGACCAGGTGTTTTTTTCCACTCATCACCATTAATCTGTAACTCCATGCGTGCCCATCTCACAGCTGATGTGAAAAACATGGGGAAACAAATTAACCCTGTGCTCGCTGTTCAACCGCTCGACATCGGTGTGAACCGGACCCAGCAGGTGCAGCAGAAGCAGCGAGTTTACATGCAAAGTCAATGGTTGACGCGCGTATAGGCGCAGCAAAAGGTCCCGCAGCGCGTTTTGGTGCAGCACGTCGGGAGCGTTTAAGCATCTGATGCACCGCCAACGCGCTGCTGCTTCTCAGATGGAAAAATTTAAGTTTTGCTGCTGGACGCGCCGCATCAACCAATCAGAGAAGCTGATCTGGGAGCTGACAGCGAGACAGACACAGCGCTCTGATGACATATGATATTAACGCAAATGGAAAAGGCTGGATGGATGCGTGGCTGAGGCAGGTGTATGTGAGGAGACCAGGTGGTTTTTTCCACGCATCACCATCGCTGCGTGCCCATCTCACAGCCGATGTGAAAAAAAGATGAATCAAATGAACGCTGTGCTCGCCGTTATCCAGGGGGTCTGACAAAGGAGCTTCCACCGCTCGACATCGGTTTGAACCGGCCGTTCAAAGTAAGGCTGCGAGCGGCGTGGGAGCGATGGATGACAGACGGAGACCACAGTTTCATGATAAATGGAAGGCAGCGCCGGGCAGATTACGCCACCGTTTGCGGATGGATTGTAGATGCTTGGACTAACGTGTCTGCTGGCATTGTTGTTCAAGCTTTCGCAAAAGCCGGCATTATTTCTGAGGAGCCGCGCTGCACGGAAAGTGACTGACAGCGAAGAAGGGGAAACTGGCATGTCTGATTTAGCGCAGCTGTTTAATTCAGAAACAGAGGATGATGACTTTGATGGGTTTGATTAATACTTTGTAATAAATACTTGAATAAAGCACAATCATACTCAGTTTTGCTCCCGCTGTATTTTTCTACCTGAAAACTTAATTCAACAGCAGCCTCTGGGCCGGGTCTCCTCCTCTTCACCGCGGTGGCTGGCAGGTGTTTTTTCATCTAAATAATCTAAATCTTGCAGCTATATTTGCTGTGATCAGTGGGAATAAAGTAGTTTTAATATGTTTTTAAGTGAGAAAGTCCACCTGAAAACTTAATAATTGCAGTCAGTTCATCCAGATTATCTATTTCTGTTGGAGGCGCTCAGACCCCCACATACCAGCGGTGCACCGACAGGAGAAATCCTTTCGTTCACCGCAGCTGCTGGCAGGTGTTTTTTATCTAAATAATTTTAGCTGCAGGCACCAGGATACCGGTAATAAAAGCGAACAAATTCAGGATTTTAAGTTAATTTAGGAGTGACCACAGCGCTGTGTCATCTGCGATGTGTCTGTCTCACGGCCAGCTCCCAGGTTTGATTAATACTTTGTAATAAATACATGAATAAAGCACAGTCATACTCAGTTTTGCCCCCGCTGTATTTTTAAATACGCAGTAGAGGTATTTAAAGGTAGTAGAGGACATGTACCTGTATATAAAAAACGCGCCCTATAGTCCGGTGCGCCTTATGTGTGTGTTAAATACAGAAATGGGACACATAACTGAGAGTGTGCCTTTTAGTCCGGTGCGCCTTATGGTCGTGAAAATACGGAAAGCTTCTCAGACTGCTCTACATTGCTCAACTACAATAACTGTCTCTTTATATCATTTTAGGCCATAATTAAGAGCCGCAGGTTGCAAACCTCTGATCTAACCCGTCCCTGATATAATTTTTTTAGGCTGGTTTTGCTTTTTTCTTCTCCCATATCAAGAATAAAAATGAAACGATGATAACCAAAGTAACACAGCCTTAATGTTAACAAAAAAGGAGTTAAAACATAATTCATGTGCTCTCCTTAAAACGAAAAACTACAGATCCTACCATGATCTCCCGCAGCCAGGTACAGGTAACCTTGCGAAACTCAGCATCTGCCTTGTGATCCAAAACAGGCCAGCAGTGCCTAAAACAAAGTATTATTATTAATATTATGTTTGTTCACATAACATTTAATGAAGGAATATTAATAACCGACCACATGATCTGACATTACCTGTATGCTTCATGAAAGCGAGAGGGATTCAGTTTCTCCAACAAGAAATGGGTGACCAAGTAGAAGGCATCTTTGTTTGGTTTGTCAAACATATTCCTGGTCAGAAAAAAAAAAGCATAATAAACACAACCAGAGCCATGAGCATCATATTCATTACTTTAATAAAAGGTTTTCATTCTGTTTTTTTAGGTAATTATTCCAAACTAAGCCTAGTCTGAAAGCCAAAGCAACAAGACATGTTAAGCCTGGACTGATTTGATGACTGTTTACTTTGTAAAATTGATTTGTTTTCTTTGGTATTTTACATAATCTTAAACTGTAAACACTTAAATTTAGGAGAAGCACTGATTCGATTTTAGGCAGGACTCTACTTAGGTTTGCCAGCACATAAAACAAAACATCAATATTTTTCCCTCATTTCCCAAATCTCAAAAGCCCTTCAAAAGTCTTTTAGCCATGAAAAATATTCTGTCCTGATTTAACTCTAAGAACAGCAGTTTTTAAGCAGGATCACAGCTTATATGATCCATACCTAAAGTCACAACTGATTTCATTTTGCATGAGATTATGTCCTCAAAAAAAAGGTGTTATGTCCTCATATTAAAGCACATCAGACTTATTTTGTCATTTTGTATACACAAGTGTAAACAAAAAGAAATTTCATTTAAAAAGCTCTAGACAATTTCTTTTAAAGAGCAGCCTTGAAAACAGTAATGAAAACATAAAAAAAAAATTGTAATATAAACATATGACTGTATATTTACAGTTCTAAGATTATTTATATATATATATATATATATATATATATATATATATAAAATTTTACACAACAATCAGCAGTCTAATGGCAATGGGAAAGAACCTGTTAGGGAATCAAAATTGCTCTACACCTAAAAAGTAGGGCTGCAACCATTCTTCCCAAATGTAAACAAAATGATAAGGTGATAATTATCCTAATGTTAAGAATAAATCTGTCCTGGATTATAAAAGGAGTATAAAAACAAAGACTTTTATGCAGATGCTCACCCAATCTGGTGAACATTTAAAAAAAATGATACATTAAAAGTGTTTTAAAAGTATCTATGTAGACTTAATGTAAGTCTTTACCAATAAGCAGTCCATCTATAATCCAAGTAGACTGTGGATTTGTAAATAAAAGGAAAAGTAGCTCTCTATTAGATCATCTGAATCTTAAGTAAACACACCTTATGCAGAAATCCAGGAGATTGTAATCGTGAAGATTTATTTAGGCCAAAACATTAATAAAGGTAATAAACGGAGATGTTTTAAGAGTTTAGGTTGTGCTAAATCATCAATAATAAACTTACGGTCCAAGGCAGAGGTATTTGGTGTTGGCTTTGCCTGCCAGTGATCCAGCCGCAGATTCAGGTTGGAAGCCCAGACCCAGGAGGGCAAACCACAGATTCTGTCCGATTTTCTTCTGAAGCAGGTTCTGATTCGCCATTACTAAAAACCACAAGAATCCCAGCTTTGTCTTCCAGCACTAGCTAGCCGGAGTTAGCTGCCCTGCTAGCTAGCTCTAACTTCAACCTTTACTCCCACAGTAGCTCCTGGAAGGGTGGTTAAAAACATGTATCAATAACATCAGAATGAAAATAAAAGACAGAAACACCATCGATTATTATCCCGTAAGGTCATAGCTACTTAAAAACATCTAAAGGCTCATTGGTTTCAATATCTCTCGGACAGAAACAGGAAAATGAGATCAGCAAGAACAACAACCGCCAATTTTTCCAAAAACAACCCGGATGTTGTTTATAATCACTTCCGGTGGTGACTGTTTCCAAAATAAAAGCATAAAGGTATCCTCGGCAAAAAAAAAAAAAAAAAAATCATGATTTATTCAGTATTAAAACTAAATCCGAGCGTGCCCTTTATGTCCATTATTTCATAACTTTAGAAGTAGATATTTAGGAAACCTAGGATATTGTAGCCATCTATTAAAAAACCTTGAAATGTGTTTTAATGTACCACATCCAAACAGAGTTGTAAGGAAAGTATGAAAAACGAATATTAGAGATTTACATTAGTTACAAAAAAAAAAAAAATAATTCACAAAACAGCATTTTTTTTGTAAGTTCCTTATTGTTTCCTCTTGTAATGAGGGCAGGTATGTGTGTTTTTCTGTCTCACCTGTTCCTTTATAAAATACAAAATAAGTTCATATGTATTCATCAAACTCCCTAAAGCTATTTTAGCTATAGGCCAATAGATTGTACTCAAACTGTGGGATTAACTAGGCCTGAAGCTTGGTTAGAATCCATTGACACAAGGATATTCGTGCCCTCTATCGTCCATTTCCCTTTAGACAGGGGGCCTTCTCTTCATTTGGTTTCAGTTTCAGATCATTTCCAACAAATGATCAAAACTTGTCCCCAACAATGCCAACATCTCGTATATGTATGTATATAGGACCAACTCTGCCATATTTAAAAATACAGAAATAAAGAAATGCTCAATAAATAAATAAGCTAAAATTAGTTGCCACCAAAAATACAATAAAAAAATAAATGTAAGTAGAAATTAAATTATACAGTGAGACATAAATGTATATAACTCTTTTAATTAGCTTCTTTATTTGCCTTTGTAATATTTACCTTATTTTTTGTCCTTTATAATCTTCAACTTTATTTTTTAATTACTTATATTTTTAAGTATTTATGTGCATGTTATAATATTTTTGTCTGTTTTGTTCTTCCTTTGTATTTTTTTACCCTAGTTATTTCTTCGCCGCTATTTATTTCTGCCTGGCCTTTTTACGTTTCTGCCTGCTTTTTGCTTAACACTGATTAAATCTCATGCTTTACTCAAAACCACCTGTTTCATGTATTGGTGAGGTGTTTGGCTCCAAGCTTCAGATTTCTGCAGACTGAATGTATTCTAGCTTTTTATAATAGATTATTTTTTTTTGTAGATTTTAGTAGTGAGGCTTTCTTTCAAGTCTACGAAGAGGCGCTAAAAATGCCAGCATGTCATTTTTTGGACTCTCATCTCAAACTTGGAGGTGTTGATTTAAAGCTCCCAGTTCCTCGGTTTGGATTTTATCTCAGGTTTAGTTTAAAGACGTACAAGTAAGGTTGGATTAGATCTTCAAAAAAAAAAAAAGGGATTCCATTTACAGCAGCATTTAGAAATGTTCTCCTAGCTCTGTGGCATACTAATTACAACTAAAAATCTCGTATGTCATAAATGGGACTCTTGTCCAGAATAGATTCCTGAGTCAACTTTCAACTTAAAAGCAATTCACCAATCCTTTTACAAACCTCCTCAGTGCAGCACTGGAGTTCCTCTTATGCTGAGATAAAGACAGGATCTTCTGATATTTTATACATAATTAAATTTTCAAAGATCACACATTTGAGGCTTAACACTGTACCTCTATAATGAGCCCATCTTTAACATAAAAAAAATCTGTTTAAAAAGTGCACTGCTCTTCATCTCATTACAGCTAGTCAAACACTACAATAGGAAAATGAATAAAACGGAAGCAATCAAAACCTCCAGTGGACTTCAGGTCCAATAAAAAGCTGCATGCATGTGTGATCAAAGTTAAAATGTAGCAGGATATAGGTAGCTTGATATTTTAACTTAAAATAATTTTATCTCTTATTCTATAAATATAACAGATGCAGCATAAAACTCAGGCTAAGCATAGAGAAAGATGTTTTTTTATTGCAGACAATACAAGTGTAATATTTCTGTCTTAATCAGACTGTAGAAGGAGAACGGAGAATTAGAAAGAAGTGCTCGTCTTATTATCTCTAATTATTCACATCAGTGTAGTTCTTTTAAAACCAGCCGGCAGCACTCCCCCACCTTCAACGGCTCAGACACAGTGGAATATTTGGAAATCTGAGAGCTGACACCCAGGGAGCGTGCCAAGTCCTGGGCCGTCTGGTCCGAAGCCACAGTGGTTCCTAAGGCCACCAGGAGCCTAAATATAGCCTCTTTGTCCTGCACCGTCTCTAAAGCCCTGCTGGCCACAGACAGACACTGAGCCTTGGCCTCAAGGTCAGGCTGGCTATGAAGGCAGCCCGCGTAGTTTAGCAACAAAGTGGCCAGGGCGATGTGGATGTTCTTATTGCAGACAGCGGCCAGGTCTGCAGCGCGAGACAGCACCGTTTCACGCTGCGACATCAGGAGAGCCCGGCCGTGTCTGCCGCTGAAGCAGTTGCACAGAGTGCGCAGCGCCAGCAGCTGGTTGGCTGGGCGGCCCTCGGGCCTCATCAGGCTCAGCAGGTGGTTGCACAGCTGGACCCCTTCTGCCTCACCGCAAAGGCTCTCGTTAACCTGTGGGTGGCGCACTGCCAGCCTTAGGATGTCCAGGACAGGAAAAACAATATCTACAATGCAAAAAATAAATAAATAAATAACAATAGAATCAGAATAGAAGTCTATTAATGTTTAATCTAAAAGAAAAATACAAAACCTTAATTTCCACAAATTAGAGAACTCAATGCTGTTTCTGTACCTTCAGGCCAATGGCAGACCTTCCAGAGGAGGTTTATCTGCTGAAGGGATGGAGGAGGCTCAGGTGAGTTTGCCCCATAAACCACCAGCAACAAGCTCTCCAGGCTTTCCATGGTTTCCTCAGAAAGCCTTTGTCCCTGAGGGGCACCTTCATTCAGCTCCTTTAACTTTGCTTAGGAAACAGCAAGATTAACAAGACTTAATTAAAAAGGTACAAATATATCTTTTAACATTTTTTTGTTTTGTCAATTCTGGAAGACCGTTTTGAGCTTGAAATCTAAATTAATTCATGTTTGACTAGCTAGTATAGATTAAAAAGTTTCAGCTACCTGCCATGCAACTAAAATATTCCATAAAAATAATCTAAATGCAGCCAAAAAAAAATTAGTTATAATAGTAATTTAACTTTGGACTTCACTCACATTGAAAACAGAATCTTAAAGAAAAAACAAGCCAAAAGATGAAACATCTTTACATCTGTATTGAGTAAACTAACCTATGATCAGAGGGGCGTTGGCTTGTTCAAAGGTCACACCGTCAGTTTTAGGGAAGTAGATGTTAGTGGAGGTCTGTCTCTGGGCTGCAGAGGAGTAGGCGCCTTTTCCTGCATTGGAGAGAGATGAATCCAGTAAGAGTTACACCCCCAATAACCCTTTAACTGTTCTGCAATCTGTCACTGCATGCAAACAAGACAACCGACATAAAGTAGACCACGGTGGTCCAATGCTGAGAAGTGCTATGCAGTATCAAATGCTTGAACAAAAACCTGAAATATTATTTCTTAGTGAACAAAAGTGGGGATAGTGTTGGTCTAGTGGTTAGAGCAGTGCGCTTGTGCTTTCAGAAGTTGCAACCCCACACTGCTCCCTGGGTGCTGCAAAATGGCAGAGTGAATTTCTCTATTGTTAGATCAATAATGTTCTATTTTTATTTCAGAAGGGGGATACAGAATAAGTAAGTTTTATTTATATAGCACCTTTCTCAGACAAGCGTCAGAAAAAGCTGTACAATAAGAGGCATAGAAAACAAAGCAGCACCATTTAAAATACATGTAAACAAAATACATAAAATCATAGCAGCCCTGGATAAAATTAGTCTAAAATGCTTGGTTAAAAAAATTATGTTTTTTAAACCCCAAGCGCAGGGAAAGTAGTAGTGCATTCAACTGTTTGGGTGCCACAGCTTGGAGGGACCCATCACCTCTCATCCTAAAGCGAGTTTGAGGGACATTAACAAGTTCTGTTCAGCAGATCTCAGACAAGTGAGGCTGAATCAAGTCGCAAACTTGGTGAACTCACCGGTAAACGGATCAGCCACACCTGAAGGAGTGCCTACGTTGGAACTGGATCCTGGGATGTAGCGACCAGCGCCTGCGCAAGAAGAAAAATAAGCCTGTGGAAGCATAATCCCTCATGTTGTGGATGGCCCATTAGTTTAGAGTCTGACCTGTGAAAGGATCTGCTGCAGAGTCAGAGCTGTCGCTAGACGAACCGGGAACATATCGAGATCCTCCTGTTAAAAAAAATACATAAACAACTTATAATTACAGATTTCTGTATTGAGTGAACCCTGAGAATTATTTGAAGAACCAGCAAAGATTTAGACATAGAACTTCCTGACATAAACAGTTTATGTGAAATAAAATTTTGTAATAGAGACAAACTAAGAGTGATTGAGCTCCAGTTCTAAACAACGGCCTCACCTGTAAACGGATCACCACCACTGGGCTGAGCAGGACCGACAACATGTCCTTTAGTGTTCTCAATTATAAAATTAGCAACTTGATCGAGGAACATGGGGCTGAGGTCATTTTTCTGGAGGAAGTTGTGGGCGGTCAGCCAGGGGTCCTCTGTCACGTTGTAAGGCAGCTTCATGGATGGACCTCCCTCGTTCACGTCGATGGTGAAGACGTAATCGTACTCCTGAACCAGATAATGACGCCTTAGCCGAAGTTCTGATGCAGCAATCCTCTTAACAGCACCGAGCTTGTCGTCTTACCTTTCCTTCATACACCACACTCTTAGAGGTCTGTTGGTTCGAGCCTCCAACCACGTCCCCGATTTTCATCCAGCGGCCGTCGCCGATGCTCCACTGATAAGCCTCCACCTTCTCTCCATCTTTGATCAAACGGGTCTGCCCGTCCCGATTCCCTGCACAAGAATAAAGCAACATTAACCTGAAAAGACACCAAAATATATACAGATGGGATCTGATAAAAATGTAATTACCGGGTTCATCGAGATGTTCTCTCCCAGGTAGGTCCTCCAGTTTGATGTCCCCAAGGTCTCCTGTCTTAGGGTCTATGGTAGCTTTGGAGAGCTCATCCTCAAAGGCCTGTAGATCTTGGGCGCTGGCCACGCGATCCTTGGCTTCCGTAAAGATGCGAATGATGCCATCGCTAAGATTTTAAATAAAACAGATGAGTGGTACAAGACAAAACCCTCTGAGGGCGCTGATGGGGAGTGGCTTTGCATTACCTGGCTCCTACAGCTATATCCCCGTTGGGTAGAATACAGCAGCACCAGACTGACTGGGCAGGGAGGCGGATGGTCTGACAACATTCCCCTTTCCTCCATATCCTCAAAGTCCTGTCCTCTCCCGTGCTTATAAAGTCTGAGACAGAAATACATCATATAGGCGACACATTTTCATGTAGATAACTTTTGTTTTATTCATTTCTCATATCTAGAAAGAATCACTAACAAACCTACTGCTGGTACCTTGTTTCCCTCATTGCTAATCATTTCTGTTTTTAGCCGTTTCTCTGCTCAACACAGAATAACAACACATTCGATATATCGTATTGACCCGAATATAAGACGAGATTTTTTTTTGTTAAAAACAATGTGAAAATGTGGGGTCGTCTTTTATTCGGGGTCTATCCAGTTATAAAGGCTGACAGTTGTCTGGGGTCACTGCACGAACGCAACAGCAGAGGGCGCCAGTTTTTTGTAAAGCCAGCACCTCGCTGTGGCTGGGGTTATTTTTTTAAATCACGACAGAGAATGGACATGAATGCTACAAATGGATAGTCTCTGTCAATGGAGTGGATCAAAAGTCAGACAAGTCTGCAGACTTTTGAGGCCGAGTTATGATGCCAATTTTAAAATAATGGTGGTCAATACAGCGCAGATAAACAACTCTCTGTAGCAAAGAAACACAGAGTTACAGAGTGTAATGTCAGAAGATGGTACATTCAAAAAGACAGAAAAAATGCAAACAGCAAAAGAAAATCTTATCAAAAATTGCAGAGCTGCAGGTTTAGAGTAGGACTCTCAGCGAGGCAGAGGACGTTTATGATTAAAAGCCTCATGCAGGTTTTTGAGACATTCCGGGAGTAAAGTTCAGATTGCATTTGAGTTGAAGTGTTGCCAGATTTCAATCAAATCTGTCTTTACTGTAGATTTTTTTTACTTTTTATAGTTTAATTGCAGAAATATTTCAATGTAATATTAATATCAATGAAATTGTTAGCAGTTCAATATAAAATAGTTTATCGAAATAGTCTTTTTTTCCTTTTGGTCATTTTGTTTTATTTTCTAAAAACTGGTTCTGGAAAGAGGGAGTCATCTTATAATCAGGGTCGTTCTATATTCGGGTCATTACGGTACTTGGTATATTCTTTCTGTTCAAACTGAGGCTGGTTTCTGCTGGAGGTGTATTCCTGTTAAAGGGGAGTCTTCCCGCTCTACTATTTCCAAATGATTTTTCAAATCAACAGATTGCTTCGAAAACAATCACAAAAGGAAATTGCCTGAGTTTGCATAGCTTCTTAGAATCTCAATTACTCCAGACATAGGGAGGATAAATTAAGGCCAGTTTGTAAGTAAATGGTATATATGTAATCTTTGTAACACTAATGATGTGATTGCACTGAATTGGATTCCATAGAATTTGTCATTCTATGGAAGTGCCTTAGATAAGATTTTGTGTTAATTCGACACTTTAAAAATCTAATCACATAATCATCTGATTCTGATTTAATAAAAAGCATTTCTAAAGGACCGCATGAAGCTAACTTTAAAATGAGCGTAGTGAACAAACCTTGGCCATTAGGGAAGACAGCTAGGCTGTAGATGTAGTTGGTATGACTGTAGTAGACCTGCACACATTCGCCTGTCACCAGCCACCTTCTGATGCTTGTGTCGTTGCTGCAGGAGAAGAACTCTGTGTTGCTAATCACAGCCAGTCCTCGCACACAATCCTCATGACCTAAAGTGAAAAAAAGATGTATATAGTACTAACCCAACCTGCATTTTTTTCTTTACTTTAAATAATAACGTACACACATGTGCATGTGCGTGTACAGCCAACTGTGCAACAGAGGATACGGTTCCCTCCTTGAACCGCCACCTTGACGTGTTGTACGGATTTCAGTGCTCAGATCCTTCCAGAGGCGATGGCTTAAACGCCCCTGGAAGCGGGAGTCTGGTCCAGGCATTAAGTCAGACCCGCTCCCAGTGCATGTTGGACTCCTGCAGGGCTGTCCTCTGTCACCGGTCATTTTCATAACTTTTATGGATGGGATTTCAGGTGAAGCAAAGGGTCAGTGGTTTGGTAAACCTTTTCCCTGCTTTCAGCAGATGCGACTCCACTGGCTTCCTACTACCCAGACATACAAGATATGCATTTTGCAGCAGAGCGTGAAGTGGATGGGATGAAGGTCGGCTCATCTGAGGCAATGTTTCTGGAAAAAGGTGGCCTGTCCCCTTCAGTTGGAGGAGAGTTGCAAGAGGAGGAGTTAAAGTGGGGTCCCTGGTCAGTGAGGGGAGAAAGGAAAAGCAGATCGATAGACGGAGCTGCGTGGCTGCCTTGCAGCCTTCAGTTGAAGTAAGGTTTTGGAAAAAAGTCTGCAGCCATTGGATTTGCATCCGATAACACTAATGATGCATTCAGGTCGGTCTGTTCCTACCCTCCTCTATGGTCATGAAATCTGGATCAAGACCCAATGAAGGAAATCCTGGATACAAGTGGCCGAAATTATCTTCGGTCAATGGATGGCTGGAAACTACCTCAGAGAAAGCTCAGGAGCTCAGACATTCAGCTGTCAGCTCAGGTAGCTCTGACATCTGCTTCAGATGCTCCCTGTACGCTCCACTTAGGAGGTGATCCTGACACATCACACCGGGAGGAGCACCAGGGGACGGAACAGGATGCGATGGAGGAACTATGTCTGATTCCAATGGTGGAAATCACCAAAAGCCAAAGCGGAACTATGTCAGCAGTCACCAAAAGCGCCGTCCTAATAGAGCTAGCAGTAATGAAGGTGTTGAAGTAGGATAACACTTATCAAAAGTTTACAAACAAGGGGACTAACAAATGTACATATAAGCCATATAGGAGCAACAAAGTGGCCCACAATCTTTTGTCTAACAAGACGTATAGGTACAGCGCACCTCACAGTTTAAAAGAAAAACAACACATTATTTGGTAACTTACGCTCTGAGTGACACAAATGAATGCAGCTTCACATATTTTGGTTTTATAATCAAGAGCTTTGGTCATTACTACAGTAGAATCACTTTTGGTTTTATTTTTTATTATTTCCAGGAAGGCTGTAGTCCCAGTTTAGCTAGCGCCATTCTTGTATATTCGTAACATACTGACATCTGCAAGTCTGACGGCTGTCCAGATTCGCCACAGCAGTCTGGAGTGCCTTTCCTTCTCTGGATAGGGTTCTTATCATAGACTATGTCCAAGGTGAACAAATAGGAGCTTAGCAAAGGGGGTAGGAGTTATAATTTGAAGTATTTAAAGGCAGCCAATGTCTCTCAGCTGACCCTGGAACATGTCAGGCTTCACGGAAAGGAGGTGTGAGAAAAAGGAGGTCTGAGCATCTCTACTAAGACGCTGCTTCTGTGGTCTGGTCCCAGATAATTGGAAGAAGGCAAGTACGAGATTGAACAAAGCTGGCTGTGCACACATATGCTCACATCCTGAAACTACATAAAAAGGACTCACCTGTAAACGTCTTCTCACATCGGCCAGCCTTCCAAAGCTTTATGGTCTTATCTGCTGATCCAGAAAGCATGAGGCCTTGTTCAGGTAAGATGATGACTGCCCACACAGCTGCAGTGTGTCCCTGAATTAAAAGCAGCGAGCACAGAACAAGTCCTGTCAGCATATTGAACAAAACTGTGGATCTATTAACTTTCAGAGGGTACTATCAACAGTTCTTTCAACTTTAAATGCTAAATTTGTATATTTTTGTACAGTTTCAAATTCATTTCTGCCCTGTGTGGGTCATCTTAAGGTAAATGGCCCATTTTAGAGTCAGTATACTCCATCTAAGGAATAATTGTATTGACCTGAAGTTGTAGTTCAATACAGACTAGGATTGCCACTACGATCTCTGATATGACATCCACACTGCTGCTTTGGGAATTGACTGATGCAAATATTAACCTGATACAAAATCAACATGAGTCATTAGGGCTGGGCGATATAGAAAAAAAGCTTATCAATAAAAAAAAATGCATATTGATCGATAATTATTGAAAAGATTTGAAACCATATTTTATGTGCAGCTCTGCCTGGACTTTTTATAATATTGCTAAATGATTTAATTTTAATAAAAAAAACAAACACAGACTTCGAATTAAATCTTTATTTAACCAACTTTTTTAACCATAACAGAATTGTTTTAAAGAAAAATAACTTAAGAGACCTGAGTTATGTTATTAAATACTGACAAAGAATAAACTAAAGTGACCAGAAAAGTGACCAAAATAAATATAACAAATATATAAATGCCCCCCCACCGCCGCCGCCCCCGGTTCCTGCTTTAACCTGAGGTATTACTTTGAAGTTTCTGGCCCCTCAGCATTTTAATCTCAATTGTTAGAACTACGTGGGAAACTGCCCAGAACTGAAAATATATATATATTTTCCGAAGATTCCTCGGAGGAAAGCCGCGCCGGGGCCTACACAGCTCGTACTCCTGCGGGTGTGAGCGGCTGAGATGATAAAAAAAAAAAAAAGTTGGTTGTGTTATCAGACTTTGTTTTCACTGGTTCCCGACACATTTTCCAGATGACTGTGGTTTGTTTTTGGTCCGACTTGCCATGACCGAAATACTGCCAGACTGCCGAACTACAAAAACCTTTCTTTGGAACAATTTCCTCCGCCTCTCCTTGCTGCACATCTTCATGTGCTCTGTGTTGTGGTTTGAGAGGGCGGCGCTTGGTGACGGCGTGCCTGGGTCCGCGATTGTGATTGGTTGGGAGGAAGCAGTGACTAGCATAAACATACATGCTAGGCTACAATGAGAAGGAAGGAAAACTGCGTTTCTTTTTTATCAAACTTTTATCGACCCTCTTTTTTTCTATTGCGCCACACGTCTATCGATCGATATATATCGTTATTGAATTATCGCCCAGCCCTATGAGTCATACATACTTTTAATTCTTATCTTATAACGTGAAATGTTAGAAAAGGTTCGACGAAGTGATACTGATCAAACAAACAATAATTAACACTAATATATATATGAGAAGAAGTGACCCTGTTAAAACTGCGGTTCAGGAGAGCAAATGAACAAATAACGAAGCTTCAGCAAACCTGCAAAGTCATCATGCACTTCTCATTGAGCCAGACTTTGGCTGTTGTGTCCCAGGAGCCACTTAAAAGGGTTCCAAATTTCCCAGAGGACAAAGTGCATACTGAAAAAAAAAATGAAAAAAGCATTACCAGGTTAATTCAGATGCACTGGTGTCATGGTTAATTGCAAACGCATTATCAAGAACTTGCCAGTATTTTTGTGACCCTGCAGGGTGTAGAGGGGCTGTGGCTTGTCCAGAGTAAAAACACAAATGTTGTTATCATTCCCACCAGTGGCAATCAGGCCCCTGGGATATGTATCACTGGGCGCAATGACGCATACGCAGGATACAAAATTTGAGTGTCCAGTCATACAATGCATCTCAGTGAATCCGTTATCTGGGCTGTTGAGCAGAGAAGACAGAAAGCAAAGATGTAGTTAGTAAATCCGATTACAGGACTATTAGCACCAACAATAAAAAAAAACACAAATCACATAATCCTCATGAAAACATATGCATTCTAGATAATCTGAACAAGCACTTCTCTAGAGGTTGACCAATGGATCTGTCGAACTAAAACATTAAGAGGGATTTGCACATTTTCTTTCATGATAGGGCAATAAACACGGACAACAAACTGTGCAAAAAATGGGAGACCATTACACTGAGCACACTGAAACACATTTTAGCATGTGGAGTTCGAATTAAAGACTGCTTTTCTGCTGTGTTCTTTGGCCTTCAAGGTGCCGTTTGTCACCAATGTTCTCTAACGGATCTCTGGGGCCTCCACAGGATTCATACTGAGAGTCAGTTAAACACCAGTGGGCTCAAATTAATAGTCATGTATAGGGCTGGGTAAAAAAAAAATCTATTTAATCAATTTAGAGTTGATTCCTTTTTTTCCTTTTTGCAAAATCGATGTCTAGGAAGTGAGATTGATTAGTTTTATAGTGAAGTGCATTACGTTCACATTCCAATGAGCAGGAAAGATGCACTCAAAATACTTCAAGCCAGACAGCTGCAAATATAGCCAATAGGTTGATTGAAGACATTAACAAATGGAGGCTGACCAGCAAACACCCTGTAGTTGTTACAGACAACGCTGCAAATATGGTTTGCAAAGTGGAGATAATGCAGCTCATGCATGTCTGCTGTGTCACGTCTGTTTGCTCAAGTGAGGCGTTTTCACTTTTCAAAATCAAGTTTGCACTTTTGAGACAGTTTTGTTCACATCTCACGTTTAAACTGTCTGATTTACAAGTTTTCACTTTGTGTTTAATATGACAGGAAAAAATAAAATACATGAGTATTTTGAAACACAGTTGAACCACTTTCATTATTGTAAAAACAGATGGAATCGAAAATAAACGACTTAAAACTGTATGAATCAAAATCGAATCGATTCAGGACTTTGGCGAAAATACCCAGCCCTAGTCATGTAAGGTCCGAAGGCATTTGGTTCCACAGATTTCTGTATTTTTAAGCAAATCAAAGAGAGGGGGGGTGAATATAGATACAAGCCACACTTAAGACTTTCAGATACATGAAATAAAGAAAACTGTGTTTAAATTCTCATTTACTTTACAATACGAGCCACTTTGTTTGGGTCCATCACACATTTTTGATGCAATTTTAATGAATATTAAAGGTATCATAATTCTTTATACACTGATCAAAACATAAATGCAGCAATTTTTTGTTGCTACAATTTCACAAAAGTCAATAGAAAAGTCTGAAGACTTCTATGTACACAGCGGCCGCATTTCCCTTAAATATCATCTAAATCCGCGTTAACGAGCACTTTATAGAGATAAGGCAGTGATCTCCTAGGTGTGGCATATCAATATGCTGATTAGACAGTAAGATTATTGCACAGATGTGCTTTAAAGCTGCCAACTATAAAAGGACACTAAAAATGTGGATTTAATAGGCTATGTACAAAAAAGGAGAGTCCCATTTCTTTAAATAAATTAAATGTTTGGAACAACAAATGTTTTTTGTTTTTAATTTGTAAATAATGTATAGCCGTTAAATATTTAATCACCTTATCCTAAAAGTATAACCTCGTATCATCCAAATTTTGTTTGTAATAAATTAGGAAACAAATGTCTATAAGATTGGAAACAAAAAAAATCGGATATTAGAGGTACGGAACCAAACTCTCGGAACTTTAAGTTTAGGGAGCCTTTACCCAGACTTATTTCTTTTTTTTTTTAATGCATATTAATAAGATAAGCAGGAAAAAAAAACACATTCTCCATTACTACTCTTTAAAGCTTGGAATCACCCAGGGAATCACCAAACTTCGCTATCGTTACTTAGAAACCAGACAGGTGCTGCGAATGAATGACAAAGCTAATTTGAACAACTGTTAGCCTCCGAGCTAACGGTTGTTCCAACAACGGTCTGATAAAATAGGGTGATGATGTGGATGCTTAAATAAGGCAATTATTTTAATGCAGTTTACAAGTCTCGAAACAATCCCTGACCCTACCATGACACGATAAGGGTCGTAAAGTGTTAACTTGGCAGTATAGTTAGTCAGGTGGAGGCTAAGTGCTAATGCTAGCTACCTGGAGTTCGGTACCCAAACCCTTCCGGTTCGGTCTCTGGACACGGACACGAAAGCTCCCTCTGGGAAAACCGCGGCTGCCAGTCCTCTTACGTCCATTTCATGGCCCGGGATGGAGCATCTGAGTTTAAAGGAGTTCGATGATGCCATATTCTTTTAAGCACAACAACAAGAAACGAAACCCAAACACCAACGTTTACAGCTAAGCGGTGTCGCTGTCAACATCCGCCGCCAATGATTCCGGAAGAGGAATTACGTCATGAAATACCAATTATTTGGCCTTTCAAAATAAAACAAATAAATTAATTTTATTTATTTTTACCACTTGAATTAACTATGGATACCTGTCATTTTAGTTTAGACTACAGGTTTCAAAGCAGTAGATGCTTTATTATTTGTATAAAATCTGCTAAATGTTTGTCTAGCTAATCTAAAAAATAATAATAATAAAAAAAAGGATTATATATATAGTGTCATTATGTTATTAGTTTTTCTTACAATTGACAAAACGGCTAAACAATTCAGATTTTTCTAGGAGGCTGTGGATTTTATAAAAACTCACCATGACAGGAGACAGCACTTCTCTGGACGTTTCAATTTGGAAGGCGTGATGGAAATTAAGTTTTTAAAGATATTCAATGGACTAAAATAAAAATAAATGAATAAGATAAGTAATAATAAAAGGAGAAAGTCCCTGTGGTTTCTCCTCTATGAATCCAGGATAAATTAGTTGCTCTGCACATCCTCTTCGAATGTGGTTGGTCTTTTCTTTGGCTGATCTTCTGAAAAATAAAATGCAGTGGTTCTTTTTCTTTTTGTGGACCTCCTATGGGTTTGATAGGGAAACCTGGAAGCTTTAAGAATTAAAATATTTGTGTTGGTTTAATTACTCCTAAATTCCAACGGGAGATTATTAAACTAGACTGAGTTGAGTTTTAATGTCTGTAATTTTTTAAGTTTGAGAAATTGTGAATATGGAGTGAGAGTGAGAAGACACTGAGATGGGCTGTAAATCACCCATACAAAGACGAAAAAGGTTACCAAGAAACAAAGACATCAAACAAAACAAAAATAAATGAAGAAATATATATACGGCTTAAAAAAATAAATACTACTTTTAAAATCACACGATACTTTTATTTTCCTAAATCCGAGTCACCGGAAGCAGTTTTATTTTTGCAGGTAACCAACTTCCTGTCCGAAACACCGAGGGTCGGAAGAGGAAGTAGACTCTACGTGCGCTCCTCAGGGCGACGTAAAAAAAAAAACCCAAACAAGTAAGTCGTATCTCGCTTTATGTAATAATATAATCAAAAATTAATGTATTTAATAATTTTTTTCTTAAAGCATCCTAACTGAATAAAAACAGTCTGGTGTTAGCTGATATTGCTGAGGCTGTATGGAGCCCAGCCCATCGCGGCTGTCAGGTGTTATCAGCATGAATGATGATGGAGCAGGCGAGGCTACAAGCCTGATTTACGGTTACAAATCCGGTTTATTCACATTTAACTCATGGTTGAGGTGTCATAAGGCTGTTATTCCAGGCCTCTGCTATGGTTTTTACATTATGCTGGATTTGTAACCCCCTCTTTGGCATCCCTTACAGCGACTCTTTTATTGGACGCCTGCCATTATTTATTTATTTATATTTATTTAGAAATAATAGATGAAGGTAACACGTCTGGTGGCCGCACAGCGGTTTATTAAATATTTTGAAGCCAATAGGTATAATAACATGTTAT
Source organism: Cyprinodon tularosa (assembly GCF_016077235.1). Lineage (NCBI taxonomy): Eukaryota > Metazoa > Chordata > Actinopteri > Cyprinodontiformes > Cyprinodontidae > Cyprinodon > Cyprinodon tularosa. The sequence continues at coordinate 1,574,124 of NW_024039707.1, read as the reverse complement.
AAATGAGTGATGTCAGGGCTCTCCAACGTGTTACAGCTGGAAAAGTCTTTAAATTCAGAATAAATTAGTATATATATATATATGTATTCAAAATGTGGTAAATACTAGCTTTTAATTAGCTAGTTTTAATTAATGAATTTAATTAATTTTATTTAATTATTCTAAGAATCTCAAGGAAAAAGTCTTAAATATAATTTCTTTGTCTCTCGCTCTAAAACTGTAACTGGAGCGTGTAACAAAAGTAATTTCCCTCTGGGATTATTAAAGTATTTCTGATTCTGATATATGCCATCAGCCAATGGCGTAAATATCAGTCGCCGACTGATATTTACGCCGCCGACCTTTTAGGGGCCCTGTCATGATCGGTTTAAGGAATCACATGCAGAGAAACCACTCAGAGTACATGGGGAAAAGGTAAACAGGTTTATTTGATGTAATGTGTACAGGAGTAGGATCTGGAACTCAGAAGGCTGGTGAACTGGAACTGGAAGGTCTGAAGGGGAGACCACAGTGATCAGTTCAGGGACCATGGGAAATTTGACTGAGACCTGAATAAAGCTGGAGCGGGACTCACGTTTGAGGGGTTTCTTATCAATCCTTAAATCCAGTCTGTGTGGGATGATCCAGAGAAGAGGGAACTCGTTGGAAAGCGGACAGGTAGACATACGTTGGACCCAGAGGAGTAATGGCACGGACTGTCAATTGGATTTCCGATGGGGACTTGAACGGATCATGCAGAGGTTTTCCCCTGCTCAGTGTGTACTCAGTAATTCCTTCCAGGGGAAGAAGGTCCAGGTATCCAGTTTTCACAGGTAGGCTTCCTGCCGAAGAGCAAAGACAAAAACACATAAGACTCAGAGAAACAAAGCTAGGTTAGACTCTGCTAATCTCAACTTGGCTAGAGTACCCAATATTGGCAAACACTCTGGCATCGAGGTAGTGACAGCCCACTGCTCAAATACTCCTCCAGTAATAAACCAACGAGCCGCAGGTGTGCAGGGAGGCCCAACGAGGACAGGGCACCACCTGGTGGTGGAGAGAGAAGAAACACACAAACAACCCACACAAACTGGATTCCTAACAGGCCCTGGTTCCTACAGCCCGGCCCCCCCCCCCCCCCCCCCCACCCCCATTTAATTGTGGACTAGGATGTCTCTTTGCAGATGTAATGGTGTGAAAAGTTCGTCTTAAACCCACCCGATACCAGTTTGACTGACCGGACCGTATTTATACCGCAACACTTGCCAGATTTCAACAGTGAGCCGTTTAAACACGACACCAATAGCAAAGCAGACAGTGGTACTTTTAATTACTATGTTAATAACTGTGTATAGTTCATTAGACGGTTGGTAGAAAATACACTCCTATAGTATTTTTCAAACCGCAATAAAGATCTTAAAAAAATGATGTATTTGAGTATTTTATTTTTTACACTACGACTTGGAATTATGGGTAATCCAGAACGTAGATTAAAACCATAACTGTTACGTACAATGTGTTAGCGACGATGGATACCAAAAAGAGGTACTTAAGCGGATTCCAGAAAAGAAAAAGGAAAGAAGAGCTGCTGGAAGAACGGAAAAAACTACATAGAATAAACACGTTCTTTCAAAGAACCAGTGAACGTTGTTGTTGCAGTGAGTGAAGATTGCAACCAGGAGATGAATGGAGAGAGCGTGGGTGAGGAGGGGGGCTGTGAAACTCGAGCTAGCCCGATAAGACTCATTTTACAGCAGAATATACTAAAGAGTATCCATATATAGTGAAGGTGAAGAATGATGAAATGATGAAATGTGTATTTATGGTGCACATTTTGGGTTTGTCTACGGCAGCGGCGGTTGACGTTGGCCAATTAGCTGAATTGGATATCCGATAAATGAAGCCAATCCGGCATTCTGATCCTGTTAATCTTTGTTTTTATTGATATTCACAGCAATAGTGAAGCGATCTAGTGACTTCAGTGTGCAGAGCATTCACAGCAGCTAGTGATGGTTTATATCCATGTCAGGTTTTTACCTTTTTGAACCGTGTCTATGTCAATCATGATACTTTTACTCACTTGGCAGTGTATACGGTTCATTCTTTTAAAAGTAGTATTGGATCTATGTTGGGTGTCTGCCGATCAGTTTGGAAAAAACTGGATCGGTGCATCTACTTTTTAACCCACTTGAATTCCCCTCTCGATAAATTTTCAGACATTAAATCTTGGATCTCTTTGCAGCTTAAGTTCCCATTAGAAACCCCTGTATGGTCTTTCTCCAGCATATTCCCCTGAGCTTCTTCCACCTCTTCTACCAGGCTTAATTCCTCAAATCAGCTTTTATTCTATTTGTTTTTATTGCTTATTGGAATGTAAAAGGTTGTAGCTGTTGTTTAAAAAAAAGGTCCAGATACAGGTGTTTTTCATTGGAAAGAACTTTTTTTAGATTCGGCTTTGCAGTTTCTGTGCTTTGCATGTTAAACAATCTCACTGAAAGGTGCTACATGTCGATCAAATGGTGTCAATGACCCAGTGAGAACAAAGGTACGGTTGGGTGGGTCAGTGAAACTGGATTTATTCATGTGTTTATAAGCCTAAACCCTTTAACACGATAGTTAGAACCATTAGGAGGTGAGGAGTCCATAGAGAATCCTCTAAAACTGTTTTAGGTCTGATGTAATGAGTTATTATTGTTAGATTTTACAGCCCTCTCTACAGGGTTATTAATTGCTCTGGCTTGCATTTGTTTCCTGCAGACAGTGAGGATCCAGCGACCCGTAGCATCAGTAGCAATGAAGCTTCGACTTCACTTTGTAGTGGATCCCATGGGCTGGCTCTGCATCAGCATGGTGTTTGGGATCTGGCTCTACAACACCTTGTTCATCCCCAAACTGGTGCTGCTTCCTCACTACGATGAAGGCCACATCCCCTGGGCCTTAGTTGTTTGTAAGTATCACTGTTGATACTGTTTCTGTGAAAATGAGCAACGGTCCAAGAAACATCTCAGGCTCAGGAAGCCTTGTGTTTCTCTCTTTCCAAAGGTTATTACATAGCATCGGCTCTCTGCGTAGTGGCCCTGTTTAGAGCTTCCACTGCAGATCCCGGCCGTCTTCCTGTGGACCCACACATACCTCACTCTGGTAAGGAAAGCAGGAAAAAAGAAACTGTTGCTGCTTACTTTTGTCATCTTTAGCTGTAAAATCTTGTAGTCTATGATGAAATACCTGAAACTATGAATTATAGATTGCGCCGTCTGATGTTTGTTTGTGTTGCAGAAAGAGAACACTGGGAGTTGTGCAATAAGTGCAACTTAATGAGACCTAAAAGGTCACACCACTGCAGCCGCTGTGGTCACTGTGTGCGCAGGATGGACCACCACTGCCCCTGGTGAGTACACAGCTACTACCTTACTGAGACTTATCTACGTCCAGTGTTATTAATAGGAATAGGATGTACCGACCTTCTGTACTGGCAGACTGAAAGAGTTGCAGTGCTTTCTATATTTTAAAACCACTAATTTATATCTGTTTAGATAACAATATAGATCTAGACCACTTTCTTAAGTGGAATTCAGGATAAAAAACATTCATTTGTGCAATTTGAACAGTGCATGAGACAAAAAAGAAATAAATAAACATGTAATAACATCAAAGACAAGATGATTCAAGAGGAAAATTTGATTGGGAGATTGAGGACCAAAATTCATGATAATAAAAACACAGAAAGACACTCCCGGGGAGTATCTTGTGATTAAAACATTATCCCGGGGAGTGGCGGCCTGGTGGTTAGGGCATAGGGCTTGAAATTCTGAGGTTGTGAGTTCCAAACCCACTCCCACACATTGCCCCTCTGGATATCTGAGCAAGGCTGGAATCTTGCTGGAGAGGCACTCACTTTTGGGGGGTTCTTGGTTTATCCTTGGATCCAGTTTGTGGTGGTTTAATCCAGAGAAGAGTGAACTCGTTGGAGAGCGGACAGGCAGACATACGTTGGATCCAGAGGAGTAAAGGTGCCGACTGTCACTTGGTTCTCCAGGAGTGGACTTGAACGGATCATGTGGTTGTTTTCCCCTTGCTCAGTGAGACTCAGGAATTCCTTCCAGGGGTAGAAGGTCCAGGCTCATCCAGTAACACAGGAAGTCTTCCTGTGGATGAACAAAAACAAAAAACAAGTTCAGACTCAGAGAAACAATGCTAAGGTTAGACTCTGCTAATCTCAGTTTGGCTAGAGTACCCAATACTGGCAAACACTCTGGCGTCGAGGTGGTGACAGCCAGCTGCTCAAGTACTCCTCTGGTAATGAGCCGCAGGTAGGCATGGAGGGCCAACGAGGACAGGGCACCACCTGGTGGTGGAGAGAGGAAAACACAAATAACAACCCACACAAACTGGAACATTAATGACAATAAAAACACTGGAAAAATGGAAAAAAGATTACAGTTATCTTTAAAAAAAAACCCCAAAAAAACAAGGTAATCTGCATAGAATTTGAAAGTCGAATGGCTGTTGGTATAAAAGAATTTGCATGGCGGTTTGTTTTATAATATAGTAATATATTATGATATAGATATCTATTATACTTCACAAATACAAAAAAAACGAACCTATAAAAAAAACCTATGAATCACTGAATCGTTAACTGTGTGGAATTACTTTTTTATTTCGAACGCAGCTGCAGCTCCAGTATAAATCTACCAGTTCTGACTTTAAACAGACTGGGATTATTGCGCAATCTACAAGCATAACTCAAATGCAGTCAGACTGGGCTGTCTGGTCTTGTGAACAATTGTCTTATCTCATTTTGGTGTTAAACTTGATAGTAAAATTTTAACTCCTGGGTATGATTTGTTCTACACCCTTCTTTTGTAGCTCTGGCTGTATATTTGGTCTGAAGACCTTTGTAACTTCTAGCATGTTTTCTTCCAGGTTTCCTATTTATATAGTTTCACTTTTTGCTCCTCTGGCATCTGCCTGTACCTGCTTCTCCTGATAATCATAGTCTAACCCCATGACACCCAATTTAAAGGTCCAGGTTCCTTTTAAATTGGATCATGATAAAGAACAGAATCCTCATATATCAATATATGGAAAGATGATACTCAAGCTGGAAACTTTTTACTCGTTGAGATTGCGGACTGGCCGCCCTGACTCTTCGATGATGTCATCCAGTTAGACATCCATCCTGATATCAAGAAAATGTAATAAAAGATTAAATCCTTACTCCCGTTTCTCTTTCTTTCAGGATCAATAACTGTGTTGGAGAAGACAACCACTGGCTCTTCCTGCAGTTGTGTTTTTATGCTCAGGTCCTCAGCTTTTTCACATTGGTGCTGGACTTTTGCCAGTACTATTATTTCCAGCCGCTGACCAGGCTAGACCAGGTGAGATAGAGGGTCTGCTGTCTTGCTACAGATTTACTAAATTTGTGGTATGTCATTTATAATTTGCAGCAAAATATAATGAAGCAGAGCTAAACTGGAGTTGCTTATTGTATTTCCTGTTTTTTTTTTTGTCTTTTTGTTTCCAGGAAAGGTTTACAACGCGTCATGAACTGGCTCTGCTGCGAGTTTCTGCTGTCATGGGCGTGGTCATGTTTGGTGGCATGTCAAGCCTGTTTTATTCCCAGATGGCTGGCATCCTCTCTGTGAGTACTCCCACGGTCACTAACGGCCAAACTGCTGCTCCTCTGATGTCCGCTGTTAGTCTGTATTGAACTTGTTGTCATGCTGCTGAAGAGGTGTATATATAGAGACGTTTTGACCCCAACAAACACTTGTTTCTCAAGTTAACGTTTGTTTTTATCCTGAATTCCAGTGAAGAATAACTTGGGTTCTGTTCCAGTTTTGTTCTTCACAGATCTTGTGAAGAATCTTGTTCTTAATTTTATTGATCGTTAAAAATTCAGGAAAGCTGTTGTTTCCTTGTAGCCATTTTTTGTGTTAATTAAATGGCTTTTTCTCTCATCTTCCCTGTTTTGAAGGAGGCCTAAAAGAAATAGGATCCTGTTTTATTTTAAAGACGAATCAACTTTAAAAATCTAATTGTGTAAAGTAAAAGTTGTTAGATATATGGATTTTTTCAGTTTCCTTGAAAGGCTTTTTTTCATATCTATTCATAGAATTATCATCACAGATAGTATAAGATTGCTTCTCCAACAGAATAAAACAGCCAATTATGGCATGGTGGAGAGAAAGGAAGTGAAGTCTTCTATGTGACGACATGCATGTGGATATAAAATACTGTGGGAGACTAGAAACAGCAGCCTGCTCTTACATTGCAGCATATCAGCTGACATTACAGAATATTGTGGATACAAACCAATGACATGCTAATGCTAAATATCAAAGAAAAATGAAAACAAAATGTAACCTGGTCTTACAGATGGGTTTAATCATTTATTATCTTTTTTAATTTAATGTTTGCACGATACATCATAATTTTTGCAAAGCCAACCATCAAAACCTACATTTCAGCGCTCTATTGTTTTGAACGTCCACTATCTACTGTGCTGAGAACCAGCTGCTGTCATTCTAGGGCCTATTTCCTAGAGGTTTAATAAACTCAAATCCTCAACTCTGAATTGATCTAGCCTGAGGTTAGAACCTCGACAACGGCTGCTGTGAGTTAGTTTAATCAACTGTAAGTAGGTCCTCTCAGAGTTAAACAAGTGCGTAACAAGTATGAAAAGCCACCATGACGACCGGCAACAGGAAGTGCCTACTTCACCCCACTGGAACTAGAGTTTTTAATGCAAAAATGAAAAAACACATTCGAGAAAGTGTTTAAAAGACAGAGGAACAGCACAACAGCTGCAAAGGAGAGGGAGATGGTGTAGGAGAAGAGTGCTGCTCAAATTAATGCTCAGGTTTATATGAAGTGGCCGTTTTAGTAAAAGCACTCTTCTCTCTGTTGTTCCATTTGTAGATCACTAAAATAAGATTCTTTCTAGTCAAAATCACTCTCCTAGTTGGAGCTGTAGTAAAAAGTTTTTCTAAATGATAGTTTTTTCAGCAGAAAGTAAAAATTAAAAATGTACTTGTAAGGATTAAGTTTTTTATACCTAGAAATGTTTACACATTTTAAGCAGCAGTTTGAACTTTTATCAGCCTGACTGAATATTCATTTATGATATCTGAAACGTGTTTCTTTCTGATTAAAAGGAATACAAATTATGATCATTAACAATAGGAATGTGCAGAATGGTTATTTTGAAAAGGAGAAAATGTATTTTAGATATCAAAATACATATTCAGACAAACTAATAAATATCAAAACAGCCTGCTATAGGTGTTGTCATTACGAGGGGGAAACTAGTTTACTGGTTAAATGGTAGTGAATTAATGTATTAAATTTGAAGATGAAGAATAAAAATGTGGATGGACAGGTAGGTCCTGTTCATCGTTTCATCAGGCTCCTGTCTTGACTGTGCAGTCGATTTTATAATGCTGTTATCACACATCAATGTACTTTCACAGATATTAATTACTTATAAATAGCTGTTAAAGAAGCCATTGCTGCAAATGTGTTGACGGATGAGGTCGAGGATGTATGTGATGGAATGTGAGGCGAAACGGTAGCGCTAATAAAGATAACTGAATATCTTTATTATTATATTTAATTCTCTGAATGAATGCCGCTCGTTCTTTATTTGGATCCTTGTCAATAGGATGTGCTATGTTTTTATTTTTAACATTCACTAGGTCTAAACGGACCTGTTCAAGGATTTCCTTTTTATTGTTCACACAAAACTATGACAGAACTCTCCTGAGCAAATCAGGAAATAAAGCAACTTGATTGACTGTAAGAAGAGCGGAGACAGAGGACTTTAGTGAACAAAACCTGCTTCCCACCAGGTTACGTCTGGGGAGAATGTTACTATGGCAACAGAAACAGAGGTTGAGGAAACCCTCTTTGTGAACCGGAAAAAAACATCCATGTTTTCAGGTTTAGAAAATTCAGATTAATTTCTAGTAAACGTGCTTTTTGAAATGGACCCCAGAATCCAAAATGAGAAGGTTACAACTTGTTTGTGATACAAGATTATAAATGATCCATTTCTTTTTTTCTTCTTTTTCACAGGACATGACCACCATTGAAAAAATGTCTCAGTTCTCCAGTGAAACGTGAGTTTTATTCTGTCTGACTGATTTTCGCTGCTGGATAATGGTGCAATTTAAAATAAGCTCCTCTTAAGAGCCTTAATGACCTTTAAACCACCACTATTTATTACCTCCACATTTAGGTTTATTTGAAGCATCCTTAATAAATACAGGATTTATTTATTACGACAGTTTAACTGGAGTAGCATTTTCTTGTAGTTTTCTATTATTAAATGAAAAAATTGCAAAAATGTATTTGAAGTAATGACTATGACAGCTGAAATATTTGCACTTAAGGCTTTTTTTTTGGTCTTTGAGGCTTTCGGCCAGTTATCAACTCCAGCATCATTAGCCTGCTGTATTTTCCATTCTGTAGTAGATAGTGCACAACATGGCAAAGTCAGCCTCACCTTCTTTAGCATGTAACAATGTAATTGTTGTTTATGTTTTGTGACGCCCTCAAACTTATGCTGCCCTGGGATGCCGCCCATGGAGCTGTGTTCCTCCAAAGGAGGGTTGAAATTGTTAATATGTATGCAATTATATATTTTTTCTACCTGTTTTTTTTTCTGTTCAGATATGGAACCAAAAGATCGTGGCAGTGGGCGCTCGCTGAAGTTTGTGGCACACGCTGGAAACTTCTATGGCTCCTTCCACTGCGCAGCAGACAGCCTCTGCAGGCGGGCCACCATTACCGCAGCCATGTATAGCCCTGCCACACTACATTTCCTCTGCTGCCTACACTCTCAGTAGAAGCTGCTATAGTTAAACACTCAACATACTCCTAAAAACCCCACAAATATATCTGCTACTATTCATCCTCTGCTGAGCTACAAGAGCGATCATGGTTTGTGAGCGGATATCTAATTTTATCCTTCTCTTTTGCTTAGATCTACTCTGTTTATTTTTTTTTTATCAAACAGGGTCACAAATACATTTTCAACTAATGCAAAATGTTTTATTTACTGTGAGTGCTATTTTTATCGTTTTGGGAGCTACCTTTGCTGGTAGCAATGCGACATCTCTCAGGACACGTCATAAAAAGCCTTCACTAGTTATCACAAGAACAAATCAGTTAGAAATGTTTGATTTCTGTGGAAAGTTTGTGCCTTTTTTTGTTTTCGGGACTTTTTATAAATCCTATTCTTCTTTTAAAGCGGTTCTTAGATAGGGTTACCCTCCAATGAATCATGAATGTTTTCTTCAAATGCTATATTATAATTTTATCTATAATGTGTTTTGTTTTTAAAGGCAAGGCCACAGAGCAAAGTTGATACCTTGCTACTCAGAAGTAGATGTTATACGATTGCAGAGAGCTTTAAAGCAAAGAAAGGCTAATATAATCAATAATAAATAATCCTGCTGTAAAATATTAGTTTAATATTCACGGATCAGAAGATGGTGTAAATTTTCTATTGTTTTTTTTTTTCAAATTATGCTGTTAGAATCAGCTGTTTTTCTTAAAAAGTTAGAGGCACATTCATATATATACATATATAACTAAGTGTTCTGCTTTTGTTTTAGCTTCTAAAACCATCTTGATCAACAATACCATGATGTTTGTGTGTTTATGTACAGTCCCTTTAAGGACCCACTCTAAGCCTATCAAGGAGGTTGAGGTCGACACTCTGGACTCTGGAATAGTCTTACGGTAGTTTAACTCTAGACCACTTTGCTATATAGAGGAGCTCAGGATCAACTAATTGAATGCAAGGGATCCAGGGTTCTGGATACTAGCCCCAAATCATTGTCCATCTAACACAATCCTTGAAAGTTGGTATGAGATGTTTGCGTGGTTGGTATATTTGTATATGACCAAACATGTCTAATTTGGTCTCATTTGTGCAATGGCTTTTCTCGCACAGGTCTTTTGGTTAATCCAGGTACATCCTCAAGGTTTTCTCCAGGCAGGTCTTCCACACAAGCCATACTCGTTGAGTCTTTTTGTTTATTGTTTGACATCAAACACATTTAGCTCATGGATTTTGATTTCCTGGGATGTCTATTATGAGTAGGGTTGGTAACTCCAAATAGCTTTGATTCCTAACAATGTTAATCTCTGTGGAATAATGAGTTTAAAATGAATTGGAAGTGTCACTAGACTCTTTTTGATATTGATGGATTGCAGCAGTTCTGTCTCTCCATATCACCGCTTCTTTTTGCTCTTTGCTATTGTTTTAACACACACCTTTATTCACCAGACTGCCAAACAGTCAAACCCACACTTTAATGGAGGTAGTCACACTTTCAAGTGATCCTTCGCACCTATGAAACAACTCCTGGCTGCTATTTTTTTTTTAAATCTTAAATAATCTGGAAACAAATACTTAGTTTTTTAATCAAGTCATGTGGAAAATGTGTATTTATAAATGTGTAGGTTAAGTCAGTTTATTAGTGCTTACTAGAAATAAATTTGACTAATTTTAACATAAAAAAACTATACAAGCCACATTCTTAAGCTCTTCTTTTGAATAAATATAATTAATCATACTACCGGTAATTACATTACAAATAATTGGAGCAGTTTTTCTGTAAGTTTTAGGAAAGTCTTGCCCTTTAGGTCAATTTTATATGCATATTTTGAATCAAAGTTTATAGTTATATTCCAGATAGAGAGCTCAAAGACTGGTCTTGTTGTAGAAACATAAATATAATTTTATTAAGCAGGCGTATAGGGGAAAAAAAAAAAACATGTACATGTACAATCTAAAAGACAACAGCCAGAGGTTTCAGAGAAAAAACAATTTCTAATTAAACTGAAGGACAGTCATTTAATTATGTTAATGTAGAGTATTTAAACCCACTCCACTTAATCTAAATTATCTTAGTTTTGTAGACTGAGAGGAAATAAAATTATTTTATCGTTGATTTTCTTTTATTTTTTCTTTTATTTTTCAGTAGCTCTGTATGCTAACACAGGCTAAAATTGGCGTGCTAGCACAGAGTGAATTATTATTAATTATTATTATTAGTTTGTGAATTGCTCTATGCTAACACAGATATTTTTGGTGCTAACAGATAGCATGGAATCATTATAATTGTGTGTTTCTTGCTGTTTGGGTAGTAAACTCTAGTTTGCTCTGTTAATTTGACATATTTATGATAGCTATGTTAGATTGCCCCTTGAAAAAGCTTGGGATTTTACTGAATTATTTACAAAAATAAATATGGTTATAGTAATGCTAAACTTGTATGTTAACAAAGCATAATGTGTGTGGAGTAGTTTTAAGTGCCTGTCTAGGTCACCTTTTTTTTTTTTTTACTTTTTATGTTATTTAACCATCACTGTACAGTCCACACTGACCAAAGATCTGGGAAAGCGTTGCAATAAATAGCAAGCATTTATTAAATGCATGTTTCACCCAATTTTTAAAGGTAGCAGTTTTATATTATGCACTGAATATCTAGCTAGCACACAGTCTGTTTTAATATGACTTCATTTTGAAAGCAAAACCTTTTAAAGAGATGTTGTCATTAATGGGAGATATGTATTTGAATTTGCATGAGCATAATTTTATGTTTGCAAATTGATTTTTGTTGTGTTAAGGTATTGGATGCTTGTGAGATTTTTTAATTATCATTATTTCTTGGTGTTTTGGGATACAATGAAAGGAAAAATGTATGGTTGATTTCTAAAAGGTTGTTTTATTTTCCTATTATTTATTTAGTTTAAAATATTTGAGAGCAATAAACATTGTTTTTTTCTTATTTCTATTTTTACTGTTATTTTATTTTGTTATCATAAAGTTTACAGCTATTATTGACATTGAACCTGTGTACGGCTGCCAAGCTTATAACTACATGTCATTGCCTTGTACTGCATTGCTGGAAAATGTAGATGTGAACATTTCCGAGAGGCAGCTGTTGCTTGGCATCCCACAGGGATGAGAGTTTGGACCGTTGCATTTTCTTTTTATGTTTCGTAATGCATAGTTTTAAAGCCTTATTTGGTTTGAAGTCAGACCTCAAACACTGGAATACTTTTTGTGGATGTGTTTCCAATTAGTTTATAAATCTTATGAAAAGTTGCCAACTTATTATGTTACGAATTGTGAATTTAGGAAATGTAAAGTTATTCATTTTTGAATAAATTACGTTCAGAATAACTTTTTTTGTCAAATTTATTCTTTTTTTTTATTTTGGAGCATATAGTCTTTATGTACATTTTTGTAAAATGTATTTGCAACGAAAATATTTATTTTTTGCTTTGTTTATGCTATTTGTAAAACTTTAATGTTATTATCAGATTATTATCAAAAACAATTCAGTAAGAAGATTCAAAAAGATAAGTTAATAAAGTAGAAAATATGTTCTCAAATAAGATTTATAAAGCTATCTAACCTTAGCCGGCTGGTGGTAAATTGATAGCATTGGGCATTTTGTCTTTTATATTACAATTGATAATAAAAACGTTTAAGCATATAAAAACCTTGAGGGGAAATACTAAATAACAAATATAATTGTTATAATAAATAACTAATAATAATTACTGAATTCATTCCAATTCAACATTATAAACCTATTTATGTTCAGACTGTAATTCAAAATAAAAATAAAACACATTTATCTTTGTGTTTGAAACAACACAAAAAGGAAAAAGTTAGAGCAGTTCTCTATTTCTCCAAGGTGACATTTTAAAGTTGTGGAACTCAAACTCTTGGAATACAAATAAATATTCTGAAGGATTAATTATATTCTAAGCTTAATTTTAAATACTCAAATTTGGCTGAAAACCAGAAACGTGTCAAATGTTCAGGAGAATATAGCTGATATATGGTGTTCGATCAGCTATTTAAAAAAACAAAACAATTTTTTATGGATTAATTTTACCATATTTTATAAGTAAGGTATGTTTTTATTTTAGAATTTAAATATGAAGCCAAAAATGGAAAAAGAAAACTCTTCACAAAAAGAAAAATAAGCCTCCTGTAATTCAATAATTAGCTTTATGATTAATATCTATACCTTCTTATGGATTTCGGGACTAATCAAAAAGACAAATGTATTAAGCAAAACTTTTTCTGTTTGAATGATTATCTGGAATGTTGCACAAGTGGCCAGAGACATCAGCTGAGCTGTTTCTAATCAGTCATTGTCCTAAGAGGTCTCGATGCGGCAACAAATAGGTGCACCACACGTCAACGCGTGTCATGTTAAAAGCATAGAATGTGCCAACCTTAAACACGATCGCTCCCAATTGTTCTCAGTTTGAGGAGGTCATGACACCCCAGCATGCTCAGGGAGAAAAAAATCAGTTAATCTCTTCACAACATTTGCGGTTATCATCCACACTTGTGGAATTATGTGTTGAATTACACAGTTTGATTTGATTTAATGGCTCCTTCTTATGTTTATTGTTAGTATTAATAGCATTACTTTTTTCAAAATGACCACAAAGAGAAGCTGCCTTTAAAGTAGCTAATAAAAGAAAAAGAGGCAGAATATCCAGTCAGCTTGCTGGGGTTTTAATAAGGATTAATGTCACAAAAACATGGGCTATGTTACAAAACTGCTCACATACAATTTGTCAGCTTTGACTCTCATGATAGCATTTAAAGGATCCAGCGTAGATAATAGCGGTCTTCTGTTGTGTGTTTCTAATCTGTTATAATGGCTGGGTCTGCTGGGCTAATTAGATAAATGACCACCTGCTCTTTCTGTCATCTATGACATCTGGTTGAACAAAAGAAAATAATTAGCCACATGCCTAATAAACAGCTACGCCCCGAACTGTTACATCTCAGATGCATGTTTACCTGTCTAGGATTGGAGTTTTGTGGCTTGGCGTGCTTTACTGCTATTTTGTGAAGCTTAGACGAGGATTAAAGTCTCAGAATTTATTATTGGATCACTAGCCATGAGGCGCATGATTATTTTGGGATATCTGTCCATGTTAGCCATGGATCCAGTAAGGATACACATTGTTTTAGTTTTCAAGCAAAGATCTTCCAAATTTGCATTTAGGATTATTCTTTCTTGCAAAAGCTAAATATTGTCTTTAAATTTGAAGTTTAGCTGTTATCATAAATGATAGCTGTTTTTTCTCCCTGTTAAAAGCAAAGGCCATAGTAGATTCTTTTCAGGCACCGCGTTCTTCCAGTTTAGAGCTCCGGATGCTGGACTTCCTGAACACTGAGGTTATTGATTGGCCTATTGATTTTCAAACACTGTGTCGTCGTAGAAAGTAGAAATCCAATTAAAAGTTGCACTTAAAAAAAATCTAATCCCATCAAGACGATGAAATGTATCGATTTCAACATTAAAATCAATAAGATGTGCGCTGCTGTCCTGCAGGGACTCCAGCATTTTCCTTTTTTTGCTCTCTTAAGGACTGAAGTGCACAGATTCTTTTTGTGTTTTAAGAAAACAATAGATTAATACTTCAGTTCACATTTATGTCCTGTAAACACACACATTTGTTCTCTTTTGTTTGGATCTTGGAGAGTTTGTGTTTCATGCTGACACTGACAGTACTGCTTAGTGAACTTTTTAATTCAACCATTTGGTCTGTATTTTGCACTGCATTAAATTTTTCTAGCATGTATGTTGAGTAAATCTTTGAGATTATGTGTGTAAATTACTCATTTGTCAGTCTGATGTGGATATCTCTGTTACAGAAATAAGAATAGATCCATCTTTACTGTGGGTTTAAAACCTGATTTTGTCATCTCAGTAGTGATGCATCTGAATAACCTTTACCTCCTCACAGCTTTTTGGACAGATGATTGTTTAAAAAATGCCCCTATAAAACTTTCCAAACACAGTGGCTAATAGAACTAAGATTCTGCAAATATTCTTATAGATATATATGAAAGTTTTTTTTTTGTTTTTTTTTGAGGATTTTTGTATGAACAAAAATGTCAATTAAACTAAAAATCACTCTTAGAGATATTAAACTCCCAAACTGTATGAACAGTGTTTCTGGCCACAAGTTAATTCCTTAATTAAAGAAACACTTTTGTGTGTTTTTGAATTCAGCCTTCTTGGTTTCTAATGTCACACATGTGAGATAATATATGCTAAGTTCATTTTTCCAAGTCCACCCACCATCGCCGTGGGGAAATCCAGCTGCCACCGAAAGGTCTCGCTGAGGAGGATTGGAATCTGGATGGAAAGAAAAACTCTTTTCAGATAGAATTCAGACAGCATTTACATGGACACGCAATGACGCTTAATTTATGGATACAAAAACAACAACACACAGCTGGTACAAACATCTAAAGATGACTGAATACCAACTTCTTTGTTGAAGCTGAGAGTTTCTGTTGATTTTTGGTGACGGACAAAAATCATTTATTGTTGCTCTGACTGATGTGATCAGGTACATGATCTGTGTGGTGACCATTCAGTGCCTAACAGAGTTTTTGTTTTTTTGTTTTTAATAAAAATTAACTTTTAACTTTTTTAACCACAAAGTTAATTTTATTTTGTGAGTGATTGAGCCTTTATGTGAGGTGGAAGATAAATATTCAATTTTCTGTCACCCCTAGCGGGGTCACGAGGGGTGCTGGTGCCTATGTCCAGCTGTCTACGGGCGAGAGGCAAGCTACACCCTGGACAGGTCGCCAGTTCATCGCAGGGCAACACAGTAACAAACAACCATTCACACACTAATTAACCTAACAGCCAAGTTTTTGGACTGTGGGAGGAAGCCGGAGTACCCGGAGAGAACCCACACATGCACAGGGACAACATGCAAACTCCATGCAGAAAGAGCTGGGCCAGGAATCAAACATCTTCTTGCTGCATGGCGTCAGTGCTACTCACTGCTCCACTGAGCAGGCCAAGGAAGATAAATAGAAATGCTTTTTTAGTGTTGTCAGAATGAGTAAAAAATCATATTTTGGCCTATTAAAAAAGGTATAGTGGAGGATGTTCTTTTTCCGGACAGATTATCAAAATAAGCGGTCCCCGTAATTGTCAATCATTCTGGTGATATGCTTACCTAAGACCGTCCTACGTCCTCATCCCTAGTGGTTATCTTTAACTGCCCATGCATACTTTCTGGTGTATATGTGTGTGGTGAGCTATGGCTTGAGCCAATCATTGAAGCTCGCCTTTCTTTAAAAATGGCGCAGGGTCATAAGAGCGAAAAAATTGCAAACCTTCTTTTAAAAAAGTAAGCTTGTATGGGCGATGCAAACAGCAACTTTTAAACAGAGAGTGCATGAGCTCATGCATGCTCTCGCATGCGTTTAATAGGCGTTCCCTCTCAGCAAGTACAGGGTTGTGCATGTGCATTTTTTTTAAAGTGGAGAGAATTCTGTTCTTTTCTTTAAAAATGAGAAAAGTGCAATAACAGGTGCTAAATTTAGGAAACAACATATTAGAAGGTTTGAAAAGGCTTTAGAATGATGTAAAGGTGCATCTTTTTAGCAGGAAAACAACCGGAATCATTCAGCAAAAGCACCAATGGAATGGTTCATTTTCTGTCACGGTCAGGACAGAAGACAGGAGAGAAACTGACTCCTTTAAAAGATTAAAATATTATCTGGCAGCTAGAAAGCAAAGCATCAATTGTTTTTAATTATATTTCTGCCTTACTCTTACATATTACACGGCTATTATAAAGGGGAGAGAAACAAGAGGGTGTAAGTGTGGGGGTGGGGTTGTTTAAGGTCAAAGGGTCAGAGTACTTTTAATTAACAAAGTCAGGTTCGAGTCACTGGTTGCTGATCCCTTTTTTTTTATTTCCCATGATGCAGCTTGGTGAAGGACTGGCCTACATGTGGCTCAGCATGCCTGTAACGATGCCCCCTTTGATTAGCTGTGCTGTCTCCCACTGGGGCAAGAAGCGTGCTCAGTGATGGCTGGGAAACGGGCAGAGAGGTCCATCAAATGGCAGCTTTGTTATGACATATCGGCCAGGACGTGGTGGATGGTAAGTCAAGAGCTCTAACCTGATCTAAAAAAAAAAATAATCTAAATATCTTTTCTTGGGATAGAAGTTTCTAGACTTGTTAATTCTTGCTGTGACACTAATGAGAGTAAAACCTTAACTCACATGCTTGATTTTGGCTTTAGACATCTAAACATTTAGAGGTTAAATGCACAACAGATTTGGACACAAAAAGTGTTATCTTTTTTTTTAACTGAGAGGAGTAACTGAAGGACAAATCCAGACTTTCTGTTTAAGAGCTTTCCTCAAGTGTACCTCTCTCCTCAGCCTCAGCTGTGTTAATTTAAAGCTGGACAAAGAGCTCTTTTCCTGCCCGCGCCTTTCCCAGGCTGAAGAGGCAACGCAGGCAGACATTTCTTTCTGAATATTTATTTATTCATCTGACCACAGGCGAGCTTTTATCGTGCACCATCTCCAGGGTTTAAGTTAAGGCTGGATTCTTTGCTGTGGGTTGCGCTGCTGGTGCTGTTATCTTCAGTTTTAATATGTCCCATGTTTTGGCTCTGCTTTAGTGACAGATTCACTTGCTTTTGCTTTTTGGGGGTATTTATTTCAGTTCTCATTTTAAAGTAGGCTTTGAACGCTCAGTGGTTCCAAAAGGTAAGGCCAGGAGTATGGATGAGGTCACGTATTGGTCAAATATGAAATGCTGAGATCCTTTTAAGAAATCAAATGAAGGACGATAAGCAGTGAAAAAGTAAAGCAGATTTAAACTTTAATCTTTTCAAAATGATGAGAAAAATAGCACAATCTCATGAGATCAGATGCCCTTTTTTTCTAATGTCATAGAATCCCTGTTAAACTTGGAGGTTCTTTTTTATTTATCAATATATTAAATCAATAGTTGCGATTCAGCTGAAAAATGAAAACATTTTATCGTCGGCCTTGAAGCATTTTTTTAGCTGCAGTTTGTCACATTACAGCCAGATCCTGTCTCACAAACTGAGAGATCTGAATTCTACTTTTTTTTTTTATTATTAAAAGGCAGCTTTTATCTTAAAAATGTGTCCTTTGAAAACATGTTTCCTTGTTGAACATGATGGAAATTAAATTTTTTTTTCAAACCTTAGCCTTCATCCTATTAAAAGATGCTCTTAAAATCACAGAGATGTTCAGCATAATGCCATTTTATCATATAATTAGAAACAATGCACGGTAAAATAAAATATAGAAATAAAATACATATATATATTTTTAAATATATATTAGTTTAAAAACTACGGAAGAGGATTAGGGCCACTGAAAAAAAAAAGTAAACTGATTTTTAAATTTTATTTCATTTTAGTATGGGAAAAAAGTCAGAATTCTGACTTTTTTCTCAGAATTTTAGATTTTAATGTAGATGGGAACCATGAAGGAAGAGATGTGTGAGCACTCAGCTTCACTGACAAAGATGTGAGTTGTTTGAGAGGGCCACTAACACAATGGTGGAAAATTACGGAATTAGGCAACTTTTTACGTGCCCGAGGGATCTCCTCATTAATGGAGGAGCAGAAGGTCATTGAAACAAGAGAGCTAGTCTCTAAAACAGACATGGCTATGGCTTGATGCTAACATGTTTGTTATCTGTCAGAATTCTGAGATTAAAGTCAGAATTCTGAGAAAAAAGTCAGAATTCTGAGATTAAAGTCAGAATTCTGACTTTTTTCCCCATACTAAACTGAAATAAAATTTAAAAATCATTTAACTTTTTTTATTTTTTGAGTGACCCAAATCCTCTTCCTTAAAAGACATATATAACAACCACAATCAATAAAATGAACTCTATATATCTGTGTGAAACAGCTCCTTCACTTAATGGTGGAAATACAGCATTATTGAGATTTTGATTGAATTTAAAAGTAAAGGTTGGTTGAGCTTTAACCAAGTAGCTCAATTCTATCTACATTATATTGCCAAAAGCATTCACCATCCATCCATTTTCTGTCCCAAGGGGTGCTGGATCCTGTCTCCAGGCGAGGGTACTTGCAGGGTACACACTGGATAGGTCGCCAGTCTATTGCAGGGCAACACAGAGACAAACAATCATTCACTCACACACTCACACCTAAGGAGAATTTAGAGAAGCCATTTAACCTAATAGTCATGTTTTTGGACTGTGGGAGGATGTTGGAGTACCCAGAGAGAACATGCAAGCTCCATGCAGAAAGACCCCGGGCTGAAAATCAAACCCTTAACCTTCTTCTGCGCCATTGAGCAGCCCAGGTTCAGTAACATCCTACTCCTAATCCACAGAGGTTCACTATGATGCTCCCGATCCTTTTATAGCTAGAGCAGCTTCAGATCCTCTGGGAAGGCCGTCCATAAGGTTTAGGGGTGTGTTTATAGGAATTGTTGACCATTCTTCCAGAAGCTCATTTGTGAGGTCACGCTCTGATGTTGGACAAGAAGGACTGGCTCTCAGTCCCTGCTTTAATTCATCCCATATGTTTTTTTATTGGGATGAGGTCAGGACTCTGTCATTCGTGTCTTCATGGACATTGCTTTGTGCTCTGGTCCACAGTCATGGTTGAAGAGGAGAGGAGGGGGCCATGTCCAAACTGCCAAACCCAGACTCATCCATCAGATTTTCAAATGGATAAGCACGACCTGTCACTCTAGAGACTCCAGCCGCAGGATGCTCTATACCACTGCATCTGACTCTTTGCATTGCAAAAGGGTGCACAAAGTTTGCAGGTGAGCAGTGATTGACTCTGCAGAAAGTTGGTGACCTCTTCATACTTGGCGCTTCAGCTTCCACTGACCCCCTCCGTCAGTTAACGGGATCTACCAATGCGTGGCCGAGCTGCTGCCCTTCCTAAACGCTTCCATTTTCTCATGATAAAGCTGACAGCAGACTGTGGAATATTTAGGAGGAAGGAAATTGCATGAGTGGATTTGCTGCACTGATGTCATTCCACTGAGCTCCTGAAAACAATCCATTATTTCACAAATGTTAGTTGCTAGTTGCTTGATTATGTCTGTCTGTCCGTCATCTATCTATCTATCTATCTATCTATCTATCTATCTATCTATCTATCTATCTATCTATCTATCTATCTATCTATCTATCTATCTATCTATCTATCTATCTATCTATCTATCTATCTATCTATCTATCTATCTATCTATCTATCTATCTATCTATCTATCTATCTATCTATCTATCTATCTATCTATCTATCTATCTATCTATCTATCTATCTATCTATCTATCTATCTATCTATCTATCTATCTTATATTATCTTATATATCTTAACTGAAAGGTAACTCAGCAGAACTAAAACGGATGGAGACTGTTTTAAACATAGACACCGGCACATCAAGAAGAAAACCAACTCTCTCGCATCAGTTGATTCTTGGTTAAATTTAAGTGCTAACCCTTTTTTTCCCCCTCACGGGCTGACAATAATAATTACTTACTATAGTGAACCATTCAAATCAATGCAGGAGTGAGAAAAGGTGAAGCATCAAGAAAACATCCATAAAAGCTTAGCTTCCTTCACTGAGCAGACTGGTTCATGCAAAGATACCAGGCAATATTTCTACCCTGCTGCACCATCTACTGTACCAACATCTCTGCAACCAACTCACCCATACCTGTAATGTTCAAAGACTCTAATAGTATATCTGTTTACCTGCACTGACCAACAGCTCCCCATCTTCTCCCAGATCTTTACGGTCTTTAAAGCTTTGTGACATTTTTTACTGCCTCAAATCAACACAGTCCACAAGAAATGCACCATCACAAGGTTGAATGACCAGACCATTTCACCGTGAAATCTGTGGTCATGACATATTTTGAACAACTGTTGATGAAGTATCTGAGGGTGGTTGCAGGCCACCTGCTGGACCCCTCTCTGGACAAACAGGTCGGCAGATGATGCAGTCAGCCTTGGACTGCTCCTGCATCACCTTGAACAGTTAGGTCTGCAGAGATGGTAATCATAGCTGACCTTCCCTCCATGCACAACATTAAGGTCTAGGGTTAGGAAAAGGGAAGTAAATATCTCTGTTTTATCAACAGAGTCTTCCCTCAGACTGTAATTTCAATTAACACAATGAATACCTTACAGCCTACAGTGTATATTTGCTAAATATCCCAATGTTTTACTTTTATGTACGTATAAATTGGCTAAAACTACAAATATATGCATATACAGCTCTTTTTATCCATATTTATGCTATGTATAGTGTCTGTTTGCTGCAAGAGATTGTTGTGGAAGTCAATTATATGAAGCTGATTATGAATTGTATTAAAGTCAACAGAGAATCTGAACTTTGGGTTCTGATTCACAGACCAATGAACCAGAAGAGCATAATGGTATCTGTGGTTTTAGCTATCTATTTTTTACCTGTCACATCTATAATCTGTATGGTCTGGTCGGACGATCCTGCTCCAGTGCGATCTTATGATAGCAATAAAGCAACAAACAAAAGAGACATCAGTATAAATGTCATGCCATTTTAAATGCATGATATCAAAAGACATAAAGTAATTACATTTGCATCTGCCTTTTATTACAGTGCTTATATTTTAATTTGCTACTATTTAAAATAAAAATACAACTTTGGAACAGCTCTGACAAGCTTTCTATTTTTGGATTATAAATTAACATCACATACGGTATGTTTAACAAAAACAATGACTTTAATGCGGTGAGTTTTTCTAATTAGTTCACTGGAATGTAGAACCCATAAAATTAAACAATTCAAAACCCAAACAGTTTGTATTAGTATTCAAAGAAAAGCAGCTTCATGTTTAAAAGTGAGGTGCTTTTTGTTTTATATAAGTTATCTTGGTATTTTAATGTGAGACAGTAATTTCTCTCTAGGGAAGAGTGAGAAAATCCTGGAGACACTTGCAATTTACCTTTTTACCACATGGTGGTGACAAATCCCTGCCTACCAATAGACCCTCCAGAGGCAGTTGGAGGGAAATAATTCTACCTGTTTTACTTTACTAAAAACAACATTTAAAGATACATATTGTAGTAACCTCAAATGGGCTAAACTGTTTAATTAAATTCCGGATATAAATAAGTTTGACTGACAAAGAACAGAATAACTCCAGATTGATTGCTCCATCCTACTGAAAATGGTCAGCTCCTTTCACTTAACACCATAAACAAATAGCCTTATCACCATTATAAACATATGATATGATGATCCCACGTGGTCGCTCTGACATTTTTTAACTACTATAAACTGTGTTTTGATGCTGTTACAACAAAGATGTTACGACATTTTTATAGAATTATTGTCTTAAATGTTATATATCTCTGTTTTTTCATCTTGATTCAATCTTATGCAAAATCAAAAACATAAAATACAGCATTAAAAAAGAAATAGACACTTTTAATTGGAAACTTATTATTATTATTGACAGTGTCATTATAGATTCATTAGTGCAGTGTAATGTCCGCCACATTCAGTCACTGAGCGGTCCAGCAGCGGCTCTGTCAGACAGCAAACAGCCTGACAGGCGAGCGGAAGTGAGGGGCCCAGGGTACAGAGGGTCCCGGGGCCACCGCCGCTGGCCAATGAGCACCAAGCATCTAAAGGCCATTACAAAACGGAGACTTAGTGAAGCCGCTTAGAATCAGACAGGAGGCTACCGGGAAATATTTTCAAAATAAGAGCTGGAGGCTAATCTAACCCTAATCACTGGTTTACTCCTTTCTCCTTTCCTAATCACTGGAACTCATTTACTTAAGTAAAAAAAAAAAAAAAAAAAAAAATTTTATATATATATATATATATATATATATATATATATATATATATATATATATATATATATATATATATATATATATATATATATATATATATATATATATATATATATATATATATATATATATATATATACATACAATATAGTTATGTATTAGGATGAAGTCCAAAATTAAAATCCAATTTTTGCCTAAATAACACAAAAACAGAAACTCTGCTCTTAAAAAATGTTACATGCATTTCATTTTCATCTTTTGCTCACTATGTTGGAAGAGATGTTAGATCACTTTAATAGTACAAAAACGAAACATGATTTGAGTGCTGTTTTAACAATTTAAGTAAAAGAGCAGATACCTGCATGACTCCAATAAAAGTATTGATATAACTCCTTTACCTAAGTTAAAAAAAAATGATATATGCTCTTAAAAAAGGTTACATGCATTTAATTTTCATCTTTTGCTCACTGTGTTGGGAGAGAAGCATAAAAGAATACTGCCTTGGTCTAAATTTCTCCTACGTTAAAATGTCAGACCAGATAACAGATTGAATTAAACAGAAGCCCTACATGAGCAGCTCAATGGTTTTCCTGATCTGATATCCATGGCATTCAAACTAACTGTTCTCCAACTGGACACATTTCCTGCAGGCTCTTGATTTTCCCTCTGCTTCGTTGCAGCTGTGGCCTCATATTATCAATTTGTATAAAAGTAATGGTCCAATATTGAGGAGAAAAGGAGGAGAAAATACATCTATTTGTGTTCAACTGTAGTAAGTAGACAGTGAAAAGGGCTGCTTAAGTACGTATAGGTATTAACAAGTAACTGCAAATAAAGAGCAGTACATGTTCATATGCATAATTAGCTAATAAAGACACCAGAAATAAATTAGTCCAATAATCTAATTTGTTCCTTTGAGAGGTATGTAAAGAAATAGTATATAGGAGCTTTTTTTTAAATACTTGAAAATTTTATAAATCATACTATAAAGTAATTATTACCAAAATTGTTAAATACAAAGAGCAACACTTATATTTCCCAGCTCTGTTTAAAATTAGGAACAATTAACCACACAACCTTTAACTGTATACTTAAAGAAAAGTTTGTTTTTAAGAGAGAAAGTTTAACTGCAGCTGTCTCCACTACATGTGGAAATATCCTACCCAAACACATAGAGAAACCCAAAACTGGCTTTTTTTTAAAAAAGGGACCAAGTCCGCAGCATGACTTGAAAAGTTTCCTCCTCGTAACTGTGTCGCTGTAGAACCTTGCAGTGAGGGAGATTTTTACTGCAGTATCTACAGTGGTATTAAATAAGGCTGATGTTTTATTCATAGAGGTTTGATTTTTAAAAATACTTTATTTCCGCTAAAAAAAAAAAAAAAAATCCCAATGCATTTAAGATGATAGTTTAAAATGAGATGGTATGTGATATCATTACACATCAGAATCAAGTAGGTTTGCACTTACAAGGAATTTGACTTGGTGATGGTGCAGACACATTTGATATATATACAGAATACAGAGTCTATAGCTATATATAATATAAAGCATACAATATACTATATACAATATATAGTATATGCCGGTAGCTATATACACATTAGACTATTCATTAATGTAATGCAGAAAGTCTGGAGATGCTGCATTGGAATAGTTCTATGTCTTCAATGGGGAAGGGATGGAGGCATTGTCAGTGTCATGGGGGCGTATGGGCCTTGTTGATAAGGCTGGTAGCGGATGGGAAGAAACTGTTGCTGTGGCATGAGATTTTGATCCTGATGGACCGCAGCCTCCTTCCAGAGGGAAGTGTCTGAAATAGTTTGTGGCAGGGGTGCGAGGGATCAGCCACAATCTTCCCTCCACACCTCAGAGTCCTGGAGGCGTACACATCCAAGAGAGATGGAAGATTGCAGCCAATCACCTTCTCTGCAGATATTTTATGCCAAATGATCATGCACTAAGGCAGGGGTCTTCAACCTTTCCCTGGCCAAGGACCGACAAATTGTTTGAAATTGTGTTTTATCAAGCTGGTCTTATAGCCACTTTATTATATCGGAGTAATGTAACAAAAGTAATTTCTCCCTGGGATTATTAAAGTATTTCTGATTCTGATTCCTGGTTGATGGGACAGGTGTTGTGAATGAAACGGTGCCCAGCTTGAAAGAGCTCCTGTGTGTCACTGAATATTGTGCATTGATGACTAAAAGACATCTTCTGCTTTGATTGATCTGTTTACTACAGTGTGTTGAATTCACGTTAATGTGTATTTAAAGACATTTCAATTAGTGGGGAAAAAAATTGCAGGGGGGGGAATATAAAAAAGAAGTCTGATCAACCTAACCTTTTGCGACCCCCATGCAGAACCTACGTGGACCCTCAAGGGGGTCGCGGACCCCCTGTTTAAGACCCACAAAATAGAACATTTCTTTTTATTGCTGATCTATAAGACTATTAAATTAAACAGAATTAGTCAGAAATATTCCACAGTCATCCTGCCTTTTCGATCATTATTTTTTTTCCATCTATTTATCAAATTGAGCCCTTATTTTGAAAAACTGCAGCATACCCTTTCCGGTCGTGCTGCTGTGTAACTTGCCAGCTGGCAGATGAGCTGGAGGGGCTGCAGGCAGTCAGTCAGTGAAAGTGTAGGCGGAGACCAGCCTGGTGCAGAAAACTCAGCCTCCTCTGGATCGCATTCAACTCCCCCCGCTCCCCCTAACCTCCCCCCCACAAAAACCCCTGATCCAAACAGTGAGACCTGAAGAGGAAAGGAAACAAGAAAAAAAAAAAGACGAGGTGCTCCTAACTTCTTTTCACCTCTATCTGCTAGGAATTGTCTTCCGGTGTTGACTTTTTTTTTTGCGAGCACCGCAACAAAGTTGAGGGTGAGAAATGTGAAGCTACCGGCTTGCCTGTTTCCAACCAGCCTCCAAGACTCCCCCCCTCCCTCCACATTAATCCATGCAGTACAGTGCAATGGTACGTGAACATGCAGAACCTTACTGCTTTTAATGTTGTGATAAAGTTCTGTGTTTTGCATCATTTATGTTTTTTTCTCATGCGCATCTTTTAATACTGTCCTTTCTTTGGCTGTGTGGTTTTGAAATGTTGGAGGAAAAGCTGCAGAAAGTACCTTGAACTTGAACTTTGTGCAGACTGATGACAGCTCTGCAGAAACACGTGTTTTTTTTAAATGTAGATCCTTTTTGAGTGAGAAACACAACTTTATGCATTAAAAAGTTGCACACTGTATGCATGTTTTCCTTGAACTCTATTAGCAGCAGGGGCGTTACTTAGGGGGGGTCCTAAGGGGCAATATTCAAAACGAGATTTTCTGAGAAGGAAGTCTTCCATTTATTACCATTTTAAAATAGAAGTCATTAAATAGAGAAGAGTCTATATATATATATACATATATATACATATATATATATATATATATATATATATATATATATATATATATATATATATATATATATATATATATATATATATATTGAGAGAATTAAAATCGCCGACAAGGAGAAGTTGAAAAACAACTATAAACATGCACTCATTTTTGCAACCGTTACTGTAGGAAGCACAGTTTCTTTTGTACAGTGATTTCATTATACACATACATAAAATGTTTCATTTGTACTTTTAAGCCCACTTCAAACATCCACACCTTGCTTATGGAGCGTGGCATCACAGGGAAGTGTTTACATTCCCATTTCAAGCTAAGCATTGATGAAATTTTAATTTCAGAAATAGGGGGAAGCAAGTACTCTTTAATATAAAATACTTGTTTGACCATCCAATCATAGACCCGATTCAGTGGCGCATCAGAAGTTTGTAAAGTGAGATTTTTAGGAGTGACAGCGGTGAAAGTCAAAAGACGGTGGGCCAATCAGGAGCTTGTGGGCGGTTTAAACTCAGGGAAATGGGCTTCAGCTTGAGCGGTTTTCTTCTTGGTCCTTGTGCTCGACGAATGTCTGTGTACTGTAGCGTAACATTGTTTTTGGACAGTAAAAAGTGCAAGGGGTCATGTTATTTTCCTTTTTGCAGTTTGTTACTGGTTTCTACAAGGAAACAATCACTGACAATGGAGGTTATGTGCTTTCATGTCCATTTTGGATAATTTTCATAAATTACGCATCAACCTGCTTGGACTATATTAAATAGTTACTAAAAGCAAAACAACTCTATTTATCCCTTGGGATTACTCCTTCAGGGAAATTCTGGTTCCAGTTAAGGGCGGAGCTAGATAGGGGGCCAGAGGTGGCCATGGCCACCCCTACCATTTTTTTCTCTCAAGTAGAATTTTCAAAACAATTTAATTTTAGATATACAAACAATTACTTGACAACAAAAACACTGTGGTCAATTATGCACATCAATATTCTAACATTATGCTGCGTTCACACCGGGGGCAGCAAAAGCAGCAAAATCGCGTCTGCTGCTTCATTTTTGCTGCTTGTACCAGTGAATTCTGACGCGCGTCTGAAGCAGCTTTGCTGCTCTCGCTGCGCGGTCCAAAAGTGTGTCTGAGGCGCGTTGGGCGGAGCTTCACTATCCTTTCTCTGCCTTGCAGCTATATTTGCTGTGATCAGTGGGAATAAAGTAGTTTTAATATGTGTTTAAGTGAGAAAATACACCTGAAAACGTAATCAGTGCAGTCAGTTCATCCAGATTACAATCCTGCCTCCCAATGTTATTTCTGTCGGAGCCGCTCAGACCCCCACATACCAGCGGTGCGCCGACAGAAGGAATCCATTCATCAGCAGCCTCTGGCCGGGTCGCCTCCTCGCGGTTTACCGCGGCGGCTGGTAGGTGTTTTTCATCTAAATAATCCGATCTGCAGGCACCAGAATAATAAAAGCGAACATATTCTGCCGGCAGATGTATATATTTTAAGTTAATTATGCTTTAATAAACTGTTTAAGAGAAGTGATCAGAGCAGTCTGTGTCATCAGCGCTGTGTCTCTCTCCCAGCCAGCTCCCAGATCAGCTTCTCTGATTGGTTGACGCGGCGCGTCGAGCAGCAAAAATTCAATTTTTCCATCTCGAGCAGCAGCGCGTTTGCGGCGCGTCAGATGCCAAAACGCGCCCGACGCGCTGCTTCAGCTGCCCAGACGCGCTGCGCTTGCTGCTCGAAACGCGCCGCGGGACTTTTTGCTGCGCCTTGACGCGCGTCAACCATTGACTTTGCATGTAAACTCGCTGCTTCTGTCGCGCCAGCTGCCCCCGGTGTGAACGCAGCATTAGAGATGATTAGTACAGAATTCCTGCTCTTTCAGAACTAGATTTTGTTTTAAATGCCATAAAGAGAAAATAATGTGACTCTACAAGTCTTCAGTAAAATCATAGATACTGTAAATAACCATTTTAATAAAAATCTATTTAATCATCAAGTTATATAGATATTAGTACTTGTAAATATCAATTTAATGCAGAACGATATTGATAAAAGTAGGTAAGTAATGAAGACGGAAAAGATGTTCGCTCCATTTATCCAATATACCTTTTATCTAGACGGATGTTTCAATATATGCATATATTTGTCAGCAAAGGCTGTAGGAAACTTTACTTCGTCTTTATTTAGAAAATATTGATGTTTTGCTCGTTAATTTTCCTGTCCGAACAGTGTAGATTAACCCTGAGGTTGTGGTGCCACCCCTCAGTGTACATTGGTTATTGCCTGGCCCCCCTTATAAAACATTTCTGGCTACGCCTCTGGTCCCTGTAGTTGATATAAAGTACAAAGAGGTAAAGCCACAGACAATATAAAAAGAGTGTATTTAGTACAAAAAAAGCATTAAAAGTTGCAATGTCGTAACATTTTTCCCTTAGATATAAAATAGTTTTGTCTGCACTGTAGAGAACAATGAGTTAATGCCATAAAGAAAAGTTTGGTAATTATCAAATACCCAACCTGGATCCCCCCTCCACTCCCCTCCCCTCCTCTGTGTGACCAAAGCTCCGGTCCGAAGTCCCTGAAGCTCATAAAATAATTCAGCCGAAGTGAAGGCAGTAAATGAATTGAAGGAGAGGAGGGGGGGTGGATATGACTGGAGAGGGAGGAAGAGGAGTGGTGTGACTGTGTAATTACGTGAAAGAGAGAGAGAGAGAGAGAGAGAGAGAGAGAGAGGAGAGAGAGAGAGAGGGAGAGAGAGAGAGAGGGAGAGAAGGGAGGCTAGAAAAAAGACAGAGAGGAAAAAGTTGGATCTGATTTGCTGGAATCGCGGCGGAGCGACTGAATGTGGAAGGTTTCCTCTCAGCTCTGGCTGGAAGCTTTTAGCAGAGGGTGACTGATCCTCTGCGCTCTGCGCGCTGCGACTAAATACGCACAGAGAGAGACACAGGACGCGCAGCTCCAACTTGCTTCTTCTCTTATTTTTTTTATTTATATTTTTTTGCAGCTCCTTCATATATATATATATATATATATAAATATCTCTGCGGTGGCGACAATCTGTGGATCGCAACTCTTCATGGATATTGTTGGATAATTTCTATCCGGATCGCGCGCTCACACGCTCCCTCTCTCTGTTCGGTGCGCACCGGTGGGTCCAGGACGATGGAGTGATCGGAGGAATAAGTCCACCTACAATCACTTTTCTCCCCCCCCCCTTCCCCTTCCTTCCCCGGCTCGACATGTATTCGCCGATTTGTCTAACTCAGGTATTCTGCTCTGGTTCTTCTATTTTCTTTCTGTTGTGAAGTTGGTGCTGAGTTTGGCACATAGTAGGTGAGCTGGAAGGTGTTTGCGCGCCCAGAAATAACCTTTTAATCTTTTATGGCAAAGAAATAAAATAAAAATACAATTATATAGACTAACCTAACGTGAAGGAAATATTGTTGAAATAACACCAACTTTATGTCTTTTATTGATTATAATAAAATTGATTTTAAATTAGTGTGCAGCAAGAAATTATGATTTTACAGTTGATTTAAAATCAAATAATTGATTCACTTAAAAAAAAACAAAAAAATGTATTTATTTTTTTACTGCTCTGTTGTGCAAACCCAGTGCATGACCCTAAGGTCATATAAAACCACAGAATAATCCACTTATTTATGTTTCCTCTTTTTTTTTAAACATTGCTTTAAATTCTTGCAATCTACAGTAGCAGCATACTGAAAAAATAATGCATCCTTTTTTTGTGCATCTACTTTAGTTACTTTACCACAATTGTTTACTGTTCTAACCTGTTTAAAATAACTAAATGATGCAAAAAAAAAATAATAATCCAGCAGTAACAGAGCCATTGTGAATTCCCTCATCTTGTTGTTTAAACAATAAACAAAACGCTTAACAGTGACACTGTTAACGCTTTAATAGCTGTAATAATTGTAACTCACCGCTGATCGTTACCCAGTTTTACTTGTATAATAACAATGCTGTAAAATCAATGTTCGTCTTTGCAATGATTACTGTACTTAATGCAATGTTGCAGCTTGTTTTCCTAGCTTGTGTAAAAATGCAATCATGACAGCCGACCGCAGTCTTTCACTAAAGTGGAAAACAGGCTAGTTGGTTTTTCCGGTTAGTTAATTTATATTCACTGTAGCTCAGAGCTTTATCTTTCTTTCTTTTTAAACCGCAATATATATCTTTATATGAAACAGACTGGTTGCACAGAGCGGAGGTGTGAAAAATGGTTTAGTTTTATCGTTGAAAAATAAACAACTAATCACTTTACATTATCAGTGTTGGTGTAAAATCTAATTTTATTGTAAAAGCAGCAAAAATATTTGGATGAAACTTTTTTTTTAAATAAATCATGTGGTCCAGGTTTTCTCTAAATGATGGCCGTTACAGTTTAAGTTTTATAAGTCAGTTATTGTTGGTTAGATTTTCTGTTTTTGTATTTAAAAACCTTTTAGCTAATATATGTTGAAAGATGAGGTTAATGAATATTAAATATAAGCTCATATTCAATATTGCATCATTTTTTTAAACTTTCCTCACAAGCCTCAGCCCAACCTGATCTATGTTTATAAAGCAGAACATCTTCCCCTCAAACATAAATGTTTTTTCTTTAAATAAATGCCCCCCTCAGTGCTATTGGAGGAGATAAAGCTACTTTCTCTTCAGGAAGATCACATGCACTGATAAGGTTGATTCAGCGCTTGGACAGGGGTAGCTGCAGACTGTTTTGGCTGACTCAGTTTGACTGTTTATATTTTACTTGGCATAAGTCAGTGATTGACTGAGATGTGGTTTAGTTTGTGCTTAAGAGGATTGTGCTTTTATGGCCTCTGCTGAAGTGCACAGCTCAGGCCTTGGCCAAGTCATTTATCTTTACAGCTTTAGGCTTTGTTAGCCTGCTTAAAAGAAAAATAATAATAATAATGGCTCTAATTGGGATATATTTAGAGTGTTTTGCAGAAAACAAATGGGTTTTCTCTTTAGAAACAGCTGCTTCTGAGGCTAATTTAGCAGAATTTCAAAGTTTAGTTTTGTCGTTTTAATTGGACGTGACATGAAAATAAGCTCTGCTTATTATTTTATAACTCCTCCAAATGGGAAGCTACACAGCTCTCATTCAGTGTGATGTCTTGCTTTTAAAATAAAGGTTGATCTGCTGAGTTGAAAAAAAATCTCCTTTCATTTTTGAAAACGTTTACGTTAGGAGATTTTGAGTTTGACTGTGCAGAGACGAAATGTGGCTTCCAGCGGCATGCGGGAGCAAACACACACACACACCCTCTTACACACTGAGAGTGGATTTCTGTGGTTTCCCAATGCCCGCTTTGCCTGACTGCTTTCAAAAAGAACAATGTGTGGTTTCACTCCTCAAAAGCCTGCTTAAACAAGAGGTGGTGGGGAAGGTGGTGGTGGGGGGGTGCTTCTTACACTTATTAAATTTGACATTTTAATGACCCGAAAGCTAAGATAATTCAACGTTTCCGTTTCTCACCTGGAGGAGCTTCTATTTGTGACAGGATTGTTCGTCCAAATCCAGAGGGAAATGAGTTAAAACTGGGTGCTTAAGTGTCACCCTTGTTTGAAAATAGAAGATTAAAGTGTTAGCATATAATTAAATTTTGATTCTTTTTTTTTTTTTTGCTTTTTTAATATAGAGAGACTCTGTCAAATGCAAATCTTTTTTTTAAATGTATACTCTTTAGATGAAAGGTATGAAAGTGTGCTTAACGCAGAGGGAACAGGGAAATTTATGCTGGAAAATTTCAATTTTTTTTCTTTCCTAATTTAGAACAATTAAATAAAATGCTTTTTAAGTAGGCAAAAAAATAAATTGTGTGATATGTTTTGCTAAAACCCATTCAGATGAATTTCTCTTTCCTATTTATGCTAAAAATCAAAGCTTGCTGAAATGCCACTGCCTGTCGTTTCCCATTTATCCATGGAGGAGATCTTCTTAACATCCGACTTTGCGACTCTATCCTGTTCAGAAAGTAATCCTCAGTTCTTAGTAAGCTCGGGATGAGCTCACTTTGGAAGAGGGAGAGTTTGATGAGAGAAATGCAGAGCAGAGGCCTGCAGCGTGACCAGAAAATACGATTTCTCACAGAAAATGCGGGATTCTTTGTCAGAGCGGAATGTGAAAAATAGAATAAAAATGAGACATTGTGGAAGAGATTTTATTTGTCCTTTTTTAAAAACATTTCTCCTCTTTTTTTTCCTATTTTTATTTTTAATGAGATGATTAAATTTCCTCCTCCTTCCTCTCCTCTCTGATCCTCCAGGATGAATTTCATCCCTTCATCGAGGCGCTGCTACCTCATGTCCGCGCCATCGCCTACACGTGGTTCAACCTACAGGCCCGAAAACGCAAGTACTTCAAGAAGCACGAGAAGAGGATGTCCAAGGATGAGGAGCGTGCCGTCAAGGACGAGCTCCTGAGCGAGAAGCCCGAGGTCAAGCAGAAGTGGGCCTCCAGGCTCCTGGCCAAGCTTCGGAAGGACATTCGGCAGGAGTACCGGGAGGACTTCGTCCTCAGCGTGACGGGCAAGAAGCCGCCGTGCTGCGTGCTGTCCAACCCCGACCAGAAGGGCAAGATCCGCCGGATCGACTGCTTGCGGCAGGCCGACAAAGTCTGGCGCCTGGACCTGGTGATGGTCATCCTCTTCAAGGGCATCCCTCTGGAAAGTACAGACGGCGAGCGCCTCGTCAAGTCTCCACATTGCACCAACCCAGCACTTTGTGTCCAGCCTCACCACATAACAGTATCAGTCAAGGAGCTGGACTTGTTTCTAGCATACTATGTCCAGGACCAAGGTATGTTTTCAGCCCAGACTATGTATAGATAGATTTTTCCCTGTGTGTGTGTGTGGGATGGTTTGGTGAGGTCAGGGGTCACATGTGTTAGTTTCTGGCATCCCTGCTCAGTCTGGGCAGCAGTCATCGTTGTGAGCGCCAGACAAATAAACATGAGAAACGTGAGGAGTAAAACAGCTTAGACACAATCTATTATACGTTTTCTTTTTAACTTTTCAAGCACGGCTCATTACCGAGGAAAAAGCTAAATGTGTTTTCAGTACGAAATATTTCTAACCTCATCTTAGCTGCAGCGGCTCCTGCTAATGTGCAGTCGTTGTTTTTGTGTGCGTATATGTGTGTGCGTCTGTGCATTGGCTTACACTATCTAACACACACTGCCTGTCGGCTGGTTAAACACTGACAGTTATGGAAAGTCGTTGCACCAAAGCAGGAACCTTTAATGGGATTATTATTATTTTAATGTGAAGGATCAAAATATGATTTTTTTTTTATTGCAAAAAACTAGTGTTGCAACAGAATGATTTTTTTCCTATTTTAAAAATTCTAATCAATTTCTCATCAATGTTTTTGCTGCAGTAGAAGCTGCACACTTTTAAAAAGTTAAAACAGCATGAATATTTTTTCTTTTTAGAGCCTTCAGAATTTATTTACTTTCACTAAAAATGAATATTTTTATAGAAATCTAAAAATTATTATTATGAAATTATTTGAAATCAGTTCAGTAAAAATTTAAATTGCGGCAATTACAATAAAGGCAAAAAGAGTGAATTGAATCCAGTCATAAAGTGAAATTTAATGGAATTTAAGTTTATGTCATGCTAAATGCTTTTTTTCCCCACAAATTATAAAATTGATTAAATTAAAGTCTCACCATTTTTACTTTATAAAGCATCTACAGCAGCTTTGATGCATTTTTATGGGTTGAATAAAAATCAAATTAAAGTCAGAGTCATAACTGGGAATATTCTTTTTATTTTCCGTTTTTTTATGGACTTAAAACTATAACCCCCATCAAAGAGTCTACATGACAAGCTGTTATATTTAAAAATAGAGGCTGAGCAATTATGGAACCAATAACATCAATTAACTATTTTTTAGTGTTTATTTCAGTATATCAATGCTATGTGTGTAGATTCATTTTTGCTAATGTGGGTGCGTTTTTTTTTTATTCCAAAAAACGTAACATTTTTTTTTTTTTTCATCAAAATGCATTAAGAAAATTTGCTAATTTCTAAATTATCTTTTTTATTTAAAAAATGCACCCCTCAATCATCCAGATATTATTTCAAAAATTTTTTTATTTATTTGCTCTGATTAGTAATATCAGGTAAAAAAAAAAAAAAAAATCTAGTCATTAAATGCATTTATATCATTTTCTATTTTTATTCTTGTTTCTTTAGGTGATATAAAATCCTATAAAGGGTGAACAATCATTCACAAGCATTTTCATAATTTTTTCGATGGATTCAAAATGAACCACCTCTTCAAAAGCAAACTGCCAGAAATGTTTTCCTTTTATTTTTCTAATTAGCATCTCTGATTTTGTTTTATTTCTAAACACACCTGTTTTAGATTTGTGCCTAATTGTAAACTCATCACATTTTAGTAATTCCTTCAAGCCTAATAGAGCAGTAGAGTATTTTTAACATCTGGCGTTTTGTCCTGGAAGAGATTTAAATAAAGTTAGTACATGAAAGCTAAAGTTAATAAAGTAATCTTCCCTAATTTAACAAAATAAAAAAGTATTAACATCTTAATGCCACACAGTGGCTGCACCCTAATTCGTTTACCAGGAAACTATTTATTTGGCTGCTATTTATAATCGGAGATTATCTGTGAAAAGCAGCTGGGAGATTTAGATTTTCTCCTCACTCTTCACACTTCATCACGACGAAAGCGTCATTTTTTCTTGGTGCTGAAATTGACTGATTTTGCCTCTTTGTGTGTGATGAGCTATCTAAAAAAAATACAAGTCCTTTATTTTGGGATAATTTATCACTCTCGACCTTCTTAAGTTCACTGTCTCTAATGACAGCACAGGAATGCCTTCATTCCTGGATCGCTCCCTGATAAAATCCCCTTTCATTGAATCTGTAGCTGCAACATCGAAACGCTCTGCCACTGAGGGGAGGAACGGTGGTCTAGCTAGCTCATTACCATCAAATCCTGAGCACCATTTTGTGTTTGATAAGTGCCAGGGAAAGCAGAAGGCACAGCACGGAGACAATAATGGTTGCCACTGGCACCGGGGTTGGCATCAGACCCTCCTTTTGTGTCTTTTGTAGGATGCCACCGCTCCTCTTGTTCTGCATCTGCTGCGTTTTAACCGGTCCTTGCCAACGTTTAACACAACACATCCTTATTTTTTATTCCATTTTTAGAGATTTTTGTGTAAAGAAAGTGTTTTTGCATAAAGATTGATGTGTTCTAACATATTTTCTGGAAGAATACAAATATATGTCGGCATCTTTTTTCCTCCTTTTCTGAGGTGAAATCTTTTCCTACTCCGTGAAGTCGCCTAGCGGACACCGAAACCCAGGCGGTGCAGCCATGTTGTGGGCAGCAAGGCGATGCGCCGCCATTTTGTTCTACGCAGTGCCAGGGAGGCAGGGCGGCTTGCCGGACGACGGTTGTTAGAGGTTCGGAGGTTGGCATCAAACCCTCTTTTGTCTGCGTGCAGCGTGCCTTTGATTCGTTGGTTGGCATCCGCAATGCGGTGGGCATGCTGGAAATTTGATTTTTTTTTCTTCCCCCCGATGATGGCAGAATGGATGCCGCCGCTGCCTTTTGTTCAGCTGCAACTGCACGAAACAAACAAACATACAATCAAACACAAAGAAACCAGCAAATCAGGCTCTGGCTGAAAGAGAATCCACTGTTTAGACTGTGCTTTTAATATATTGTTCTTTTTGTGTCCTGCTCTGCTGAGCTGCGTAATCGAGTAACAGAAATTATTTAGCTGTCTCTATTTGCTCATCTGCTTTTTTTCTTTATAAAAGAGAATGTACATTTAGTGCATGTTTGGTGATAATCCCCGTGGTGCCTGGGAAAAGGTCGGCAGGTTGGCAGTGAGAGTCCCGGATGAATTTTGAGGGTATACTCAGAAAAAATGTGCCCCCTTGTTCTGGTGCACAGACGCGTTTAGCTAGGCCCGGCTGCAGCACCCATGTGCATGCCCAGATGAATGCCCGCTGGGAAGTAGGCTGAGGGCCTGGAATGAGAAAAGGAGGGGGGAGTCGGGATTCATGGCATCCATTGTGCCAACTGGCTGTTCAAACCTACTCCGAGCTTCTCTCACACACACACACACTCTCTGCAGAGGTACTCTGCACTGTTTTATCTGATTAAACCAGAAGTGCAATTTCTTTTCCCTTTCTTCTTTGAATCATCTCCTCTCCACACCTGCGCTCATGTTTTTTTGCATATCCAGTTTGACAGCTTGATGGAATAGTTTGCAACAAGGCCTGGCGATACTCATCATGTCTGGACAAGCTGGGGGCTCTGTAAGCTTTGCTTTTGTGTTTTTGTCTCTTTGTTCAGCAACTGTACGTCTGCAGGACAGGAGAAAAGTTCTCTAACCCCAATCATTTATGCTGTGGAGTCCTTTCCTGACATCCCAGACAACAAACAAACAAAATGTTTTGTTTTTTTTGCCTCCATCAGTTATG
Organism: Cyprinodon tularosa; assembly: GCF_016077235.1. Classification (NCBI taxonomy): domain Eukaryota; kingdom Metazoa; phylum Chordata; class Actinopteri; order Cyprinodontiformes; family Cyprinodontidae; genus Cyprinodon; species Cyprinodon tularosa. Next base: position 1,537,527 of record NW_024039707.1, on the reverse strand, counting down.
TTTTGTAGGTAGGTGTTCAGATTAGGGAGATCCAGTCTTGGCTCTCTAAATCTGGTTAAATGTGGCTTGAGAAGATCATAGTTTAAAACATAATTTGCATTGCATGTGATTCCCAATAATAAAATAACTGTAGTCAATAAACTTTTTTTGCTGGCCCCTAGAGTAGATCACCCCAGAGATAACCTCTAATTAAGCTTGAACAAAGAACCAGCTATGATAGTCTTAACCACAAATCAAAATATTTTAACTGGCCATTTGTGAATTTGCCTTAGACTAAATAGACTCTGTGTGCCTGTGCTATAGCTAAGTGAAATTTAACCATAACTCTAAAAAAATAAAATAAAACAATATTCCCAAAACAAATGTGAAAAATATAGCTCTGCAATTCAAACTTTTGTTTTTAAGTATGAATAAAAAGCAATCACTATAGCAATAAATCCTGGCGCTGAGTTGGGACGCCTTAAGAGGTCAGGGTCACGCTGTGTTCCCATTACTCCACTACTGAAAGTTAACACGACCATAAAACATCATTACCTTGACTTTGTAACTTTCTCTTTTTTTCACACCGTCACGATAGTTTTAGGAAATGGATAGATTACCTCTGAATGCAAACTGACATGTGAATGGAGACCCCGTTTTACGATCTCCAGACTTAACCTTTGGCCCCCCCGTCACCAACACCAGCCGTCACACTCTCCTGAGGTCAGGGCTTCTGCAAAGGGATGTGGCAGCGCGTCCTGTGAAGTTTAATTGAGCACAACAGATCGGTGAGAACACTGGTTTCAGGGCACGTGGAGGAGGAAGACTTTTTGTTTTGTTGTCTGGCGATCCCCTCGTTGACCTCCTCAATCAGGGTCAAACCGCAGCGGTCAAAGAATTGCTCATGGTCTTTTGGCAACTGTTTGTCTCTGCTCCCTCCCCTCCCACCCCCTCTGCTGCTTTCTCTTCTGGTCTGGCTGGTGGTCCCTTGGTTCAGTGGCCTAAGTGAGGGGGAGTAATAGTCAGCGGCGGCCTCCTCCCACATACCCTCACCTCCCACCCTGCCCACATCCTTTAGGTCGGGTCATGATCCTTGAGAATGGCCATCGCTCGCTCCCTGCCCTACTTGAGGTAGCCGTTTGCATCTTCTTTTCTGCCTGGTTGCCTCAGAAGCTTTTGGTCAAACGTTTGGTAGTGAGGTCCGACCTTCCGGGTCACAGTGGAGGTCCGTGACTAAGCACAACATATAACCCTTCCCTCCCTCCTAGCTTCCCCTTATCCTCCTCAGCCATCAGAAATCACCCCAGTGGCACGCTGCCCAGCCAAATGGCTCCTTCTCTCCCTCTCTTTGCTTCTTTTTCCAAGTTTCTTTTTTCTTTTCTCGCTCCCTGGCTTCCCCTCGTGTCTGAGCCGGCGACCCATGACAGCTGTCCTAGACCCAGGCGTTTGGCCAGAGAAAAAGTGGCTGAGATCACGCCAGGAGCGTGTTGTAAGACACCAGGGCCAACCTAAAGTACATTTTTTTTCTAAATTTGTTTTTTTTTTAAAGGGCTGAACAGACTTTTATATTTGGAAAGGAATTTTGATTTACTGAAAAAATCTGTGTAAACTCCAAATCCAGGGAATATCTGTACCAAAAAGGGTCTTTGCAGTGAACTGCACAACCCTTTCCTTTAGCTTTCGTTCGTTCTTCCTTATTAGTATGCAATAGAGCCTGCGGTGTCTCACTACGTCTCTCTCAGAGCCATAACCTATCGAACACTTTCTCTCAATCTAATCCACTTAGAACTCCCTCCCAGCTTCACCGCTTGCCTTATTGATTTCCGCTTCCCACTAAATGTCTTCCCGATCCTTTTTGCCGGGAGCTATTTATGTTTTGCAATGCACTTTCTTTGCTCGGTTTCTAATGCCCCTACCTTCATCTCCTCTTTAGGATCTTTTGTTGGTTTTTGACTTCCCTCTGCCTCCTCCTCTCCCCTCCTTCCTCCTGCTCCCTCTCAAACGCAGACCTGGGTGCAGAGCAGCCAGGTTGCCTGGCTCAGTATGAGGCTTGTGTTATTAGCAGTGGGGCTTTGCTCGAGCAAATACCTCAAGGCTTAAACAGGCCGTGTTACCTCCTTAGCCCTCTTTTGTGCTCCCTGTGTACATAAATTTCCATGGAAACAAGGCAGCAAGAGCAGAGGCCACGGAGAAATGTGGATGCTTTGCTTTTCTTTTTTTTTCTTGGCTAAATTTACAACTCCCTCTCCCGCTTCGCTGCTCTGTGTTTAATGTGCTTGGGTCACAGTTTGCTCTGTTGCATCCAAAAATGGGACAAGGACTTTTTTTTTTTTGGCAACACACGCTTAGTATTTTTTCTGTGTAATTCAGGAGAGGGCAGAGTTTTTGCGTTTGTGGCTGCTCTTGTTGAAGGACTTCAGCTCTTGTCATTAGTCCACGGTTAGGATCTCAGCCTCCCAACACTTTCCCAGGCTTTTCGCGAGGACCCCAAATGCATTTCAAATCCCCCTGAGGCCACTTGACTGGAGGACCAGCACCTCCCACTCCCCCCACACCGGATAAATTTCCCACCCCCACCCCCTGTCTGCCAGTCCTCCCCAAATGAAGACAAATGGGTACATTCACCCCCCTATCCCAGTCACCACACCGTACCTCACTGTCCTTCCTCACAAAGCAGACCCTCTCCCCTCTGCCTGAGCTTCTCCATCCAGAGACTGCCTTCTCTTCTTTTCCATCAGAGCGGCGTAACTGCTTGGAAAAACTTAGTGTTGTCCCATCTGCCTGCAAGACTGATCATGTAAGACAGCGGGGTCTGCAGTGAAAAGAGGGATAAGAAGGTTCAGACGGGAGAAACAAAAGTGTCAGATAGACAACTTGTAAGCGGATGTTTTTTTTTTCCATGAGTTTTTTCAAGTTGGTCAGGAGAAAAGGACCCTTGAGTATCAGAATGAGACTTTCTTGCAAAAGCTATTTCCTTTTAGCTAGGATGAAGGCTGCTGAACGACTAATGAAGGGGGGAGAGAATGGGAAAGGGTGGTAGGTGAGGTGTTATGGGGGGAACTTTGAGCAGGAACAGACAATCGCTTTGGTTTCCCAGGAGACACTGACTTCTCTGTGCATTGCACCCCCCACATGCGCACCCTTATTTGCTCCGTCAAAGCCCCTTTTCAGTCCAGACAGGGCCGATCCGAGGCTCAGAGTGATGGGTGTCTCTCCTTTTGTCTCACAGTACAGTACGCCCCATTGCTGTGAAGGCTCGTCGAGACCTGGGCGAGACAGAAGAAGAAAGGCCCCGTCGTCACACAGCTGTGCATAGTGTACTTTTGGCCTAGCATGTTGTTGTTGTTGTTTGGCCTGGTCGGGGGTTGTTGGGTTGAATCCCCCAGAGGATTTCTTTCTAGAGTTGATGCGGTAGGATGTTGAGGGGATATGGTGTTTAAGGTTTGGGAACAGCCTGCTTGGGACTGATTAATCAGCAACCCCATTGAGTTTTCAAAAGATTTACCCTCCTCCCTCACATATGCCAGGTTGACTTCTGGAAATACTGCCAAGTGTAGAAAACAACTGTTATGGCTGAAGATCTTTGGGTTCTTTAGGGTTTGGGTTCATGGCACCTTCCTTACCTTTCAACACTGAGTATCTGAGTACCTTAAGTTGTGCCAGCTAATCTAAACAGAGAGTTTTAGAGAGTTATTACTTAAGAACAGTAATTAAAGCCTTAACTTAAGTTAGAATTGCAATTGTTATCAAAAACATCATCCATCCATAATCTGTGCCAGGTTATGTTATAGGGATAACCAATCAAGGAACAACTCAGAGATACACAGACACAGCAGCTTTTTTTGGATAATGGGAACCTAAAGAGAACGTTTATTCTTGTCTACTATTACTCCTATTACTCTTTATTTGAATTTGGTTTCATTTCTTTGTTCATTTATAACTTATATACACTTAAAGCTTAACCATAGACTTAGAGGTCAATATAACCTTGACCTCTAACACGTGTCAGCATGAAGACACCCAATAACGGATGAATCACATTGAAAAATTATAGTTTTGACTTGACAGTGACATTAAGCCATGTTTTAAATCGGTTTATGTTTTCTAAATTTCAATTTGAAGACTAAAAAAATGAGTCCATCAACATTTTGTGCATGGAGAAAAAATGATATTAATAATCAGTTTTGCAATAGCTATTAAATAAGGTTTCTACCTAAACAAAAAAGTCTGAATCGCAAAGGAAAGACTTAAAAAACCTTCACGTCTACAGTTTTCCGCCTCCTTTTTCAATCTGTTAAAACATTCTTACATAAACATAATAAAGATCAGATCTATAGGGTTAGTGAATAAAAAGATTTGCAACAAACAACATTAAACTTGTAAAATCTGAATTTATTGTACACCTTTGTTAAATCACTATTGTCAATCATGGATTAGGTGTGAAATCAGAGATTTAAACCCAAAACTTAATCAAAATACAATATTTGGTATTGTTTTAAAAAAGGTTAGAAATTCTCAAGAAAAGAAGTAGAGTTTGTTAATACCGTGTCTGCTGGATGCCTTTGCAATTTCCCTACTGATTTATTGACCCCCCCCTTTTTTCCTTCCTTCACCACCATCTCAGGACTTCAAATAGCTGCAACTCTGCAGAAATCTCTCCTTGATTTAAATGCTCAAATCTACATGTTAAGGCACGCTGTTGCTTACATGCGCCTTTAATCTTCTGTGTGCAGAAACAAATCGACTTTGAAAATTAGATTATTACACACTAGCAGTTAAAAACGTGGCGTTTAGAGTCTGTTAGTGGCAGCTCTTTAATGCTCTGACATCTGTGAGTGAAAAACGCTGAAAGTGAGAGTCTTTTAAAGGCTTGTTCCAGATTTACCATGTGTAGATTGTAATTAGGTCTCTAACATGTGTGCGTACCTACAACCAATAATTATACTGTGGATTTGTACCAAAAAACAACTCTACCCTCTTATAAAGAGTTATCAGGCTAAAACAGTCCGGCCCAAGTACATAAAACACAGGCCCTAGTTAATTTCAGGTTTGCTGTGATGTAGCAGCAGAGATCCATTTTAACCAACTTAGCTGTTATTTAAAAAGTTGCTACAGAAACCCTTCCTGACCTTCAGATGAAGAATGCACAGCCTTAACATTTCCCTCCATAGGTTCCCAGTCGGGTCTGCTTGGAGTTTCCGAGGAACATCTTCATTTGCTTAAACATGCCTGTTCTGCAAATGTTTTAAACTCTCAGAAGACATTTTTTCTTCCCTTTTTTTTCCTTTGGTAAAACCTCTGGCTGTGACTTGGGGTTGCCATATGTGTCTTGTTAAAGGCAGTTATGACAAATGGCAGCAGCTGTACAAACTAATCTCTCTGTAGCTTTCACACATGGCGCCCAATTAACAATAGGCCACTGTGGTCCTAATCTATGGTGCAGCCATCCTCCGGTCCGTCTTGCCGAGCCTAACCGCGCCTGGAGACTCTTCCCCTCCGCTCTCCGACCAGCCTTTTTTTTACTATGCTCCAAGGGGAGCTGGTGGCGGCGGACTACCCCTGGGCCTCATGAGATGCAGTAGCCATGTTGTTTGTTTCCATCCTGGGAATCCTGGTTGCTGACGCTCCGAAGTCTGGGTTTTAAATGTCGCTTTGCAGCTCTTAAGGATTAGGTTGCCTCTCTGTGAAAACACACTGATCTCAAGGCTTATGCTACATTTCAGCGTTTTGACTTCTACATGTGAAGTGATTTAGGGGTGTAAGGGGTGCAGTACATGAAGGTAGGTATGTTTGATAGATTTATGAAAGTAAGCTGAGCAGGAATTTATACCTTTGATTGTGCTGCGGTCGACTCAGCGGCAGTGCTTTATAAAAGTTTTCAAACCCATCAAACCGTTTCATGTTTTATTACATTACAACCAGCGTTTCAATGTATTTTATTTTCAGTTTTTACAAAGAAAGATCTAAATAATTGAGATGTTCATATATTCATATATTTAACCCTCTTTAGTTGATTCCCCTAAGTAGTAAATATCAAATAACATCCAAAAGAATTTTCTTTAGAAACCACCTTATTTGTAAGTTCTAATTTGCATGAAATTGAATTGCTCCTTAAAGGAAAATCAAGCATTTTCAGGAAGAAAAGAATGTTGAAGATAAACACAAGACTTCAGCACTACATAAACAATCTAAAAAGTGGTAAAAATGTCTTGAAATAAGTGTATTTACCCTTTAGTATTTACCCTTTAATTAAGATAATTAGATATTAGGCACCTGAAATCAGGGTGCTTTTTTATTATTTTAAAGGTAAATTGTCCCATTCCATTGGCAATGTTTCTCACTTACCTGCTACAGGCAAGAAAAAAAATGCAGTTATCTTAAGAAAAAATTACTTAGATTTATATTTTTTGCAGTAAGCCATCCCCACTAAGCTTTAGTTACTTTGCAAAGCAGAATTGAAGCAAAATGTGATTTTGACATGACAAAAGGTGGAATACTTTTGTGAGGCGCTATTGCTCAGTCGATTGTCTAATGGAACTTAAGGAATAGGAAAGGTGTTTTTCAAATTGTGTTAACTTAATTTGTTTGCTGCTATCAGTACAATTTAACTCTGGATCTGACCAAATGACTCGCTTAACAAGGACCCCTTTAATTTTGTTTAAACTTCATCTCTGTCTTGCCAGCTGTGCCTTACGTGACTCTGTTTGAGTAACTTCTGTTCAGAGTTCTATTACAGTTAATAATTCAAGATATGTGTAGAATCAACAAAAGTGGGAACCGTTGTTTCCTTTTTTCTTCGGCCCGCTTCAAAACAAAGCCACAAAAGGGGGGGCTTGAGACTCGAAATTCGGGCGCTGAAAGGTTGACGGCCATCAGGAAAACATTGCAGGACGCTGCCAAAATCCATGACATGAATGAAACAAATGGATGAAGGAAAATGAAAATGGTTGGGGTGTGAGCTCTGGCAGGCAGAATGAAACCAGTGCCAACTGTTATGAATGAGGAAACTGCTGCTGAGCTAATGTAAAAGAAAAGCAACTTCTTTTTTTTTCTTTTCATCCACAGTTTTAGAATAATTAAGAGCAGGCAGGCCTTCAGGGTGGTGGTTGAAAAAAGCCACACGAAACTTTACTTAAGTCTGACTGCAAAGGCAGACAAGGATGCACAGAGGACAGCAGAAAGAGGTTTACTGGGGAAAATAGGGATTGTTGGTTATGTGTATCTGTAGAAAAGAGACACATTAATCTTTAAAGAGCTGAAAGTGGCATTTCTTTACACCTATTCATTTGACTCAATGAAAGTACATACAGTAACCTCCATATTTTGCAGCACCACTTGTAAAATAAAATCATAAAAAGCCTTTATAGGCAAATTAATCTTATATTGCACTGAAGAAAAATATAATCCAAACAATTAAAATCAAATTTCTTATTTTAGGTATTTCTTAGGATGGGGTTGACAAACACCTCATGAAAAAAAATAAGTTTCTCTTAAACAAAACAGTCAATAAGAAGTCCTTGAGAGAATCTGTGAAAGAATCTTTTTCAATTATTTGTACTTATTTTTATGAGCTTTTAATTTTTCACTCATAGCATCATGGTTCACCTTGGTATTCAAAGCTATTTAACCCTATTTAAACTATGAAGGATAAGAAAACATGCTGCTTTAGGTGTAAGCGCGCACATAAAGGAACGTTTTGAGTTATAATAGGTTATGAGAATAATTAAAGAAGATAAAAAAAATCTATTTTCGAGACCATTGTTTTGATGTTTGATGATACCGCCATTATGCTTGCTAAAAGATTTTATTACAAAAAACTTGAAGCTCCCACTAGTTTGGAACCCTATATTGTGATAACTGTGATTGATAAAAAAATTAACCACTCGCACGTTGCCATCAGCTAAGTCTTAGCTGCTAGTTGCTCCAAAATGAGTATCTTCTGCCTTGTGGTTTTGGCGCTGTGTTAAAGAAAGTCCAAAATGCATTTAATTCTCTCTGGGTAGAAATATAAAATACTTAGCGCTGCCACACTATTGTGCATCAATGTTTTGTTCAATAGTGATTCAAGGCACAATAGGACACTATAGGAAAATAATTTTGAAAATTTCCCAAATGAGCGCCAAAACTATACTAAATATAAGCACCATTCGAACAAAATCAACACAAATAATGCCATTCTTTTTTACTGATTATTAAAAGGAACTCATATTCCTAGATAGTCACTCTATTCTTTAATATAAAGATATGTATATAAATATAAAAATTAGGGCTGATTATTTTCAACTGATTATATTGCGATTTTCCTTTGCACTATGCATTAGTATCTAGATGTTTCACTCCAAGGTTTTCATTTTTTCATTACCTTTGAAGTTTGCTTGTTCCGAGTCTTTTAAATCAAATTGTTCTTATTTCTACTAGAATGCATGGACCCATATGTTAGCTGCAACTCTCTCTTCCCTTCTGTCTGGGGAGAAACCCACTTTAAGCACATTACTGCCACCTAAAAGTCTGGAGGGAGTGTCTTACTCTTGTTAAATACAATATGAATATAATTGAGTGCTTCTGTGATTTGACAATTGTGTTGTTCTAAATTTTTAATGTATTTAAGTGTCTGGCCCTAATATTAATACACAAAATGAGACATCAAAGATAGTAACATACCGTCATTAAAAAGCAGAACACTGTGAATCCCACATGTTTAATCACGATGTAAGATCACTCTTCAGAAAAGGAGTGAATCATTAGAGACACAAAGACTTTTAATATATGAAAAGACTTGATGTTCACCAAAAAATATTGTTTAGACCCACAATATAACACGTTTTTCTGTATGGTTAGAGAGGAGTGTGAGAGCAGCTCAAAAGTATACTGAATAATTCTCTATTGGATATAGTTTCCTTAAAATATATAGTACCAACTAAGAAATACTTATTTGATATATAGAATAGTTGAAGCTATATTTAATTTTGTCGACTGATTTTAGATCTTTTAAAGTCAGGAATTTGTGAAATCTCACTCTATTTAAAAAAAAAACAATTGGGAAGATTTAATTTACTCCAAAAGCCAGCTAAAAGCTTCTTGTCCATCTCCATGTGATGTACCAAGTATAGTCTTTTTTTTAATCATACTTTTAATGTTTTGTCCAAACCATAACAGACACACTTTATTCTTTCAGATGAGTCACATTGTTTGGTAATGAGAATAAAGACTAAGAGTTGAAGTGGACTGAATGGAGCTATCTTATGCTGCTGTAGATTTATGTCTAAAATACAACCAGACCAAAACGCTTTGCTAGAAAAATAATAATCTGTTTCAGCCGTCCTAAATGTTCTGTTCTGTATGTGTTTCCTCGAGGCCTCCCTGGTGTAGGCAAGATGACATGATGGAAAGTGCAGAATGGGGCCCAGATGTAGGTTTATATATATATATAGGACCAGACAAGAGTACAGCAGGGCATGACACCAGGCTGAGGGGTTACATATCACATGCACGTTATCACGTACACTCCAGCCTACAGTGATAAGAAATACAGTGTATGTTCTGTATGCAAAGCAAAGAAAGGAACAGCTGCTAATGGAGCATGATGGGCCGGTTCACTCCCTCATCATGCTGCAGGGATTAAAGCTTGAGGAAGGTGCAGAGGCTAATTAGGGAAGTTAGAGAGTGTGATTAAACAAATAGAACCGTAAAAAGTCTGTTTTCATGTGTAATTCTTGGACTTTGATTAGTTTTCTCTCATGAAAATGTCCCATTTCAGCTTGTATTTGAATCCCTTCTCCAATATTCTATTTGTTTTTCAGTTTAAACTTGTTTGATTTGGCCTCTTCTTTTGCCACGGCCTGACAAAACGCGCACTGTTTGGAGGCAAACGTGCGAAACAAAAAGCATTTCCCCCCCACTCTCTTTTTATTTAAGGCCAATCAAAGCAACTTTATCAGCAATCAACATATTCACACCAACAGACAGGGAGAAGAAGAATGCCCCATTGACTGATGCTGCCCGCCAGGCTGCTCGTGCTGATCTCCTGAAGAAAAGACCTCTGTTGTTGGTGGACCCCACACTCCTCCCCAATGCCTCCCCTCTTTTTGCCTTCTTCCCTCCATATATGTCTCAATACTCTTTAAGAAAGAGGTGGAGGGAAGAAAATACAAGTTGTATTGTCGAGCTGCCGGGAGAGGCTTCCCATGCTGGCGGTGTAGTTCAGGCGGGACGGGAGGGGGGCTGAAAAGACGGAGCCGTCACCTGCCAGACTGCAGGAATGTTAATGCCACGGCTCTGATAATTGGATTTTGTACACACCGTCTGTGAGGAACGTCCCGCAACGTTCCCCCCTCCCCGGGCTCTTATTGTTTGACGCGGCCCCGGACCCTTCAGTAGGACTCGTCTATGTTTATACAAGGACTCATGTCTCAATAAAGACTGTTTACAATGTGTGTGTGCCTGTGTGAGCGAGTGTGGTGATGGATTTCAGAATCAAAGCATGACTGAAAGTGAAAACATGAGAGTGCGTGATTGTGAAAACTTTAAGAGATGTGTTTGGACATGAAACGGGTTTTTCTGTACATTTACGTTATTCAGCAAGAATTTCTGTACGCGGGGCTTGCAAAAGTAGAGGTTCACTGCTAATCTTTCCAGTTTTTATCCCCTTATAGTTCGGCTTTTATGTATTAGACCAATAGTTACTTGAAGATTATTGTAAAGTTGAATAAAAACGCAATATATCTTTAAACTTTTTTTGCAAATAAAAAAGCATTAAACTATACCATGTATTTATATTTAGCACTCTTTAATATGATACCCCACCAAAATAGAATAAGTACAACCACCTATCTTAAATACACTGCAACCATGTGGATATATGTCTAAAACCAGCCGTTCAGAGGTTTGTTATAGAGCACTCTTTGAACATCTCATTGAGCAACAGTTAGTCTATCGTCATGGTGACTTTACAGAGATCTAAAGCTATGGCAGAAATCTGACAAGTGTTAGTGGTGCACCGCATCACTCTGACAATAAATGAGGCGTACGAAGTAGAATATCATTGTTTAAGCAAAACCATAAGAAATATCATGCAGTTTTTAACAGGTTATATAGTGGATACAGAAAATATGTAAATGAAAGAGCTAATGATTAGTTAACACCATAATCGAACTTGGTGGCATACATGCAAAATGTGTAGAGGGGAAGCATTGTAAATAACTTGAACACGTTAACTATGGGTGTCCCAATACAACTTTCATTTCCGATGCAAAACCCACGCTGCAGATTTGAGTATTGACCCAATATGATATCAAAATATATCATAAGTACTTTTAATACTTAATTTCTGATTTGGGATATTAAAGATGGGTTGATGGAGTGATGTTGTTTTAACCGAGAAAAAAACTCAACAATGGAGGAATATCTAACCCACTATGAACCAATGGGTAACATCAGCTTTTGACAGGAGTGGATAGAAGCAGTATTTCTGTCAGCATGCTGGTAGCCTTAAGCCCGGCGTACACTGTGCGATTTTCGGGGAAATTTTCCAGTCGTGCGAGAATCTTTCGATCGGGCCGACTTTCAGCCTGATTCTGCGTCGTGTGGTGTACAGGGGTTAACTGGGGGCAATCAGCCTCTCATGACCACCAATCCAACATGTTTGATGTTCTCCCAACCGTCGTGGGCAAATCGCTCAGGGCGCAAAGAAGGATTCTTCTTTTTATTCTTACTCTCAGATGTAAACAGAGCAGCATGGCAGGGATGCAATAAGTGAAATGCAGCTCTGTCTGTAAAATTGACAGACCGTAGTAGCCAGGTTTACTCAGCCATGTCTTTTTTCCAAATAAGTCGTCACCTTTTCTTTTTAGGACCCTCAGCACAAAAATGCACAAATTGCCAAGGCAGCGCGTTTCACTATAGTGAGCTCAATATTCCACTTCTATTTGTTTGGCTTCCGGATAGACGAGTCAGAGCAGCTCCATCTCACTGCGGAGCTGATTCCGACATGCTTTTTAGTCGCACAATGTGCGCAGGTAGATCGCATAAGAGCGTTGCGCTTAACATAAGTCGTGCACACTTTACGACTAACCGCAGGGTTTAGTCTTACAGTGTGAGCAGTAGCTGCGTGCAACGACTGAAAAAAATCGCACAGTGTACGCCCGGCTTAATGGCTGATATCAGACCGATTTCCAGCATCAATATCATCCTTACCATCCTGCATGGTGTAACTTGATGCTGGCAGCATACAGCTGTAATCTCTGCTTTATTTTAAAGTTTCACACAATTAGTATTTATTATTGCCTGTTTTGACGATTTCTAAGTTATTTAAGCAAAGCTCTAATCCATGTAATAAGCCCTATGCACCATCTGGTGACGTTCATTTAACCAAAAGAGTGGCCTTACTATTTGAAGCGTCGTAAACAATACATTATTTAGAGAAGCTCACCTTTAGGAGTTGGGAAAGATTCCATTTATTTGCTAAATAAAGAAAGTTTCAAATGTAAAAAATAAATTTAGAGGAAACACCATAAACTACCAAGACAAGGCCAACGTTGTTTAAGTTTAAGTTTAAGAATACTATTATCTTCTAATGGCACCAAAGCAAGACCTTAATCATCGCCAAAAACTGTTACTTAAAGTCAATTCATTTAGAAAAATCTAAGATTAGCGTAACAGACTATTGGTACATCTTGGCAGCCGATATCTGTGTCCGGATGAAAGCAGCTTCAACTTAAAATCCAATGGATTAGTGCATGAAATCATATTCATGTCTTTGAATGGCTTAATCAAAGCTCTGGGCTAATCTATTTGAGGAGTGCAGAGGCAGATGAACATTATCACTCCACACTTTTTAGATTTCAATATAAAATCAAAGGGTAAAATCATTCACTCATTTCCTTTTTGTATTTCTACAATTTTTTATGGTTGTAGCATTAAACAGCTCGGGGAGTATGGATATTTTTATAGTGCTATTCATTACAATTCATAAATGGATGTTTTAACCATGAATTCTTTACTTTAAATGTGCTCTGAGCCTCACATAGCTAGAAAGTGGGCACACCCACTCAGAGGTCAAAGGTGAAGAGGAAGCGCTCCGCTATGGTGGAACATGTGCAAGGCGAACACTGTACATGATCCCAGATCATTAGGGAAGTTATGGCTCTTGTTTGCGTTGGAGTGGGAGGAGGTGAAAGGGAAGGGAAGGGGTGGGGGGGATTTCTGGAATCAGGCAGTATGGCTGTGACGCGCTCGTTTCCCTCTCCCCTGGCCTCCCGTGCTATTTCCACCCGGGCCAATCTGGTTAAACGTCTCGGCTGCTCTGACCTGAATTCCTCACTGTCACCTCAGAAGACCCTCGGCTTAGCCAACCGGCCGCTCGCCCCGGTCCCTGCACTCTCTCCCTGCAACGGGCATATGCTTTGTTTGTGTTTAAAACCTCCTTCCTGTATTTAAGGAAGCCGTGTTTGAAAAAACATGATCCTATTTCCAGCTGTAATCCCTCTGAGTAGAGCTGCTCGGGACAATGACTGAGTTTTTTTCTTTAGGTGGAATGACTTGCTGCTATTGGATAAACAGGCTCTAATTACATTTAATCTGTGTTAAAATAAGGCATTTCAAACAATTACTTTGGTATGTTTAACAGACAGCTGCCGTGTGGATCATTATGTGTTTAGGATCACCTCATTGGTTGGTGGAGGATGTCCTGTTTAACATTTAAGTCTTTTTTCAAGCTTCAGTAGTGTCAGCTTGATATTAAAGTTATACAAACTAGCCGTTGTATTGGTTTACACATTGCATCTAGGAAACAGACATTAATTACTGAAGGAAACTTTCATTGTAATTTATTTTGAGCATCTTGCATTTGGGTGGTACAAGAATGCAGATGCATCCATTTTATTATTTCTGGCCCTATTCTGATTTTAAGAGGAAAAAAAGTAATTGCAGTTTCTGTTTTTTTTTTACTTTCAGGCAAAAGGTTATAACCCAATGTTTATTTACATGAATACTCAAAGCAAAGATAAAAGCAGCAACTATTTTCTTAATATTACTTTTGTTATAATGAAAATTAATTTTTATTAATTGTTTATTTGAATTTCTTACATAGATTTAAGCAAATAAATAAATGCCGAATCAATTTCTTAGGTGACGTTTTGGTCTTTAACAGACATGCTGCTCATGGCTTATGGACTGAGGTTTGACAGCTGTGTCTCCTTTAGCTTTCACAGCAGTACTGACTGGATATATTTGCCTTTCTTGCAAGTGAGGGGGAAGGAGGAGGAGCTTTCAGCAACAAGTGCAGGAGGGGCAACAATAGACCTATCCATGTAAAGATGTAAAGGCTTTGGTTACTACATTTTCAACCGAAGGGAAGATGCAACGGTCTTTTTGAAATTGTAACTTTTTAAAACCTTTGCTCACCTAAACAGTAATTGAACTTTATAGATCTCACATTTAACCCATCCCCTTGGGGAGCAGTGGGCTGCCATTGTGTGGCGCCCGGGGAGCAGTGTGGGGTTAAGGGTCTTGCTCAGGGACCCAGAAGTGATCAAACCAGGTACTTGCAACCTTCCCAGAGCACAAGCGCACTGCTCTTACCCACTAGGCCAACACTCCCCTTAATTAATTAATCACCCCCAATTGAACATATGTCCTCCTATTGGACCTAAACAATATCAAGTTACAGATCAATCCTATTCTGTCGCTTTAAGCCTAGAAATAAAGAAATGTGAGCTACCAGACAGAGATAGTTAATAACTCCTAAGCTGAGACACTATTTGTCTATCCCTAAATGAACCATAATACAGCTGCTTAATCTGCTGTACTTCAAAACAATCCACCCTTTAACATATAAACATGCAGTTGATAAAAAGACACAAAAAAAGATGTGAAAATAGAAAGCAGCAGAGTCAAGCCTCATGTTGAAGTGAAAACAAACTTATGAATAGAAGCACACCAAGAAAATGGATAGCATGTAATTCAAGGGGAGGGTTGTCAAACACTGAATAATCGGATAATTTCCCTCTAATCACTGAGAACAGTAAAAAATACAACCCCCAATTATTTTAGTCTGTAAGCGCGACACCCAACAGCACGCGCTAAATTGTACTTTAAAAAAAGTGTAAAGATCAGATGAAGATGATTATATTTTCTGGTGGATCCCTAATTTGTCACTCAGTTTAAACATCTGTAGCACTTTTTCCTCTTTGATATGGCCAATAAAGAAGCCTGTTGAGTGCACCTCTATGCAGCTAAACTATTCAATCCTTCAGTTTGATACAACTGTTCGTCTGTACTATTTTTGATAACTGTATCTACGGAGGTTTAAGATCTGCATTCATCGTTATACATGGATTTTGCCGACTACACTGCAAAAAATAGAAATCTCAATAAGTTATTTTTTCTTAAAATAAGTGCGTTTTTCCTTGATTTGAGAAGGTAAGTAAGACACTTTGCCAATGGAACAAGACAATTTCCTTTTAAAATAAGAAAAAACAATTTTTTCTTCTTATTTCAAGTGCATATTATCTAACTATCTTATTTTAAGAGTGAAAATACTCTTTCCATTGGCAAATCATCTTATTTACCTGCTCAAATTAAGGCTAAATATCCTTAATTTAAGCAATTTTTTACTTATTTCTGGATTGTTTTTGCAGTGTAGGCTAGTGTTACAAAACCTGTTTTGGTTTGATAACATAAAAAAACACTACTGCGTTGTAAAAGCAGTAGCAGGAAACACCTTCAACAAAAATCCATGTGCCATTTCAACAGCTTCATTTTAAAGCATTCCACACATATAATATGAGTTTAACAAAAATAAACTTATATATATTTATATATATATCAGTCAGGGGTGCAGATCTGCACACTGAATAATTGCTGCGTATTTATCTAAGGGTTAGTTGTTGTTTTTTTCAAGCAACTGCAATAATTTGTTGTTCAAAAGCAAGAAATAAAAAGAAAGTCAACCAGCAGCCATTTATTTTCCCCTGCTGTCTGGCTCTTTTCCCTTTTAACCTGGCAGTAGCGTACTGTTGCATAAACAATGATCAGGACAACCACCTTCAGGCTATTGTGGCCCTCCGCTGGGCTGAACTCTGGCCAAGTGGATGTTGTGGCAGGAGGGCGCCTCGCAGGCAAACGCACAAGCCAACCAGAGGCGTCCGTTCCTGTAGGCGAGCCCCCAGTGGACGGCGGCGGAGGATATTACACTGTGACGGCCTCTGGATCGTGTGTGTGTGTGAAGGGAACGTGACTTTGAAATTTAAACAGCCTGAAGGTGGGGGGGTGGACTTGGCCCCTGAAAGCAAAATAATCCGTCCCTGCAAATGTCAAACTAAAATTGAAACTCAAGCCACTTTCTACCCTTTTTTTTTATTTCTTGGACTTGTGTGTGTGCAGCCTGTGTGATTTCACATGCTGCTTGTGTTTAGTATTCATAATGAGGTGTTGCAAAATGCGCGCTCTCTGCATATCTTGTTCGGCTCACGTACCACCTGTATAAACAACAGTGCTGTTGCGAAACGGTTCCAAGAAAAGGCTCTTCCCGGGCTTGTTGTCAAAATGAGGTCAGCGAACACACCACTCTCTTCTCACTCCGTCTCTCGTTTTCCTCCTCTCTGTGCGTCTCTCCGTCCTTTCAGACTTTGCGGAAAGAAGAGGGTCCTGGAGACACTTCTGCATCTTCTTCATATTTTTAAATGCTTTTTTATTTGCCGATATTTAAAAACATTTAACATTCCAACAGGTAAGAGATGATTGTGCAGTAATGCAAACACTGTAGCTGCCAGAATAAAAAAAAGAGGGAGACTCGACACTGGAACATCACCTTATGCATTTTCTCCAATTAGACAAGGAGTGAAACAATTTGACACCCTGTTGATTAGCCCATCCCGGGACACGAAAGCAAGCTTCTGACTCGCAAAGGAGTTCCCATGTATCATATGTTGTAGAGTCGACGAGCGGCTGATTTCGCTCCCAGAGGCACTGGTGGTGGACCGCGTCGTGTCTTGATCTCTGTAACAGGATCTCCAGAGAGGAGTACAAAATGGGAGCATTGTGTCCAAGATTTGTCCAGACAAAGCCAGATAAGGATATCCAACAAGGGGGCGAGCAAGGAGCTGTCTCTCTGCGACTTTGGAAAAGGAAACAAAAAAAAAAACAAAAAAAACCCAACCTTTAATCTAGGTCATGCAGTTAGATAGAAGCAAAAGCAGCACTAACATGGTCATAAGTAATCATATTAGTGCTGAAAAGCTAAATAAGTTTGTTTTTACAATAGAAACATTAGAGGGGGAATTACTTGATGTCCAAATTACTTTAATAAAGCCTTTTAGGAGCGAACTTCATGAAGAATGATGGCTGATTTGGATGCATTAAAAACACAGAGGATGTGTGGAAGAGTTTTCAGAGGGTTTTATTCTGGAACAAGGGTCATGAATCTTTGTAAGTCCCTGTTCCTGTTGAAAAAAAAATACCTCACAACGTTTTTATAAGCATCTCTGTCATGGCAGAATGGAGACAAAAAGACAGACTGTGACTTTGTCAGCAAAAATTTGGCCTCTTATGCAAGTTTCTTGATTTTCCGCATACCTTGACTGGGCTCAAATTTGAATAGCTTAGTCATCTGTGATGATCTAAGAGTACAGCCCCTACTCATCTGCATCAAAAGGAGTCTCACAAGATTAAATTGAGGAGGATATTGGATACTAGTGGACACCGGCCTTCTCTGTATAGGGTCCTAACTCTAAATTGAGCAACTCCTTCATCTAAAAGGAGCTACTCAAAGAGCCCCTGCTCTTCCTAATTGAAAGGTCTCCAATACAAGATCATGGATCTCAGCTGTTGAAATGGGCTTCCTTTATTGATTGGCTGGATATTAAGGTGTAGGATTTTATTACCCGTAGGATATGGGGAGTAGAGCCCCTGCTTTTCTGCATTGAAAGGAGTCAGCTAAGATGGTTTAACCATAGATGGGGACACCTCTATGCCACATTTTACAAGGGGCAGACCTTAGTTGAATGAGTATATATATTTATATTTAGAGGTTTCATGATAATGAAATTGATCTTATAATTTAACAATTTTTCGTCATCTGTGCAAAATTGGCAAAGGAATCTGTACAAACACTAAAAAAAATTATGCATCAAATGTGATTATGCATCACATTTAGTCACTTTAACACAATTGTGTTATGTTCTACCATGCTTTGTGTTAATTGTGTTAAAGTAACTAAATATGATTAAGTAAATGGCAAAAACAGTTGCATTACTTTTTTCAGTGCAATTTGAGATCCATAATAAGAAATAAAAATTAAGTTTGTTCTGTTTGCTTCATTGTAATCTGGAAATGTAATGCAGATGCTGCATGAAAGCAAAGAAAACTGCTAAAACTACCCTCACCACACATGGCTCTAGTTTCCAGATGCCTAGTTGAAATAATTTTTAAAGTTTCTCATCTGCTAGCGATGAACTCCAAACAGCTGCAATTAAACTTCTGTCTGCATCCAACAGGAGGCACGACTGGTTATATTTCAACATCTTTTGCAGTAGCAGCCATCAAGCCTGAAGTGCAAATAGCCTCATGCAGGTCAGCGGAACACTCAACATTCACACTCGCTCGTTTGCACAATGTCTCCCTTTCTGGTGTCTTGTAAAAGTCTAACAAGAGAGAAGGAGAAATGTGGGAAAATTGTGGAAAATCTCCCCAAAAATGCTCAGTGCAGATGCTGTGGACATTTCTGTTCTCACATGCCACTCTGGAACATTCCTGAAACATTTTATCACTGCAGCACATGTGTTAAAATGGCTTTAGTCAGTACAATGTTCCCCTCATGCTATTGGTGTTAAAAGTTAAGTGATAATCATCTAGATTTATTCTATTGACCAATTAATTTGTCCCTAAAGGACTTTACCTTATTTAGCTTCACTTGGTTGTCCAAATATGGCCACTCCTTGCTCCAAAAAAGGCTAAATAGGATGATAGCTACTAGTTTATTCTCAGACATAGATGCTAAATGATGATAATAAAATTACTGTATGTGATCAGATAATAGTGTCAGCCTTAGCTTGATTGTTTATATTGTAAAGGGACAACAAGTTGGCACCGTAACGTTTGTGTTACCAGTAGCAATATATCTTCTTAATATTAAGATATTGATGTAAAAGAAGTAAGAATAATCTGTTGTTTTTAGCCTGCATCTAAGAAAAAGGGGTTCGATTTAGGTGCACAGATGGCAGAACAATTTTAAGTGCATAAAGCACAGAATTTTTACAGAACCTCCTCCCCACTTTTTTTTCCTTTATTCAACACGTGGTTTGCTCAAATGAACCGAGTGGTTAAGCGAACACCCTGATTACAGCGGTCGCCTGACAGAGCCTAATTCTCTTAACAGTAATAATAAGTCCCATATATGTCCGCTCATAACTGTGACGGGCCCCTAAGGCTGTATTTGTCTGCCTTACAGTGTCTGCAGAGTGGGTTTGCTGCGCAGGACCACATGTGTCTCCCGACCAGAAAACGCTGAAGCCATTACTTGTGAAATTGAAAGCAGGAGCCAGTAACAGCAGCAGAAAGAGCCATTTTTGGCTGAGCATTTGGAGAAGAGGAGGAGGGGAGTATTGAAGAAAAGCCCCCCCCCTGTCAGATGGTAGTCCTCATTCTGACTTGTTGACTCTCTACTTGTCATTTCAGCAATTCCTCCTTGTCACAATCTCTCGGTGATGATGCTCGTCTCCTACTCAGCATTTGAAATTTGTTATCGTGTCTGCATGTGTATCTAGTTATGGCTTAATAGTGCTCTAGATTTTCTGCCTTTTTGAATGCTGTGATAACTTATAAAGTGCTCTGCAATTATGTGGGATTTAGAAAGTGTATGGCTGTAAAATTAAGGGATTTACTGTGCAATTTTCCTGCTATGAGAGGGCATTTCATCGGTTAACAGGGTTTTTGTCAGTCACAGGTCTAAGAAAGTCAGAAAAATACAAGGGTTTTGTGACAAAAAAAGAGTTGGAGAATGAAAAAAATATAAATCCATTGCAGAAATTACTTACACAGAGATTGGTGTCGGTTTTGACTTATTCATTAGACCAGAACAACCACCAGTTTTAACCAGAGAATCCTCCCTAACTAGAAAAAATAATCACTCTCTGCCCCTCTTTACTTTAAAGGTCACCTCAAACCTCTCTACTGCTGCTAGGGATCAAATGTATCCACTGCATTCGTCTGGGTTATTGTTTTACACCCTTCACACGTGACATATTGTAATTGGTGGTAATTTATGTGCAGCATATGATGATTTATGGTAGGTAATCTCTTACAGAGGTTCTCGTGCTTCAGACAGCTGGAAGGTTTTAATAGTGATCAGTGTCCTGGTTTTGTACATGTATACATTTGTGTGCAAGTTTTACTGTATATATGTCATCTGTTGTGAATTTTCTACCACAATGACTCACTTGCCTCCCTTGGTGGAGCTAATTCCGCTAATCTCAATTCAGTTCATGTAAAAAAAAAAAAAAAAAGGGTTTTCTTTCTCACGTTGCCGCCTTAAAGGTGGGTTTCATTGCTGTTGTTGGGGTGTTTATTTGTTTCTTTATTTGGTTGGATGACGGGTGTTTCCCCGGATAAGGGTCCATGGAGAAGACTTATCTTCAAGCACGCGTCTGTCATCTGCTGCTGCAGACAGAGCGTTCTTTCATTCGCTCTGGTGAAAGAGGGTTCACAGAGTTTTAAGGGCCTGCATTGTTTGTGCTCTGAAATGCTTAATCACTTTTACTTGGACACTGTATTAAAAACTTGGGCTCCGGATGGGTAGAGAGGCTCTACTCCTAAAACAATTGGGTGTTCCTTCTAAAAAAAAAAAAAAAAGGGAGGAAAAAAGGAAGCTGCTTTGGGTAGGTGATGAGGACAAAGACACACCATCAGAATAAAGCCAAGAGACAGATTAGATCAGATCAGATCCTGAAAGTAAGAGTCGCTGATATTTGCTGTCTGAATGTGTACTTTCAACATGTTCCTGCTTTAAACCCTCTCAGAAGTCCTGCAGCTTTGTCTCAAGTTTCTCATGTTTTATTTACTTTAAAGAGTAAGATGGTGGCTTATTCCTACTTAACTTTCCCACACCGCCTCCCTTTTCCCCTGCACTCTATTACGCTGCAGCCACTGATTGCACATAGTGTTTACATATTCCATAGAGCCCTGTGACAGAGATAAACCTCTCCTGATTCTTATCCCCCAGCCACAATGTGGAAACCACTAAGATAAAATGTAAACCAATCGACGCAGCTGCCCTTTCATGTCTCAAGTGCCAGTTTGACTTGCTGAGCGAGATTTTCTTGAGGACTTGGCTCTAAGTGCCATTGGTAACTTCATCACTAAAGCCATAAATTTTTTCATTCTTCCGTCTCTCAGTAACCTTGGTAAGCTGTTTTTATGAGTCGATCTTTTCACATGAGGTAACTGTATGAGTGCGATGTATTGTTGGTTGGCTCTATCCTTTGAGAAACCTAAATTAAGTGTTGGGAGAGACTATTTCTGATATGAAATGTGATTAACAAACCCCCACATCGGCGCTCCCCGTAAAGTCGGTTGTAGGATTATAGCGAGGGCTGCGCTCGGAGGACTTCTTGCCATTAATTGGCCCGACTCTCCTGCGATCCGGGGTATTGCTCTCATTCTACTCAGTAGACTGTGGTTTGTGTGTGTTATCACTCTCGAGGTCCTTTGCAGTAAATTGTGTCGGTCCTAAAAAGACTCTCATGGCCGTCTCACATTGCTGAGCTTTGGGGGTACTGGGCTCTTAAGACCCCCTGATGGAGAAGTCCCTGGTTGTCAGGAGTGAAGGAAATCTGTTGTTAGGTTATAGCTAGATTTCCCATCATTCTTAAAGTTAGATTTCAACAGAATTCAATGTCACGCTTTTCCTCTTGCTCTATAGCCCTACAATATGTGCTTTCCCAGCTCACATTGGTGGTTACCCAGTCCTTTATTGGTGTGGGGTTAGGGAAAATAACAGAGTCCTTTAACTCATTAAAACTAAGGAAATCCACTTGCAAGGACAATAGTTTCATATTATATTTTTTCCATGCACATTTCATGGTTCTGGTTACTTAACCTTCTTGTCATTTGATTTAAGCAGAAATGCTGTCATATGTCTTCAATAAACTTATTTTATATTAATGCCAACAGATGTATTATCTGGTTTGTAGGGACATATTGTGTTGGTTTCCTTAAAAAGTCTGTCAACTGCTTACTTACTCTATCTGCATTGCATGCTGATGTCATATATGCATGGACATTGATGAGAACTGATTTAATGGTTGCTTCTGGAGGATGTTTCATTTTGAAATACTGTAAGGAGGTAACACCGGGGGTTGATATTCAGACCTTAAAGGTCTCCTAGTTCTGCATTTAAAGTCATGAAAGCTACTGGTTGAAGTATTTCTGTGAGAAATGTGCAGCTCCTCCAGCATATCAACTGTTGGTCTTAATTACGGATCAATTTCTTATTTTGTCTGAACATAATCCCATTTGAACCTGACCTACTTTCATTTGCTATCCATAAATAAGTCTTTTTATATCAATGTTCTTCTGTGTTGCATATCAGTTTGTTTCTCCTGGTAGTTATGCATGCTAAGAGATTATAGAGATAATAATAAAATGCTCATGATTCAGTTTAATTGCATATTTTTTCATTAAGATTTAATGTTATGCTAGTTTTTTTGGAGGTAAACCAAATTTTTTTTGGGTGAACTTAAGAAATATGAGAGCTTATGTTACTGTGTCAAACCAAAATAACCCATCAACTGATTAGTGGATAATTTGTATCGGAGAGATATAGGAACATTTCCCAACAGTAGATTATGCTTAGTTTACAAAAGCATTAACTTTCTGTTTAAAGCTGGTATGAAAGGAGTCTAAAGTGAGAGAAAAATGTCTTATATGAAATGGAAAAAATGATAAAAGTAGTGAATGTTTCAGAGCTGACATGACCTGCACTAATGACTGATGCTAATTAAACCAGCACAGTGTGTTTAGATTTTGAATGAGCTTTTAAACGGCCCACAGCCATAAGTATACAAAGCCATATTTTTTGTTTCCTCATAAGAAAACACAAAGCCTTATTGTTTTTTAAATAGCAAACCTCTTTAACAAATATTTGAGTTTAAAATCCTTAATATTTCAGCTGTAAAATTAAATGGCTTGAGTATTGGTAGTTTAAAGTGTCCTGCAGCAGAAACCTCAATTTCACCGTTTGAAGAACTCAGGTATAAAATGACTGATGTATGAAATTATACAACGTCGAAATATTGTGCAGCTGTGATTGTTATTTTTTAAGCACAGTTGCAATGTAATTTTTCAAATATGCTGTGTTTGTTCCTTTTTATCAACAGCAGTTTGTCATCACCATTAACTAGTTTTGCAGCTAGGGAGCTTTAAAAAAACACAACATCTGCATAAGAATACATAAAACTAAAAGTTCTGATGGGAAAAATAGTTGTGAAAATAAAAAGGTTTTTACTACAAATGTGTCTTACTTATACCATAAATCAAAACATATTAAACTAGCCGTAATTCGCCTTCACTGCCTCCTTTTTGTTATTATGGTTATTCAGAACTAATATATTTGCATAAATGTCCTTTAGGTTCAATGACTAAACAACTATTGACCACAATTTCCAAAAAGGTGCACCTTCTTCATTAGAGGTAGTAGTTTTTCATCAAACAGGAAATGAAAAAAATATAAAACTACAATTCTTGCATGAATGTTAGAGCCTAACCTGCTTTTAGTTAAACTCGAAACAAACATGCTGCATTTTTGTAATAATTTACTGACTGTAGTGAGCTGAGGTTTTGAATTTTTTTGTGGACTTGATGAACTTCCTTACCTTCCCTGCCAAAGGTCAGAGAAGGTTAAGAGTTTGGTTGAAATTGAGTTCGGTCAATTTTTAAGAATCAGTTCTGCAGATATGTCTCGATAACATCTAAGATGTGCTAGCTGATATGCATTAATCTGTACAAGAAGGGCTGAGTGGCTATGAACTAGAAAGCTCTTTGTAACGTGCAGCTAGAAATGCTTATGCATTGCAGAGCCCCAAATGGAAGGGGTTCATGGTTGGGAATTATAAACCTAACAATGCATAAACACATCATTACAGAATAAATAGAAAAGACAGATTAAAGCCCCAAAGAACCATCACAGCCACTATTGACTTGTTATAATTTCTGCTCTTTCAGGTTGAGCTGGTTTGTTATGAATTACAAACCTGTGCTTTAAGTTTTTTTTTAAACTTTTTATTCAATGTAGAGATCCACACAGCTTTGACAGACTTGGTCCGTTACTAAGCTCAAAGAAGCTAGAAAGTAATCCACAAAGCTGGAGCTCATCCCTCTTAATTTGTTTGCCCACTCTACATCCACTGAGATGTTCTCCAGCGCCATCTAAGCCATCACGTTGACAACCCCAAGTGACGCCTAATACTCTGATTGATTCTCTTCTACAGCTGCTTTGATGCTGCTCTTCATTATGTCGGATGGGGGAGATATTTTTTTCCCTCCTCCTCCTCTTGTTTATAAAAATAAAAAGTTGAAATAATGTAAAGCTGAAGTTGCACTCTGCTGCTTGGCCACTTGGGCAAAGGCGAAGACAGTCTATGTGACCGGTTAGGCATTGCATCTTTTGGAAATTGACTGAGATGTTTTAACTACACCAAACCCTGGAGACCCTGTTTCCCTCAATCTGCTGCAGCACTAAATCACATCTCATAGGCTATTTGTCTGAAAGCAGGTCTATGTTGTTGTAAAGCAGAGAAGTTGTTCTGTTTTACGAGGTGCTAATGACCTGCCAATACAAGAGTAAAGGCAGAGTGACCAGTTCATTATATCTAGTGTTTACTACCTGCTGCCCCTTGACCTCTGCTTAAAGAAATCCCGCTTGTTGTGTTTACATTCTTGTCTGCCATCTTGACTCAGACGATGTACTTTAGAATGACACCTGCTGATCTGATGAGACTCACAAACTGAGCGTAAGATAACAGACCATGCATGGCTTCTGTCTTCGTAAACAAAACATACACTCACCTAAATGGTTCGGTTTGTGTGACTCATCATTTCTCTGCCACAGGCCAAACAGTAGAGATACTTTGTTTGCTTGCAGAGTTGTACAGTGTCCTGCAAAAGAATACCTCAGCTACTTTTTCACACTTTTCTGCATTAGAACAACAAACATTATTAAGTTTTATAGGAGCGCTGATACCAATGCATTGCAGTCTACCTTTAAATTTGTGCAATACTTTTTAAATTATTTTCTAGGTTATTATTTTCTATAGTTTTTCCTCTACTTCTTAACTATGGAATACTTAGAGCGGGTCTGTTAGATAATATTCTGAGAAAATACATTGGGAATTGTGGCTGTAAACTGAAAAATGAAATTGGGTTTGAATATTTTGGCATGTTGCTGTATTTGCACTGTGCAGACGGAGCTTCCTCTCTATCCGTTTCATTCAATTAGCTAA
The DNA here is from genome assembly GCF_016077235.1 of Cyprinodon tularosa. Classification (NCBI taxonomy): domain Eukaryota; kingdom Metazoa; phylum Chordata; class Actinopteri; order Cyprinodontiformes; family Cyprinodontidae; genus Cyprinodon; species Cyprinodon tularosa. Next base: position 1,512,058 of record NW_024039707.1, on the reverse strand, counting down.
CAGCCTCACCTCATCTCCGCTGTCTCATATGTTTACTGGAGCTTTGTTGTCTTTATCATTTCCTCTGGAGATATGGGTGTAAGTTGTGGTGGCCAAACAGAGAGGTGATTTAGTGTCCTGGTCTCAAAAACGACAAGCTCGGGTGGCCTGCTTCCTACCTTTGTAATGGTACAGGGCTCGAGGGGGGTGTGGTAGCGGATATGTGGCCTGATCGCCTCCGAGGAGGGAAGGAAACCAGGAGTCAAAGGTGATCGCGTGCTGCTCTTGCAATTTGAGCCTGCTCAAACGGGCTTAATGGATTAGATATAAAAACGTCTTACAGCTTGTTATTAATTATTGCACGCTGCAGCAGTGGATACCCTGTTGCACGTGCGCTGTTGCTCCTGCCACTGCGTGCTCCTCTCCTCCACACAGGCCTCTCCTGTAACCTTGAGAGAAGCCTGCGCAGGCCCTGAGTTCAACGGGTGCATGAGGCATATTTTTGCTGAGCGTGCTCAGACCGCCCTCCCTAACCCCCTCCTCCCCTAATTCACTCTCTCCCTCCCTCCATACATACATACAGCCTTTTCCCTCCTAAAGAGGACTCCCTGTAGGCCTTGCCTTTCACAACGCCTGCAAAGGAAATACATTATGTGTAAAAAGAATTCCATATGGTGTCATACGACCTGTGTAAATCCCGCGCGATTTATAAAAAAACACAAGTTACCTCGTACTCACAATCGGGCCTTTGTACAGCTCCTGAGCTGTGTGCGCTGACCCTAAACACTAAAAAACACCATAAACTGCATTGTATTTTACACTTGACACTGATGTCTCTTTTCCAATTAAAAAGTGCCAACCGAGTATAACCAAGCCAAACCAGCTCTACCGGAACCCGCAGATATAAAGTTGTCACATCCCTTTTCCTCGGTAAATACCTAAGAGTCAGTTGCAGACAGTTTTTTTAAGTAGGAGTGGCTGAGATCAGCTGCTAGAGTTTACAGGAAGGCCTGCCTGCATGCCTGCCTGTCTTGGCTGATGAGTTGGAGTGTTTGTGATGGGAGGGGTGAAGTGTCTGCGTCGGTCCTACGGACAGGCTGATCCAGGTGAGCCCTGCCAAGTTCAAGTGGCTTGGACTTCGCCCTGCGCCACAAAACGGGAAGTATTTCTGCAGGCCTTGCCAACCGCTGTGACTGTCAGTGTCAGCAAGGAGATAGTGTTTTCCACAAGCACATACACGTTCAAGCCCCAAGGAGGAAGAAGGAAAAAAAGAAAGTTTGGCAAGGACGCATGTATATGTGTAGATGCTTGCCAGGAGGGGGATTACTGGAGTTTGCTCCAGTGGTGGCCCTTTGATGTTCCTTCCAGTTCCCATGATGCAACACTCTGGCGAGGATGAGGAGATTATTTTTATGACCTTTAAACAGATTGTGCATCATTCTTTGCAATTATCATAGAAATCTTTCAAGTTAAGGTCAGATTTTGTCCACTTTTTCATTTAACCTGTTCAAATAAAGGTTTTCACAAACCTTGAACAGTTTCAAGGTTCAAAGTTTATTCATTAAAGCTAAAAACATTGGTGTATTTCAATGAAATTCTATGTGATAGATAAACACAAAAGAAAAAAAAAACAGGTTTAAATTATAAAAAAAAAAAGAAACAAAGAATATTAACAAAAAATAAGCCAATGTAATGATTTTCCAAGCTTTAAATATCTCACTAAGCTCTGTTCAATCAATTATCCGGGAATGTAAAGATTATTATACAACTGTCAGCAAACCAGGAAATAACTGCTCACCTAATCTGACTGGAAAGTCAAAGAGAGCTTTGTTTAAGGAGCAGCCTTGAGGCCTTAAGTGGAATTAGATGAGCTGCAGGGATCAACAGCTCAGATGAAAAAAACTAATAGCAACAAACTTCTCAAAATTGACGTTTTGTGCTGAGTGGCAAGAATCCCTAAAAAAGTCTAACATGAAGTTTGTCACAAGCCACGAGGAGCGCATAGCAAAAATGTGCCTCAGTGGATAGCAAACACAGAACCATGGTGTTGGCAGAATCATGCTGTGGTAGCCTTTACTTTGTGTAAGGATAAATGGCAATAAAGTAACTCTGAATACGGTTTGAACCAGGTAGTACTTTAATTTGAGATACATTTAGTGATTATATAGGTCAATATTTATCACTTGACATTTATGATGCTCTCTGCAGGCTGTCCTTTGCAAAAAATAAGCCATGTAATTTGAGAGCGGGCCAGATCCATCACTGAATGGATCATGTGACCCATAGCACTGCTTCACAGCTACCCTTAAACGCAAGAGCTGTCTAAGCTAAAGTGGTTGTTAAGCAACATAACAGATATGGCACATACTAGATCAGCCAAGAGAGATGGTTGCTTTAGAGGTACTAGACCTCAAAATTATAGGTGGAGCACCCCTAGTGGCCTAAAGTTACATAGTGTTGCTTTAAATAGAGAGAATTTGTTATTTTATGGGAATGGAAACCACTTAAGACTAGAGGGTAGGTTCACCTTGCAGCAGAAAAACAACCATAAATGTACAGCAAAAGTTGCAATGGGATCGATCGGATCAAAATATATATTTATTAGAATGACCCAGCCAAAGTTCAGACCTCAATCCAATTAGAAATCTGCAGCAAAACTTTGTGAACTAAAGTTCATGGTCGCTGTCCACCCAACCTGATTAAGCTTAAAAAACTGGCCCAAAATCTCTGTCGACATGTGGAAAACTACCAAAGCAGACTTGCCTTAAGACTTACAGCAGCAACTGTGGTTACAGGGGTGTTCTAGAAACTATTGACATACTTTTATGTTTGTGCACTCTGTCAGTGAGATATTTTTAATGCAGCTTGAATCGGCATCCCTGGAGAAGAATTTAGACGGGGGGAAATTTTCCATGAATCTGTTTCTTTCAGCTTAAAGATGATCCTCCCAGAAACATGAAACATAAACAGAACTTTCCTGTCTGCTCTCCTTGCCTCCCTGAACTGAAGCAAATGAGCTACCTCAGTTATCCGGCAGCCACCTACCCTTCTAACCTTTGATATCCATGAGTGAACTCATGGCATCTCAGATAAAGTGAAAGCAAGCTGGTATGATTGTCGGACGGGGGCTGCTGTGTGGCTGTAAAAACCTCACCGGTGATGTGTTCCAGTGGACAAATGTTAGGCAAGCTGAGGATGAGGAGGAAGGCTTATTGAGGGGGGGCTACAAGGAAAAGCAGCAAGAGGGGAATTCCTGTTCCCGACCCGATGGAAAAAGTGACTGCTGGGATCCGCTCATGCCGCTTTGTGTCAAAACAGCCGAGTGCTGCCGTCATCCGTGCAAATATTTTAAGAGATTATAGTTTGAGAGCTGCGTGGGAAAAAAAGCCACAGCAGTAACAGAACTGCAAGATTCAAAGATTTTCAGCATAATAAGAGCAACAAGAAAGCAACAAATGTTGAATGAAAGGTACCTGGAAGCACAACACAAGAGCTCCATGCTAAAGTCTTTGGCAACCGGCCAAAAATATTTAAGTAAAAAGAAAAAACGGTTTATCAAGTGTCGGCTTGAATAGTAAGATAAGAACCAACTTATGCCTCCTGCTAACCTTTCATTGTATAATTTCACTTTGAAACATTGCGCAACGGGTGAATTTCTTTTGATGGCTAATTTATTTTCTACCGAAGCTGGTTATGTATTTTTTTTTTTACATAATCTCTGTTCACTTAACTGTCTTACTGTTTTAAACATGTACTGTAACACATATTTGGTATTGCTTTGCTTCACCCTGCATGTGCAAAACCACTAGGCAGTGGCATTAAACTGGCTGCAAAAGGCTGCTGATGTAATGTTTTCCAACCTTGCAAGCAAACCGTGCATCGGCCTGCTCTGTGGATGACATTGTTTATAACTCCCAAACAACAGAATCTGATATCAATTTAGCGCCTCTCTGCTTTCCTCTGCAAGCTGGCTCTGTGAAGCCAAACCACATGTTGTTACTTCCCTAGCAGGCCCTGGTAGCAAAGAAAGGATTTTTTGATTTGTTGTCTGCTTATTTTGCCACAAATGTGGGATAGAGTTTTCTCTGTTTATCATGTTGATCCAGGTGGTTCTGATCTCTTTTCCTTTTATTGGATTGACATGAAGCATGCAGGTGTGTGTTAACATAATGTCAAGGTGGGGAACATCCCCTCTGACTTGATAGAAGCAATTGTTCCCTATGACTGGTTGCATATATCTTTACGGGTAGAAAGATTAGTCTTAAGTGGAAAAACTTTAGGGCTTTCTCAAATCTTCTCCTAAGTAGGAATCAATGAATCTTTTGGTAGACAGGAAATACCAGAGGTCACTTTTCCTAGCTCTGCAAGCTTCATTTACCACCTTCAAGTCAATTCAGTTAAATTCAGTTGATTTACATAGTGCCAATTCAGATCACACTTCATCTCAAGGCACTTTACAGAGACAATAAGGTCAGATTTGTTAACATTTTCTATCATGGAAAACCAGCTGATTTCATAAAGTCATTGACCTGCAAGACATGCTCCTCCTGGATAAGCTTGCAGCAACAATTTCGCTTGCATTTTGTCGTTGAATCGTCACAATCCCTCACACTGAACATGCATATAGTGACAGTAGAGAGGAAAAACTCCTGTTTAAAAGAAGAAACCTGTTTGTTAAATTATGAAGTTGATGGCAATGCAGTTAGAAAAAAATACTGGAGAACTGCTTCTTAAGAAATGCTACCATAAGAAAACATCTTCTCTTTAAAATAAGAATCAAGCAGCTTAGGTTTGTAGTCACGTCTAAATACTAGAGCATTCCAAAGTTTGGGCCAAACTGAATCAGCAATGGAACAATTTTATGGATCTTTTTTTTTTTTGTGAATATTGGGCTATTGTGGTGCAAGGCAGAGCCTCTCCACTTTAAACGTTTGTTGCTTTTGCTTGGATAGTATCTGTCAGTTAAAAGATTTGCAAGGGAAGAAGGAGTTTTACTGTCTTTGGAGTACTGCCAATGCCATGAGCTTTTGACAGACCCAGTACCATCGCCCTTTCTTATGTTTATTTGAATTTCCTACATGGTACAGTTTTATTACTTCCTGGTATCCACCTCACCAAATAAGTATACCTGATGCACCAACTCCTGATGTTTTTATATAATAGTTTCTTTATTTTATCTAAATTCTACTTTTTTGTGTCAGTGGAGACACCAGTAGGTCTAACTACCCCCAAATGAACCCGCCTGCCCTGGAGCCTCTCTTTTCTCGAACGCTTTGATTTGGGCCGGCTCTGACGGGGGCCTCTGAAAGCACTGTCTCCAGGCTCATTAACAGGAAAGGAGGGGTTTTACTGGCCATGCGGCATGCAGCCGGCTTTTAAACCACCAACTAGGTCCTCAGCGGCCCTGCCGCATCCTAACAGCTTACAGCCTCAGGAGTTAGCACAGCTTTCCATCATTACTAAACCATTCCGGATAAGGAGGTAGGGGAAAATGTGGATATTGTTAGGCACAAAGATCTTTATTAGCTTTCTTTCCTTCAGGAAAATCCACTTGCATCTAAATCTGACAAGCTTGTCAAAAGTTAATATTCGGGTTTTGTTTCTTGACAGGATACACTCAGCAGTAAAACAATAGAGGTGAGATCTCCAGAAGAATGCATGTTTTCGTACTAAATGAGTAGAAATGATGATGCAGCAGCACACTAGCTTGGATAGTAAAAAAGAAAGTACCATTTGCACCTGCTGCTTCTTTCCCAGGCTGGAGTTGTAATGGCAAAAATAAACTAGCTCGACATCTGTTGGCAACATCAGTAGTCTGTTTTTATGCTTGTAATGACACATTAAACTCTGTGGTTGATTTCCCCATCCTCCACCTCCTTCAGTCTATATCCTTTTCCAGAGGAGCAATGCCAGCAAAATTGTCCGAATGAGTGCACGCTTTGTTTTCTTTGTCTGTTTCAGGCCAAGATTTGTTCTTAGATGTGGTGGCATTCTACGATCGCATAATTCCTTCCATGTTGCCAAGTTTAAAGGTGTGCGTGGGCTTGTGTTTGTGTGCGTTTCGCTGTTGCCGCTCGCTTGGCACGGCTGCGAGCGTGCAAACAGCGGCGATGGGTGGCAGGGATCCTCGGTGGCCTCTTGCCCAGCTGGAGGAGAGCCATTTTCTTTTTTTTTTTTGCCCTGAGTGGGAGCGCCCAGTCGCGGCCAGTGGGAAGCCCTTTTGGCTTAGTCATGACGCACTTGTAAGCTTTGACAATCAGTGACACATCACAGGCAGAGGCCGATCCGACGTAGTGTTGCGCAAGCACAAGGTATGTGACTTTGTCTCTGAACTTGGCCCATAAACTAAAGTAAGAAACAATAATATTAATGAGTAGCTATATAGGTGAAAGACATTTTCATTTATTAGTTCAGAATTTGTTCAAAGGGCAGGATGCATGATGGTGCAGATGTTATTGCTTGAAGCGAAAAGGTCTTGGGGTTAAATGCATTGCTTTTCTATGTGAAGTTGTTCCCGCCATGCTTGCTTTGGTTCTCCTCAGGAACGTCCTTCCAACACCCAAAAGCCTGCATTTGATACCCTCTAATGCACAGGCAACCTGTCCACGATGTATCAGAGCCTTTTACACTTAACTGTCAAGAAGTCAAGGTTATGTACCAGCCGCTCTTTCTGACCCTGCTGTGTTTAAAGGTTGAAATGCTTATAAGAATTGTTTTTCATTTAGCAGGTATTGCTTGTTGAAAGCAATCAGTGCTTGATACTGGTGTGAAATAGAGTTGTTAGAAAAGCAGGAATAGCAACTTGTTGCTTCTAATCAGTGCCAAATAAAGCTCCATCAAACAGACAATTTATTACTGGGGCAAGTTCATTCATGCACTTATACAGATAGTTAGAAATCTGGTGTTCTTGATATTAAATATAGAGCTCCATGCACCGGTCTGGTGTAAAAGTATCTAAATAGGTAACTTTAAATTAAGAATAACTGATTGTTTTGTTTTTAAATAATTCAGATCAGAAAGATCTTCAAAGGCTTGAGACTTGGACTTCCTTTTTACCCTTTCACAGTTTATTGGAGGGAAGTGTTTGTTGTTAAGATGTGAATTAGCTTCCAGTCAAAAGGGGTGAACTCTGAAAAGCAAACCAACAACTTTAAAAGTAGATTGTTAGGCTTGGGGATTGCTCCAGGTTCTTTTTTTCTGAATCTATGACAGCCATCAAAGATTGTCAAAGATAAAATAGTATTATAGCCACAAAAGGTAATTCCTAAAAGACTGTTAGAGAACTGCATACCGACCCAGTTTTAGATATTTTCTGTCACCTTTCATATACTCTTCATCTGCTGTAGATAACTTTTCTAAAGCCTGACCTTGAAAAAGATTGAGACCTTGAAAAAGACTGCTCTACCATAGAATGAGACCAATATAAAACCAAATCTGTTAAAAAAAAAAGAAACAAAAACAAGAAAACAAAGATGTTTTGCTACTTTTGCGTGGAACTGTGTACAGTATTTTAATCTGTATTTATTTAAAGTTATGTTTGTGAAAAGAGATTGGAAGAAAGTATGCAGAGAAGGTCTTGTTAAGCCTCGTTAGCACCATCGGTCTGTCTGTGATCTATGATCTATGAACCAACTTGTCTCTCTTGTGAGAGCGAGGAAATTCCCAGACCCCCTAATACCCACCCTACCGCACCGCCATCCCATCCCTCATTCCTTCTGTCCCTCCTCCCTCTGGGCTAGTCGAGACGTACAGGTTTGAACCCTCTCACTCTGTTTCTGGCCTCCAATGCCCATTGCCACTCAAGCAGCAGGGGTCCGGTGCATTTGTCTCATAATTATCCGACTGGACAGGGGGGTTTTCTGAAGATGAAAGAGGCGAATCACAGAGCTCCTCTGTCAAAGGTCTGTCTAGCTGACTGGGGGGGGAACAGGACAAGGGGGGTGGGTTTGGCTCTGTCTTCGTTGGCCTCTCTCGTTTGTTGCTACCCACCAACTTTTGGATATCACGCACTCACACACACACTTCTCCTCAGAGAATAATCGGCAGCAGTGAACGCTCGTGCACAGCCCCCTTCCCTCTTTCAGCCGCCCCACTGATTCATTCACAACTACAAAACTGCAGGGATACCCCCCACTCTCACATCCTGAGATTTCAGAGCCACCTCCCCATAAACTCCTCCCACCCTCATCTAGCCACCTACCTCACCCATTTACCCACTCTCCTATCTGCCTCCTCTTGTCCCCCTCCCCTCCTCCACCTTTCTCCTTCTTCTCCTCTTAACTACTGGCTAGGAGTTAATGGACTGTTTTGGCTGGTCTCCAGACGGTGAGTGTCACCTCATTAGCCTATAGCGGCTCGCTCCCAGACTGCTCCCTGTATGTGTGTGTTTGTGTGTAGGAGGAGGACTACAACGACGGAATGTCATTGGTCTGGCCCCCTCCGCACCCCTTCAACCACCCCACGTTACACCCCTTGCGTCTCTCCTTCCCACCGCTACAATGAATGGGAAAACACGCATGCATAATTAAATCCATAATCTCGTCCTCACTCCACCCGCCCTTCTCTCCTTCCTTAAAAAAAGAAATGCTCCTGCTTGGAAGTTTGCCACCAGGGTAGAAAAAAAAAAGAGCTTGGAAGTAAGAGAGACGTGGCCAACCTCGCACCCTCGAATGGACCCTATTCCCTTTCATCCGGGACCGCCGAATGGCAGGGTGGCAACAGCGGGCGAATGTAAATGCCAGCCGGTCCTGCCAGTCAATTACACTGCAACAAAGCTAATTGTTTGTTTGGTGCATACCGAAAAAAAAGAAAAGAAAGATGCAAGTCTGGCTGTTGATGGGGCTTTTGTTTCAACACAGATGCAAGGTTCCTTTTCTTTCTCACGGGTCAGACGAGACGTGTGAATGATGAGACCACACTTTATTCGCTTACCCTAGGACAACATGCAAATTGATAAAGTCTCACATGCAATTATTACTTTCAAAACCACAGACCTTTTGTTGACTCTATGATTTAATTAAAATGCAAAATTTAACAAAAGTTATACATATGTTAACTCCATATTTTAAGAGAGAACAGCTATTTAAGTTAAGGATGTGGACAATCTTGTGCCAAAGATCTCTACTTGTCTGTAGAAATAAGTGTTTTTGATGAATATTATTGTGTTGTTACATTTCAACCTCAATCTTAAAGTGTCAAACTTTAAATGACCTTCATAACTTTCATTTAATAAACTTCTGCCAGTAAAGTCTGTCAAATAATATTTGCAAAGGTAGATTCTTTTTACTCCTTGTGCAACTATTTGGATCCAAACTAGGTAATTGTTCGTAAAGTCAATTATGTGGCAGTATAAATATACAGAGAAAGTTTATTTGACATGAAAGAAGAGACTACACTTAAAGTAGAACTAAAGAACTTTCAGTATGGTTGATTTTGGCTCAACCCAGTAGAAAAAAGCTGTATTTTTTTGTTTGTGAAGGAAGACAGCATTTCCCACGAGGACCAGTTTGGTAAAGACCAAATCATGGTAAAATCCTGGTCACCTGCTGTTGGGCTGAACTACATTTGTTTCCAGTGCTTTGTGAAAGATTAGTAGCGTTAAGGTGATGATTCTAACAATGGCGAAACAATGTCATATGACGATGTTGAAAATAAGAAATGCTTAACTTTGTTTTACTACCATATTCCTGCACTGTCAGCCTCACACAGATGTTTTACACATGCTAAATGCTATACATTGAGCTGAATATTCACTAAATGTATTTTAAATTAAGCTAATACTTGGGACAAAGTTATGCATTGTTTCTTTAGCTATAAAATAATTTTAATGAAAATTATTATGCCGTCCTAAAGTATTTTGCAAGCTCATTTCTCTGTTTTATACTTGAAAAATTAAAACCAACAAACAGCCTAACAGAACTTTAAATTGGATGTTTTTCCTTTGAATTGCGCCAAAAAAGTGTGTTTTACAATCAGACAAGATTAATACCAAACGTAGCCTACATTACCATGCCAATAATGGCAAATTAAGCATACCGTCATGGTCAATCTTAGGACAACTGTTCCTCTGCTTTGATTATTAAAGACCTTCCAGAGAACTCTCCCCTCAAAACACCAAACATCATAGTCTTTCATAGTCTTGATTTAGTCCAGACATAGTTGTTGACAATTGGGCTTTTGGTCGGTCTAATTTTGTCCCACTTTAGTCCAATAAAACTTTTTATCATCTTTTCAACGATTAGAAAATTACGGCTTTTCACCTTGCACTTGCAATTTAGATGTCCTTTGGGCATAAAATATGTCATCTTTTAATTTCTTTTTAACCAGTTTTTCCTCAGATACTGTCATTAAACATTTGCTTTTCCAAACAGACAATGTCTGAAAAGTTGAACAAGCAAATTAAAAAGAATGTATATTTTTAAAGAATAAGCTTTTATATGTGTGTATAACCATACTTTGAGGGTGAAATATTCCTGTTGAATATTATTACATTATGATATTTTTTGTTAAATTTAAAGATCCTATTAGAACAATAAGCTGCTGGTATTCAAGCACAGGAAAAAAAGCCATAACTTTTAAGAAGCTTGAACATTAAACCTTTGGAATTGTAGGGATAGTAATATAAAAAAAAAAACCCTCTTAATACGGTCATCAGGTTCTTGTGAAAGAGAGCCCCGTTAGGGCAACAAGCTGAGAGCAAAGTGACAGGAACAGAAAGGGATAAAAAGAAAGGAGTGTAATAAATAAGCGAAAGGAAAGACCACATCGTGAGAAAAGGGCAAACATAGCAGGAGCAGGAGGAGGTGGAAGCATTAAGCGGGGGCACAGTGTGCTGACTGGAGACCAGCCTGCTCATTTTTCATCGGACAGATGAGCCACTGTGTCGCGTTGTGTTGTAGTTTGTCTGCAGCCAGCTCGCTGACTGCACCTCGCGGCGCGCAGTAGCTCTCTGCGGGATGCTGGGTGCGTGCCTCTGTGTTTGTGCACACGTGTTCTGTATGTCACTGCGTGTACATTTAAAATGTAGCACGACTTACATGAATGGAAGCTGCTTTTTAGCGCCGTTGTAGGCCGCCAACACATACGATGCATACATCTGCTCAGATGTGGGTAAACTTTACATCACAAATTAAAAAGGTGGCGAAGTTGAATTTGGATGGATTAACCCTCATCTGCATCCTTAGTTTCCTGGCTTTGTGCTCGTCAGGTTTTCCTCCAGTCCTCATCCCTGGCCGGTGAGGCTAATGATCCGCCGGGCCATTCAGCTCGTTGTTCGGGCCCCACTCGCTGCAGAATGAGCTCCCTCCCCATCCACGCTGTTTGGTGACCTCAATGAGGAGCCTGTTGTCCTCCTGGCTCAGTTAAAACGCTCTCCTCTTTTCACTGCCGTGAGAGTTTATAGAGGAGAAGGCACGGAAACTCGGCGGGGGAAAGAAGAAAGAGGGCCCGCTCTTCGCCCACATTACCATGCAGCGATTAGAAACAAACACACACACAGACACATTGTGACAGCAGAAGGCCTGAGCTTGCTCTTGTCGGGGGGGAACAAACATGGATGCAGAAAGATACAAAGTGAGCTGGGTCACGCACAATCAACCCTGCTCATACATACACTGCGCTCGGGTCCCATTGTCCCTGTCGGGGCTAGGATCCCACTTGATTCCATACTTCTTCAAACTCTGTCAAACCCACTGAATGTGTGTGTGTGTGTGTGTGTCCCTCCCGCTTCACTGAACAAGTCTATGGTGTCTGTTTTAAAGAGAAGACGGTAGCATTTCATTGTTTGCGCAGACGTTTCAACTTTGCCCCTCTCACTTTCCCTCTTTTTTTCCCCTCACGCTCATCTTTGTGTGTGTTCCTGAGTGTCGTGGTGGTTTTCTCTACCTGAATTCCCCCTCTCATCAGACGTCATTTGATAGGGAGGCTTCCAGGTGCTTCTTTAAGGCCAACAAGAAATACCTCCCTTGTTCCATTTATTGGATAATGATTACGGTGTCACAGAACGTAAAGCTGCTGCAGGAGCGACATACTCAGAAATTACTTAGAGACCCATTGTTATTTATTTAAGCCTGTGCAGAGTATCTTATATTAAGCTCAGAATAAGCTTGAACAGTTTCTGTTATTTGCACAAACAAATCCCTGACAATGCAATCGAAAGGAAAGCTTAGAACCAGTTTGTCCACAGCTTCTGTCACAACCCCAAGCTTTAACCGTCTTCTCCGGTAAATGTTTAACCCTCCCTCTGTTGTCTTCTAAACTTCTGCAAAAGGTCAGCAGCACAGCGATCTACTAATAATGCTTCAAACTCTGCTATTTGTCACGATATCATCGGTAGGGTTTATAAGCTCTGTTTAAAACAACACTGAATGTTTGTTGGTCCACATTTCTGCAGAGTACTGGAAACAGGACTTATTAACACTGTTTAAATAAGGTTTTCTGCACACCTGCTGCTCTATGTGGTGCATTGACCTACATTTTCTGACACAACCGTGATAATCAAACGGAAGATAAGACAATGATCTTCAGATATTTCTTATCATCAGGGTGGTTATAGATGTTATTTTTAAACAACAGTGTTCATGAATGCTCTTTACTGACACCACAATAACGCTCCTTTGAAACAGGAGTTATAATCTTACAGATCTAAGGCATTGTTCAAATTTTAATTGAATAATTAGCATTATGTTTCAATCAGTAATTATAAACCTCTTTTGGGGATGTTGATTGAAGAGACAGTGTTCAGAAACAAAGCTTTTTAAGCTCAGTTTAAGAACAGATGCTACTCTGAATGCAGCACTGTGTAGGCTTATACTGAAGCTTAACAACAACAAATTAAAACAAATTATTACAATAAATTTGACCAAATTCAGATAAATTCAAATTCATCTGGGTATGTTCCATTCACACAATCACACTGCAGGTTTATTGATCCTAATAGCAAAACAACAGTCAATGCAGGCAAGATGGTCAGAAAAGGTGGCAGATGGCAAAGACGAAGCAAAGCCTTATAGCTGAATCACTGACTTGGCAACAGATCCTCACAAAACAACGATATGAAAATGGAGACTTATCTTATTGATGGAATTTAAGATGACTTTCTCTGTCAAGAAACCAGTCTTGTTTTGTCTTATAAGGTTTCAGCTCAGCTTATTTACTGTTTATTTGACCTGTAATAATATGTTTAGCTGCATGTCTTGCAGCCTGATGAGAAAAGATGGCTTCCTTCCCTCTTCAGGGTTCAGTATCAGAGCCAGTAGAATCCTGAGTGGTAAATCGCATTCGTAAAGTGTTTGGATAAAGCTGAAGGATAAAGCATATCTGAAGCGCAGAATGCACCTCAGCTCCTGATTTATAGCTTGTCTGAGAACACCATCTCAAAGATGGCGCACCCTCCATTGAGCGGTCCGTCTTCCTGTCACCCCCCGCTTTCCTTTCGGCCAGGTCAGGTGCCAGCTCGTTGCAGCGATGCCAGATTTTGGCATATTAATGTGTGGGTGTTTGTGTTTATGAGATCAGGGAGGGGTTGGCGGCGGTCGGGGGGCATCGGCAGTTGGCAGGCTGGCACACAAAGGCTGGCAAGATAAGATCCTCCCTCTTCTGCGGGCAGATTTTCTCGCCCATATCTTTTGTTTGGGTTGTTTGGGTTGCAGCTCATCCTGATAAAGGCCACTTTGTTTAGACAACAAAGCGCAAGGGAGGGAAAAAAGACGAAGATAGAGAGACAAAGAGATAGAATGAGAGAGGGACGGGGGGTTGTTTAATAAAGAAGGGAAACGAGGAAAGGGGGGGCACCAAAACAGATGGAAACCTTAAAGGAAAATAGAAGACAGATAGGGGAAGAAAATTCAGGAGAAAAAAAAGATGTAGCATGAGCTTTTCGGCGGATAAGATACACTGAATAGTAGATGTACACACGTGAAAAAGATACAATGGAAAAGGGATACAGTTGCAGGCACAGGGACAGCGATAGGCAGATAGCGAGGAGAAGAAAGAAGGATCTGGGAGAAGGGAGCAGGTTCTGCTGGCTGTTTGGAATCCAGCCCAAGCAGTGTGAGGTCATCATCGAAGCTGTGAATGATAGAAACCAGGAGCACAAGAGGACATGAGGCAAAGTACACACACACACATACACACTTTACATACCAGCACATGTACAGTCAGAGAGCGGCGTGGCCCTCCTGCACATGCACTTACGCCTGCAGGTTTCCAAGGAAGGACAAACTTTCCGGAAGAGGAGAAAGTCTGTTTGGTCGCCTCAAATATTTACTCAGGGGCAGATGTATTGTCGAAACATTACGCATCAGAGCTGCTCCATAATTAGGTGGATATTTTTCTCCCTGCCTCGCCGGGAGTCCACCCCCACCCCCCCCCCCACCCCCTTTCGCCTCCCCGGGGCTGCTGAAATGCATCTTGGCTCGGGACCCGCGCCTCTGGCAGCCAGAGCGCTATACATGTGCACAGAACCCTGCTCGGCATATAAAATGGCTGCCAGACAGGCTTTCTCCTCCTGAAATGTCGACAGCGGTATGCATCTGCAGGGCGTGCGTGGGACCGAGCCGAGCGCGTGCGTGCTTTGCTGTTTCTGAACGTGTCTGCAAGTGTTTGCGGGCTAGAAAAACTTGCGCCGTTCCTATTAGGGAAGGAGAAGAGAAAAAAAATAACAAGAAGAAGGAGAGAAAGTTTCCCAAACTATGTGGCTAATTTAACCCACACTCTCTTCATATGTTTGTGTGCGTATGTGCTCCACAACTCGGTGGGAACGGAATGGGTTCAGAGCCAAAAAAATCGAGGAGGAGGGTGGGTTGGAGCCAGAGTGTGCGAGTGTTTCAGTGATTATAAAATCCAGGCGAGTAACACACTTGGGTGTGGAGAAAACCTCATAAGCACTCAGAAACTTTCTTGCCGAGCCAGATTTCTGTTGCCATTACCACTAATTGCCCTAATCGTTACAGTGGTATGATAAGTATCCCACCGGACAAGAAGGTGTAAGAACTCGTGGACACATCCAAAAATACCCACAAGCCTCTTCTGCTGCTCCCTTCCAAGCCCCCCCCTTCCTTTTTTTTCTTTTCCTTATTGCTGAGTAACAGCAGATAATCTGATTCAAACGCGTTGCTGTTTTTCCCCTTCCTTCATGAACCGGTCTGTTTATTTAAACAAGTGGCGGGGGATGGAGGGTGCCAAGAAATGTTGTTTTTGGAAAAGAGCAAACGTGTGTTTATCTGTTTGTGAGTCTCTGTGTGTGTGTGTGTGTGTGTGGTATGTGGCCCTGCCAAGCTCTCAGGGCAAAGCTGGGACTTCTCGACCGCAACTGTTTATTTACAGGTTACACTACTGTTTATTTGAAGACTATCAGATTGGCCGGACTTCTGCATAAGACACCTTTTAGATGGAGATAGCAGGGCCCCAGGCTCCTAATAAATCAGGTCTCCACTGTACTGTATCTGAGCAAACGTAAGAAGAAAAATGAACCCAGAGTTTTCCTGCATCTAAATAAAAGAAAAAGTGAATCTACCTCAGGATTCAATAAACAAAACTGTGACCTGACTTATAAGTATTTGTCCATTCAATTTTTTTTTTTAGTTCATGTATTTTTTGTCTCTAATCTTCAAAAAATATTAGATATAAAAATAACCCGACATGCAACAAACCAGTTTTCTAATGATGGCTTTAAAACAACTATAAAAAAGGCACTTTGATCTAAAGAACTTCATACCAGATGAGAAACAGTTGATTCTTTTTTTTTTTTTTATATTATATTATATTATAAATGTATTACGATCCCAGGTGGGGAGGAAAGAAGAGAGCGTAATGCTGCCCTTCTTGTGTCAAAGGTAAAATGTAATGCAGTAGGGGAGGTGTTCCCGGCTCTGGTGCAGGCCTGGCAGATGTGCCATATGCTTGCATCCCACCTTGAGTCATCCAGGTGGTCTCTCCTGGTGCTACAGCGGGGCCTCATGCTGGAAGATGCTGCCTGCGATCTCTAATTGCCGAGGCCATCTGCTCTTTTTGTCATGCTTGCCTGTTCGGCTCACAGAGAAGTAGGGGAAGATGAAAAAAACAAACAAAATGCAAAAAAAAAACTCTGATCTGATCTAACTGTGCCGAAACGTCCCCGTCTCCCACCTTCTGCTCCACCTCTCTTTACCTCGCCGCTGCTCTTTTTCTCTCCGCCCGCCTGTGTCGCTCCCTCTCAGCACTTCCCGGGGAGCAGGAGTTGGCAGTCGTATAAGTAGACTGATGGATGACTCTGAAAGTGGAATAAAGAGGGGGCGAAAGGGGTGGGGGCGTATGCCAAGTTCCCTGCAATCACTTTATATGCTACAGTAAGTCTACGTAAACCTTTACTTACCAACAAAAGCTCATTTAAACAGTGTGTTTGCATGTAGAAATGATTTTACTGATGCGAAACAAAGGAACTGCTTGGACTTGACATGTAGAACCTCCAATACTGCGTTAAAGAGGCCTTATCTTTAGGTAAACTGGATTTTCTTAGATCTTAACCTTTCCAATACTTTTTTGATGCAGCTTCTATGCATATTCTGAAAACAAAATAGTAATTTCCTATTCTATTGCTCGAAAAATCCTTAAAATAAATGTTATGTTAAAACGTTTATTGCAGGAGTATAATTTAACACTGAAAAAAATATATATTTAGAAAAATCCAGCTTATTTAAAAACATTTATTCAGTGCAGATTAAATGGCCCATTGAAAAACAATTCATTTACATAAAATGATATTTAGTGCAAACCCAAATAAGTCATAGAAATTAAATGTTTGAGCATTTTCCAGTTTGATGCGATTGAATTGACTCTGTAAACTGTCTTGGGATGACAGGTGTTGTGATTTGGTGCAACATAAATAAAGTGAACTTACATTTCCCTCGGATATAGATATGCAAAATTGTGTCTGTGGTTGAAAAAAGTTAGTCAGGTTGAACAAATAAGGCAAATCTAAGCTAAAAATATGAAATTCCAGTCTATTCCCAGGGCTGAATAAAAGCAGAACATGTATGTGATGCCCCTCAGATCTCTTCCAATGGAAATGATCACCTTAGGCTCATTCCTTTACCTGTTTTGGTGGTAGGTTTTAAGTCTCTAACTTGTTCATTACTCATTTGTTTTGTAGGTCTAAGTATGCTGAAAATAGATGATATTTTCTGCTTAATGTATGGTTCTTTTCCCCCTCCCCACTTTGTCATCGTTGAGCTCCAGCCAAGAACATTCTGTTTTTGCAGCGCTGTTTAATAGTCAAATTTAGGAGCAGGGGAACAAGACGGAGCGGGAGAGCGACACGGAGATGGAAATAGAAAGGAATAAATCTCTTTGGACCCCCCCCGCCTCCCCATCTCCATCTCCCTTCCCCTGCACCAACCATTTTTTTTTCTCCCTATTACACAGCTCATAGGAGCTGCGACGGGAAAGCGGGTGTTTTTGCAAGGCGAGGGTATCTGAGTTCACCGTCTCTCGCTGCAGCCTCCTCGCCTCTCATGTTAAAGCCGTCACATGTTGAAGGTGTAGATGATAATCTCCCTTCTGGTTCTCATTCTGTTTCGGGGCCATGTGTGGGCTTAGGCCGGTGAGGGGGGGGGGGAGTCCTTCTCCCTCTCAGGACGCTACCATTAACCCCTTGGAATGACTCGGTCCGATTTAAAACCCCCGAGTCACTGTTCCTGTAGGTGGAAATCTGAGAGCGATTTATGTCACGTCTTTTTTTTATGTTTTACAACTTTTGAAGAAGAATAAAGATCCTAGCACTTGTCAGAGACTGACCTTGAACTAGAGAGGAGTGATATACTGTATTTCCCGCCCCCTTTCTCTGTTTCCCTGCTTCCTGCTGAGGCTCCTGAGGTAAAAGACGACAGTCATACCAAATCCTGCGCACTGTAGCTGGTGGAAAGAATTCAACTCATGTTTCTCCACCCCTCCCTGTCCTCTCTTCCCCTTTTTTTCCCCTCCCCACTAATGTTCTGTGCTTGTACCTTGCACAGCAGGGCCGAATGCATTCTGAATCCCCTGCTCCCCTGAAACCCCTCAAAAAAAATAATGAAGTCGAGAAAACTTTAAGGTTCTTCTTCATCAGACTCTGAGCTCCTTCCTATTAATTATGATGCTGTACAAAAACATTTTTCACTGGTACAGTAGATAAGAGGAACCCTTCCTGTCTTATTTTATGTTTAAAGTACTTTTTTCACATGTTTTTTCTTTAAGCTTCAAAATAAATGCAATACTATGAAAACCTCAGAGCCAAAAGGCTCCAAATGTCCAGATTAATTAAGTGTTTTCCTATACTAACCCTCCACCCTTTTCTTTCTGTGTCTGCAGACTCGCAGCAGTCAGGAAGTCCCAGCAACAATGAGCCAGGCAAAACCCCTCTTCCAGGTATGTGGAGCGCCGCTCGTCCTCCCACCCTCCTGTCATCTTTTCATTGTTCCTCTCCGGGACGCAGAAGCTTTATGTACACCAAACCTCCTCTAAATCCTGCTTGGGAACGCCGTGACTGGCAGGCGGGAACAGCGGCGTGCCTCTTAGGGCTGCAGGCCTACGTGCAGAGGCATGAGCTGCTGTCAATTCTGCAAAAAAAACACATCATGTGTGGCGGAGGTTTTTGTGTCAACACGCTCATTGTCGCGCTTATGAAATCAACGCATTAAATCTAAATGATGACAATTCCTATTTCAAAATCGAATTCGCCTGTTATGATCGAACTGAAAGCGTCACACGGGGACAGTTCTATTTTAAATGTTACAAAAGACGGGGTATAGTCTACGTATTTTCCCCCGGTCTGACCTGTGCCGTGTCGTCACAATGTTGGAATGCAAATAGTTTCTGAAGTATAATTAGTTTTGTACTTCAAGAGCAGGTTCTGCCGACGCTGGTGCCAAAGAAAACATGCAAGGCGAGCCAGTGACTCAGGCTTTGGAGGCCCTCAGCGGGTGGCACGGTTCCTTGCAGAAAATGTTGGCTTACGAGCGGCGTTGTGCTTCGTAGGTGCCAGTGAAGATATTCCTAGGTCTTTCTGGCAGGTTCTGATTGACCTCGGCCCGTTAATCATAGCAAAGACCGCATTGGTTATTAGAGACCTGTTTGGCTGCTTTGCTTGGCCGACAAACTCTCATTGCTGCTGCTAATTCCCTCTGGGTCAAACAGGTGTCAGTGAGTGCACCAGAGCTGCAGATATGGTTATTATACAGGTGCTGGTCATAAAATTAGAATATCATGAAAAAGTAGATTGATTTCAGTAATTCCATTTAAAAAGTGAAACTTGTATATTATATTCATACATTACATACAAACTCATATATTTCAGATGTTTATTTTGTTTAATTTTGATGATTACAAATGACAACAAATGAAAATCTCAAATTCATCATATCAGAAAATTAGAATATTGTGAAAAGGTTCAAAATTGATGGCCCCTGGTGCCACACTCTAATCAGCTAATTAACTCAAACCACCTGCAAAAGCCTTTAAATGGTCTTTCAGTCTAGTTCTATAGGCTACACAATCATGGGGAAGACTGCTGACTTGACAGTTGTCCAAAAGACGACCATCGACACCTTGCACAAGGAGGGCAAGACACAAAAGGTCATCGCTAAAGAGGCTGGCTGTTCACAGAGCTCAGTGTCCAAGCACATTAATAGAGAGGCGAAGGGAAGGAAAAGATGTGGTCGAAAAAAGTGTACAAGCAAGAGAGATAACCGCACCCTGGAGAGGATTGTGAAACAAAACCCCTTCAAAAATGTGGGGGAGATTCACAAAGAGTGGACTGCAGCTGGAGTGAGTGCTTCAAGAACCACCACACACAGACGTATGAAAGACATGGGTTTCTGCTGTCGCATTCCTTGTGTCAAGCCACTCTTGAACCACAGACAGCGTCAGAAGCGTCTAAAGAGAAACAGGACTGGACTGCTGGTGAGTGGTCCAAAGTCATGTTCTCTGATGAAAGTAAATTTTGCATTTCCTTTGGAAATCAAGGTCCCAGAGTCTGGAGGAAAAGAAGAGAGGCACTTCATCCACGTTGCTTGAAGTCCAGTGTAAAGTTTCCACAGTCAGTGATGGTTTGGGGTGCCATGTCATCTGCTGGTGTTGGTCCATTGTGTTTTCTGAGGTCCAGGGTCAACGCAGCCACATACCAGGAAGTTTTAGAGCACTTCATGCTTCCTGCAGCTGACCAACTTTTTGGAGATGCAGATTTCATTTTCCAACAGGACTTGGCACCTGCACACAGTGCCAAAGCTACCAGTACCTGGTTGAAGGACCATGGTATCCCTGTTCTTAATTGGCCAGCAAACTCTCCTGACCTTAACCCCATAGAAAATCTATGGGGTATTGTGAAGAAGACGATGCAATACACCAGACCCAACAATTCAGAAGAGCTAAAAGCCACTATTAGAGCAACCTGGGCTATCATAACACCTGAGCAGTGCCACAGACTGATCGACTCCATGCCACGCCGCATTGCTGCAGTAATACAGGCCAAAGGAGGCCCAACTAAATACTGAGTGCTGTACATGCTCATACTTTTCATGTTCATACTTTTCAGTTGGCCAACATTTCTATAAATCCTTTGTTTTTATTGGTCTTCAGTAATATTCTAATTTTCTGATATGATGAATTTGAGATTTTCATTTGTTGTCATTTGTAATCATCAAAATTAAACAAAATAAACATCTGAAATATATGAGTTTGTATGTAATGTATGAATATAATATACAAGTTTCACTTTTTAAATGGAATTACTGAAATCAATCTACTTTTTCATGATATTCTAATTTTATGACCAGCACCTGTATACATGTAAGGGCTGACATTAATTCAACTGACGAAGAGAAACGTTGAACCATCAAATCCACAAGAACTAGAGGAGTTTTTCTTTTTCATAAATAAATCTGATTTTTTTTTTTGGTAAATATTCTAAACAGGATTTAGGATTTAAGGTGAACAAAAAATAAATCACTTTGTGCATTGTCGTGATTAGAAATAAGATTAAAATAGCACTAACTTTGTTCAAATGTGTTTTTTTAATCAGGATATATATATATATGGTTTCTTGTAAACTTAGCCATAGCCTATTAAGTTTTCTTTTTTTCACGTTTTAAACCACCAGCTTCAAAGTAGTTTTTTTTACGTTACGTAAACCAAATCATGGTAGGAAAATTATTGTTAAGTGGAAGATTTCCAAACTGTCAAAGGCAGCTCTGAACTGATGGGATTTTAACTTTGACTTAAAAGAACTCAGGCTTTCAGCACTTTTACAGTCTTCTGGGAGTTTGGTCCAGATAAGTGGAGCATAGGAACTAAATGCTGCTTCTCCATGTTTGGTTCTAGTTCTGGGTGTACAGAGTGGGCTGGAACTTGAAGACCTGAGCGTCTGGGAGGTTGATACACTGAAAACAGATATTTTATGTATTGAGGAGCTGATCCAGTGACTTATAGACTAACAGCGGGATTTTAAAGTCTATTCACTGAACTACAGGGAGCCAGAGGAAGGACTTCAGAACCGGGCTGATGTGCTCTACTTTCTTCATTCTAGTGAGAACACTGGCAGCAGCGTTTGGGATCTGCAGCTGTCTGATGGACTTTTTAGACAAACCTATGAAAATACTGTTGCAGTGATGAATTCTACTAAAGCTAAATGCATGAATTAGTTTTTTCTAGATCCTGCTTGGACATAAGATGAGCAATAGAATAAAATACATTTTCAAACTTAGGCCACTGGTTAGTTGCGCTGTTTACAGAAGACGCAGAGGTCTCCCCATGTGGGTGACCCCTGGTCTAGAGACTATAATTTTTGTTAGAGAGCATTGCAATTGTTATTTTTGAAGCTTGTCCACAAATGGTCAATCATGCTAAGGTCTGTTATGACCTGGCTATTCTACACACAAATATATTTCAATTGGATATATTTCATTATTTCACCCTCTTCTTTTTCCCTGCTAATGAAAGGCATCCAGGATTCTGCCTTTATCCAAGTTTTTATAATCTGGATGTAATTTTAGTCCAGGGTGATCCTCGATGTTTGGAGTTTGTCCCGTTTTGCTCGGTCCCCTGAAATTAAATTACACACAGGTGTTTCTGTTTACTGATTGGGCGACTACTAAAGGCTTTTGTATTTATAGCTATCTGGGGGAAAATATCTTAACTTAGATGCATGTAAATTTTAAAGTTTAGTAAATATTTTGAAATTACAAGTCTATATTTTACTTTCATCAAATCCACATGTATATGGTTCCTTTTGGTTCCTCTTTAGTTATCTTGTAAAATTTCTCAAAAGGCTGAACTCATATTCTCAGCTGTAATGATGTCCATTTATCTCCTCTGTTTCTGCAGTGTATTTGGAGGACAGCTTCATCAAATCAGGAGTTTTCAGTGTTGCAGAGCTGGTGCGAGTCTCCAGAAGTGAGTACATGCTTCCATGTTTTTCCTCTTTGCATACCTGCAGCAATTTATTCTTTGTTGAGCTTGTCTGACGTAGTTGGACAGTCTTAGAGTTTGCGTGTAGAAAGTGTAACAGGTGCATCAGAGCTGATGTCAGAGTCAAATTGCATCGACTAACATAGCAGTTAACTGAGTGTGATCAGGTTAAAAATGCAACTGAGCGTTTGTGCAGAAAGCTGTGGGTTTATGTTTTTCCATATAAACTGTAAGAGTTGACGCAGAAAAGCCCTTGCCTTACAAAAAAAAAGAAAAGAAAGGAAACAGCTTTTCTTTGTAATCTGGGTACCAACTGAAATCACAGCGCACAGCTGTGCTGCGGCGAATCCAGTTTAGCCAGTCTCCTTTGCTTTAGGATAACTCTTGAGTGTGCAGCTGTCTTCAGGGCCTCAACACACACACACACATACACCCACACACAGACAGAGCTGTTGACGGTTGTTCTCCAAAGATTCCTCTGACAGCCGGGGGCACGTCAAGGTACCGTTTACCTGTGCAGACTCTGAGCTGAGGCAGCAACTGTAGCAAACATGCCTGCGGAGCTCAAAGACTCCAGTCACCCCCTCCTCCTCCTCCTCCTCCTCCTGCTCCTCCTCCTATATTTAAAGGAAACATGCCGATGCTGTGTGGCTTGTGTGTTGCAGCATGCAGCAGCCACTTCCAGCGGTTCATTCCTGCTCTATAGTCAGGAATGTCAGTGCTCTTTCAGGACAATCGGAGTCTGCAGTCAGGCTCAGATTATATGACTAGCTTAAGAAATCTCTTTCAGTATGAAGGCATTCTTGAGAAGACCTCAAAGTAAATAGCGTTCTGTCCCCATTGCTTTTCAGTTTAGCGAAATGAATCTCCCTGATGCAGTTTTAAGGTTTCAGAGTGTTGAACTTTTTCTTTATAAAACCTGATTTGTTCACAGGCTCATTCATCCTTGCCATTGCTCAAGGAAGAGAACTTTCCATTGATGTACATTAGATTTCTACCTAGAGATGTAACAAATTCTTTTCATTAACTATAACCATTTTTCCACAGTGGTGTCCGAAACAGGACAATATGGCCTTCAAGTTTACGCCAGCATAAGATTTTATTGTTTAACATCCTAAACATATTCTAAATAGATACATTTAAGTTTTCCATACCTATAAAAGGTGCTATTCCATTAACCATCAAACTATCCAAATTTTAATTATGGAAAAACTGCAAAAAAGATAACCAATAATAAAGAAAACACTCTTCAATAAAAAATTCAATCAGGTGATTTTTTTTTGTCATGTTAAAAGTCTTATATTATGAAAAACTGCTATGAAAACCTTTTTTTTTCTCATCACAAACGTTACATAATCTGCAGTTCTTAGATGAACACTGGAAAGAGTTGAAGGATAATGGCGGGGCTGAACTATGATATATCTCATGTGTTTTTTTTAGTTATTGCATGAACAAACATATTCATATGAAGAGTTTTTGCCTAGTGGATTAGAGCAGTGCTCTTGAGTTCTGAGAAAGCTGCAAGTACCCGTTTTAATCCCCACAGTATGCAATCTGGGTTCCTGAGCAAAACCCTTAACCCCACACTGCTCCCCGGGCGCCACACAATGGCAGCCCACTGCTCCACAAGGGGACGGGTGAAATACAGAGAGTGAATTTCCCCACTCTGGGGCAATAAAGGGATTTTATTTATTTATTTTTTTTAATTTTTTTTTTTATTTTATTTTATTTACCATGTATTTTTGTGCAACTTTAATTGTATCTTTTATTTAATGAAAATACAAAAATTGCAAAACCTTGCTTTTTCAAATTTGGCATAATACCATCATAGTTTTGCTCACTCGGAAACTCAGCCACAGACAAAAAGCTGTTGCTAACTTGAGGTAAGCCTATACAGTTATGTCTAAAACCATTCATACCCCCTAGCAAATTTGCATTCAAATTAACCCAAACGTTTGCCAATGATTTGAAGTGAAACTGTTAAAAAGAAAACATAAAAGTGGTGGAAATGTTTTATCATTTCTTTTTACCGGTATTTTAATACTGATGGAAACAATTTAGCTTCAAATCTTTTTGGCTGGTTGTCACCCTAACTTTTAGCTGCCCTGATGGAGTATTAATAAGCTTTAAATCAGGACTTTGGCGAGTTCCCCCCCTGACTTTTGGATACATTTTAGTAATAAGAACAAACATGTTCAACCTTAATCTCCCAGGGGTATGGATATTTTTGAGCTTCATTGTATCAAATGATACAGTGAAGCTCAAAAATCAGGTTATAAGGTCAGCGAAGAGGTACAAATGAGTCAAAAAGTAATCATTTCTTAGAAGAGAGTCATAATAGACTTTATTGAAACTAGAAATAGCAAAGAACAACTTTAAATGTAATGTACGTAATATTTATATTACAGAAAAGTTAAAATATCACCATAATGGAGCAGCAAACTTTTGAAAGCCGTTAATGCTGACCTTTTTATGTATCCACAGTAAATACTTCTGAAGCAAGAGCATGAGCCACATTGTGTCGCTTTGTGCTCCGAAAGGCACTAACTACTCGTTTCATTGCTCAGACACAGAATATCCCTTGGAAGGCCGTGTTTTTGTGTAGTGTTTAATTTGCCCTCTGACCAGATGGCCTCTGAGCTGCCACATTTGCTCTCATGTGACACAGGCCGGCTCCAGCAAAGCCGGGCTGGAATTTTAAAAAGGTCGCCGGACACACAGGAATTGTCACTCACTCAGTCAGTTCGCTCCCTGGGAAGATATCTGAGCAGCCGCTCGTCCGTCATCACGCTCCTCTCCCGACTCTCTGAGCTGTCGAGACATTCTTTGAAGTCCATCAAAGGGGGCTAAGGAGTTCAAGGCCGAATTGTGGCCCAACGTTTCGACTCATTAATGCAACACAAGCATCAAGTTCAAGTACAACATTTCTTTTTTCTTCCAAAACAAAACCCAAGCAAAGGGTGGCTGATATGGAATGCTGCACTAAATGGTAAATAATTGTATTTTTATTTTCAGAATAAAAGCCAGGCTGGAAGGCTGGCTTTGCATACCAATGAATACAGAACAAAATAACTACAACAATGATCTTATATATAAGTTTCCTCCGGCCGGATGCATTCCTGCACAGACAGCTCAGTATGGGTAGCAGCGGGTAGGGGCCTTTGCCAAAGCTTCAGTGGGTTGCCAGGGCGGAGGCTGGCGAATCGGATCGTGCCAGTGGTGAACCTCAAACCACAACAGACGGCGCCACACACTTGATCTTCTCATCCACTCCAAACCGACCGAGCACTCGAGCTGCAGGCGGCTTCGCGGGCCACACAGTGATGCGAGGAAAAGCATGAGACAGGGGAGAGAATGGGCGGCGAACCCCTTTTGTTCTGTAAACACACGCATGGCCTTCCTTGAAACAATATCCCTGCACCTAAAAACGGCACGCGGAAAATTACACCTTTTCTTAATCGTAAATTATTGTGTGAGGAAACATTGCAGCGTTTCAATGCTGGTTCTCCCTCTCTGCACAGGATTGATGGTTTTACAAGGTAACGTTTTTAAATGCTACTAATTTAAAAAAAAAACATAAAAGAATTTGTAATGTATAGTTCTGTTTTGGTCTTTTGCTTCTTTTTCACAAATTCTTGGACCAGATCCGGTGCCTGTGTATGACACCATATTGTTAAAGTACATTATATAGGAATATATAATATACAATATATAGGAAGAAAAGCAAGCCTAGAAGAAAAGGCCTTAAAGATGTATCACACTTAAGCGCATCATTCACTCACCTTAAATACCTAAGAAGCTAATTTTTGGTGGTAAAATTCGCTGGTTTGTGTAATAATTCTCGTCCTTCTGGATACAAGGGTAAAGTTATAGTTTTTAATGCAGCACAGTGACCTTGAGCTTTTTTGTGTGTGTCATCTTTAGTGCCGATCACCCACGGTGCAGCGGTACCCTTCTCCATGGCTGACATGCCCAGCCAACCCTACTATCATGACCTGAACCCCAGCGTGGCACTGCAGCGCTCCCTGTCCTCTCCGCCCGGCAGGTTGGTGTGAGTTATTAAAACAAAACACATTTATCAATATGCTTAAGGAATTTTTTATTAAAGAAATCTCTTGTTTATAATTACTTTGTTTGCTATATGCTTAGAAATTGATAACAATTTCCATTCTCAAAAGAAACATAAAACGCTTATTTTCTATGTTGGGAAGTTTAACTTATATGTTTCCTTATTTGCTCAGGTCAATATAGCTTAGATATTTTTTATATATACTGGCCTAGTTTTTCTCATCTTTAAGTTATTTTTAAATAACTCATTTATTTCTGGGACTCAGTTTAAAGCGAAACACATTTTGCTGGTTATCCAAACTAAGTATGATGATTTGCGTGTAAAGCTTATAAAAACATTGAAAGACAATATGCTAAACTAAGCTTAACCAACCTCAGTCATATTCAATAAATTAGAACATCCGCTCTTATGAGGATATTTGTGGCATAAAAGTACTTTTGGAAAATGTGTTTTAAGAATGCATCTCTGTTAAAGCTATTTCTTTAGTCTTGTTTATTTGAATCAGGTTCGTTTTGATATTATCTTTCAGGTTTTTTATATATTATCTTAGCTCAGTCTTTACAATCTCAATTTGTTGTAAATTGGCTAACTTTAGTATTACTTTTATTTTCTGATTTAATTTTAGGTTATTTTAGCATCGTTTATGTTCGCAAATTTTTTCTTGGTTCAGTAGATTTTTCTACATTTAACTTAGTCTTTCTTACTTTATTCTTTTAGGTAGCTGGGAATAATTATACTGTCTTATGATTGTACTTATTTTTAATTAAAACATGCTAATTTAACATAAGTTTTCCTTTGTCATATTTAGTTATCTGTTGTTAGCTTCACTTAGCCTATGTTAGTTTACGTTTATCTGTTTTAGTTTATATTAGTCTATTTTATTATATATGAATGCGACCTAGCTGTTCAGATACCGGTCTCATTTGAAAAGATAAGATTCGTATCGGATTCAGGACCACATAGCCATGTGGCCTGGGTTGCATTGGAAAAAATTGGATCTGTGTTGTTCAGACTGCCTTGAAAAGGTTCATATAAAGATCCAGGTTGCATGTGGGCAAGAAAATTGGATTTGAGTCACTTCAGGCTGCAAGGTGAACGTAGCCTAGTTTGTGGCTGGAGACACAGACTCTGTATTGGGTTAAATAAAGTTTTGACATAGTCATCTTGTCTTTACCTGCATGAGCTGCCCCTAACCACACATGACTCAGAGGCTGTCCAAACATAGCAGGATATCTGGAAAAAACTAAACTTTTTAAAACCGTTTTGCCTTCCAGCCACAGAAAAACAGAGTTAAACGTCCCTTAAAACATATTATCCTAAAAATGGCCTAAGTGAAGATTGTACAAACACAAAGGTTTAGAAGCAAAGTATAAATGAAAAAAAAAAAATTAATGTCCACCACATCATTGTCTGTGACAGCTATTGCTGCCCTGTGTCACACATGTGCAACTATGGTTTTTATACTTGCTCAATGCTGAGTTGCGTATTTCTGCGGGTTGGCGTGGACGAAAACCTTTTTAAAAAAAACCTCCAGTGTTTACCATAAACCAGGGGAGATCTTTTTTTAAAACCCTGCTATGTGTGCATGGGCTGTCAGTGGAAATATCAGGGTAAAGAGCGCTATAGGCATTGTAGTGACAGGGTGGCTACATGAAGGACTGGGTCCAACTGTCCAGATGCAGCTCCCAGTCTCCATTATTGCGTTATAGCAGGAATCATTCAGACCCTGCCTTGGTTGAACACCTGCCTTCATGTTCACCAAATTGCTGCCTTTATGTTTTAACACAGAGCCAACTTTGTCACTATGTCATTGTTGATAAACTTTCAAGCTTTTCAAATTATTCTGGCTTATCCTGTCTACCACCAGATACTCACTGTCATAGGAAATATATTTTTTGCACATCTCATCATGTTATTCTCCCAGTTTAGTTATGCAGTACAGTATGATATTGATAAACTACCTGATTTTATGAGAAATATATTAGAATGTACAAATTTTAGAGCCATTTTTATCCAATTTGAATAAAATCCAATCTTTTTCAACCAGATATCAGTAGTAGAAATATAAATAATTGGTAGAAATACTTGTCAGTACACAATACATCAACCCATTGGGTTGAATGGTCTACATTTTTGTCATTTATTTTTTATGGTAAGATTTTTTATTTTATTACACAGCATTCTGGTCCAACATGTTGGTACATAAGTAAATTGATGCAGTTGTAGATTTTATACATTTAGAAAACATCTGTTATTATCTTCCATAAATTATGCAATTTGTGTTTCAAAAAATTAATGATGACATCAAGGCTTAAACTTAAAACCTATGCGCAGCAAAAGGCCCAAAACCAACATGGAGGAAAACATGGACACCAGCCCCACTGGACCCGATTTCTACTCGTCACCCAACTCACCAGCCAGCCGGGCAAACTGGCACGACAGAGATGGAGGTATTTTTCACAATTTCTTTTACTTCGGTTAATCTAATAGAAAAAGTTTAATGGATAAATTGCAGCTAAACAACAGAGACCAGGAAATGTTTTTCTCATCTGTTTTCATTCATTTTGGATGAACTTGTGTTAATTGTGACCCCAGTTTTCCGTCCTTACTTTATTCAGTGAGATGTTCTGTTGCTTTAATGGTTAACATGCATACTTATGACCCCCTATTTCATTTTTATCATCTCAAACAACTTCCTGCAGAAGAATATTTCCTCTTCTGTTTGACTTATGTTTGAGTCTGATTGTTTATTGTGTTTAGAAACCCCGGCAGTTTATAAAATACCAAGGTCAGACTTCAGGAAGTCCTCTTCAAAATGTCTAGATTCCTAAAAGCACTGAGATGCTGCCTTTTGATTGGCTGATTTGAGATTGGTATTAACAATCAGCTGAACAGGCCTTGCTAATTTAAGTGGACGTTGAGTGGATTGCAGTCCTTTATTATTTCTTTAAAGTGACGGCTTATGGGATCAGAAAAATACTGCCAGTTTGGCTCCGCTGCTGAGAAAAAAAAAAAAAAAGCTTCTCATTGGTAAACCAAAACAAATTAAGTAAACTCTCCAACTTTGACCACTCCTGTTAACCCCTTTGAGTCTATTTAACCCACAGGAGCAGGTAAGAAACATTTGCTTTAATAGGGACATGCATAAAACCACTGGAAACCATCTTTTTTTTTTTCCCTCCCTGCAAGACACACAGTGGTTTTTAGCTCCAGTTTGAACCCAGACCACCTCCTTTTTCTAATTTGATATAATCAGTGGGGAGGCTGCAAGAGGAAAACACCAGATGACACACAGGAGACGCAGCAGTGGTGGGATTCAGCCGCAGCCGCAATGTGGGAACATGAAATTCTAGCGTGTCCCTCTGCGCAAGGCCCGAGAGCATTACACTGCGTAAACTTAGACACTTGGGGTGAGGAGGAAGGGAATGAAGTGGGTAGGAAACTCTCCAAAGACAGCCATTACTCTGTCAAGAGAGAATAAATGAGAAGTGGGCCGATATTAAACCCATATGAGTCCTGTGAAGTGCCAAGGATTTCATTTCTTTCACGTGGTTGATGTTCAGGCTCTGCTAGTGTTCTTGTCTGGGAAAGCACTGAAATGTGGAAGTTTGCTACAAACGAGGGCAAATTATGTTAAACCTGACTAATTAAGTCTAAATAAAATCTTTTGTTAGTATAAATTTATTGCTATAATCGATCGTAATAGTTTATCTCAGCCTTGAAGCTCTTTAAGGTATTTCTCTTTTTTACATGATCATGAAACGCTGCTGGGAGTGGATCCCATCTCCAAACTCAGGATAGGAAAACCCCCTAAACTCCCAACGCCTTTCCATCTTTGAGATAAAGTTTTCCTGTTACTCGTTTGGATCCCTCCCCACCTCTTGTCACTTTAGGGATGGAGGTTAAACAGATTAATATAGCGAATAACGAAATTCAGTGTTTGTAAAACATCTGTTTCTGAGAGAAAAGAGGCGTATGATGTGAAAGTTATACACCCAAACAGTGCGACAGGCAAGAGAAGCACTTCATCATGGTTGAGGCACAAAAAAAGACATAGGCCACTGCCTCTCGGATCTTTGTGTTATCACGTTCCCTTCAGACTCCATGTCTCAGCATGGAAAATTGAAAACCGCGCAGCCGTGACAGCAGAGCGTCGCTCGTAGAAAAAAAAAAAAAGAAGAATAAAATAAAAAATCGTAGAGCCGCAATAATGAGCAGCTGGCTGTTTTCGGTTCAGTTTGTGCACACGCACTGAGCAAACTTCCTAAATAATTTTCAGTTCTTCTGCAGAGCTTTCAGGATTATTGCTGGAGAATTACAGCAGCTTGTCGCAGACGGTTTGTGAAGCAGTGTTGCTTTCTGTTTAAGATTACGTGTAGGTCTTAAAAGTTTTAAATCCTATTTGGGTCACTTTAATCGTCTGGTCTCGTATGATAAAAGACTTGTTTTTTAAGTTATGGAGGAGTTCCGGTGATTTATTATGATTCCTTAAATTGTATGGGACTTTCCCCTCAGGGAAGAGATTATTTTCCAGATGCATTTTTCATTGTGTTCTTTATTTCCTTTTTATTGCATGAAACCCACAGGATCAAATTTTGGCCCATTTTAAACATCTAATTCATGATTAATTTGAGGCATTTGGAAAAGCCTCTCAAGAATTATTTGATTAATTTTTCGGCAATAATCTGAACTCTGTTGCGTCATTTCATGGTTATCAAATCTCTTTGTCTTTTTCCATATGCGTCCAAAAGAAAAACGATCAAACTTGATTTTCAGGGTTCAGGGTTTTGCTGGAAGATTCTAATCATTGGGTTTTTTTGAGGCCTAAATTTTCAAATAGTATTCTATTGCAGCTTTTAAAAAAGCTGAGACTAGCTGATTCTAGTTTTGACCTTTACTGATTCTTTTTGCTCTGACTAGAGCCTATAAGAGTAATAAAGATAAAGATGCCTCCCAGTCTGTTAGAAAGTAAGTTACATCAAATGAACAAAGGGGGGAAAAAAAACGATTTGTCTGCGTTTGACCTGCTAATAAACAACTGGGACCCATCAAAATACTTTAAAGAAATATGGAAATATTGTTTTTATGTTACATGTATGGTTCTGGTTTGCTTTTCTTGTCGACAGAGATGTCCTCTCCCACAATGAAGAAGCCGGAAAAGCCGCTGTTCAGCCCCACTTCCCCACAGGACTCCTCGCCGCGACTCAGCACTTTCTCTCAGCCTCATCACCCAGGCCTATCAGGCGTGGGACACAGTGGTGAGTTAAAAGGACAGTTCTTTCAAAACCTGGAATCTGAATCCGTTTTTTCTTTTTGTTTTTTTTTACATAATTCATAGTAGTGTATCAGAGAATAGGTCCATCCTCACTGCATCTGTTAGCGTTTGGGTGTTGCTATACAAAGCACTAGATTATTGATCTAATGCTACGTTCACCTCCTCTATGAAAGTAGGAATCCATAGCAGAAAGGTTTGTGTTCACCCAATGCTAAGGAGGGGAAAAAAATGCAATTACTTCAGAGACCCAACAGCTGCAGCCCATCTATCAGCGAAGGGCCGTTTGCAAAAATGTTACAGTCCATCACCGGAAAGGAAAAGATGACAAAGAGGACAGCCATCACTTTCCTCTGGATAGGTCTTCTTCTGAGTTCAACCAAAGCTTTGATTGTGCAAACAGCTCAAATTATTTTACTTTACCGATTGAAATTAGACCCAATGGATAGAAGCTTCTCAGAAAGATTTCAAAGAGAGCAATGGTTCTAAATCCTGGTCATCAAATGAAACTTTAGTGCTTGTTTAAGTCTTTCCTTGCTGTTACTTATCTGACATATCCATGAAATATTAACAGGTTTCTGTGGTACTTGATGGCAACTTTGAAAACCATGCAATCATTTGAATATGGTGTGCTGCAACAGAGACATCGGAATTATAAAGGAAGTTGTGCTTGAGGACTAGGATTGAGAATTATTGTTCTAGAGAAGTTATAAATGTAGATCTACAAGTAACTGAACCAAGAAGTAAATACTAGACTAAAGGAGAGTGGCCTTTGTTTTTAAGAAGGATCTGTAATCTAAATAATCTCCATTACAGTCTCTGATTGTTTTTTTTTTGTTTTTTTGTCTTCACAGTTATATCATCCAGGAGCCCCCCTTCACACTCGCCCCTGCAGTTCTCAGCCTCGGCCATCCTGCCCCCGGCACCGTCGCCCTACTTCTCGCACCCCACCATACGGTATCCACCTCACCTCAACCCCGCAGATCCCCTCAAGAGCTACGTGCCATCGTACGACCCGTCCAGCCCGCAGAGCAGCCAGGTCGGTCTCTTTCTGTGTGTCTGAGGGTTTAAGGTATTAGAGTGCGCTTATTTACAGAGCCTGTAGTCTTTGTTCTTTATCTTGTTTGGCTCTGACCTCTAGAGATCGTAGATAAGATAAATTACAGCACCCTGTGTTTCACTAATGCCTTCAAGGTGCACTTGGTAGTTAAGAATATGTTGTGGTTTTGCTTAAATTTCCTACATTAAAATATTTCCAGTTGTTTTTTTCAAAAATATTCACACTTTTTAGTTTAATATGGCTTAAGTGGATAATATATTTCAAGGGGAAGGAAAAATTATGCATTGGCACATAAAGATCTGAAAAAAGGTATAAACATTTCACTCCCTTTACTCTGATGTTGGGATTTAAAGGAGCAGCTAAGAAGCCACTGGTAACTGGAGAAACAGCAAGAGATTCACAGCTCAGGTGGTAGAATCAGCTACTCAAGTTTTTCTGGGTAGATGAGAATCTTACTGAGGTACATTTTCTTAAGGATGGAAGGGGATTTTAGTTCATGATGATTGGAAGATAGTTGCATCTAAAGATAGAAGAAAGTTCACCTTCCAGCAGGACAATAACTTTAAACCTTAGGTTAAACTGTTTAGATAAAAGCACATTCATTTTCTAAGACAGACCAATAAAAGTCCCTTTGCCAATAAAAAATCTGAGGCCCAAATGATGTTTAAGGACTCTCCATCCAGTCTGACTGAAGTTAAGTTTGTCTTACCTTGCAAAGAAGAATGGGCAAAATTATTTAGATGCACAAAGCTTCTAGACCAGGTATGTCCAAAGTCATCCCTTGACGGCGGCCATCCTACAGGTGTAAGAGATTTCTGTGTTTCAGCACAACTTATTACCTTTGATAGCTTGTTAAATGGCATTTGCTGACTCCCATCATCACCATTAGTTGTACTAAAGACGAGAAGCATTGAAAACCTGCAGGACAGCAGTAGAAATGCACCGATCTGATACTTGGATTAGATATCAGGATTTCATATCGAATACCAGGGATCCAATCCAGTTGGCTATTCATGGAATATTTTTCTTTCTTTTTGCTGCTTATTTGTTAAGAAAATACAAAAAGTACATATATATCTTTGTTGATATGTTACCTATTTTTAACTATGTTTATATCAAGGCTGAAGCCTAGAGCCAGCCACCCCACATAAAACTTCAGCTGTACATTTTAGAAACAAATAGATCTATTGAAGTCTGTGTCATTTTTCTTCCACTTCACCATTATTTTTTTTCTGTTGCTCTGTGACACAGAAAATACGTATAAAAGGGAGTAATGTGTAGTAAATAATATCGCAACGTCCTGTCAGTATAATTACTTAAGGACAAACCCTTAAATCCACATTGCAAAGGCTGTTAATCTGCCACAATTTCCACGTGTTATGATAATAAGGCGATTATAGACCTTCAGATGTTTGACTTTTCTATCCGTATATTTTCAGCATGACATAATGCTCTGGGCAAAAGGTTATAATACACTTAGAGCCTTATGTTTGCAGTTAATATAAAGGGGAAACAACAACCGCATGACTCCATAGAAAAAAATAAACACAGCTCTTGCGACTCCAGTCACATGTATGACATGCAAATCCCTATCAGGACTGGACTATAAATCAAACCGTTCTCTGCGTTTTTGTTTTTTTTTCACCAAGCATAGTGCAGGCCAGTGTGCACAGAGACCGAGCTTGGCGTCTCTATAGATCAGAAAGCCGTGTGATATTTATGTGAGTTTTATTTCCCAGCCGTTCTCACTGTAAACAAAAGCCTCGTAGACGGCTCCGTCTCCAGAAGGCTCTGGGTTGGTGGTGGTGGTGTGGTGGTGGTGGTGTTGGGGGGGTGTTACTCTGGAGAAAAACCACGGGGAACGATAAAGGTTGTAAATATTTGCCGTTGCCGGGGCCCTGCTCTTGTGCAGAATTAACTGGCCCTCTGCTGGGGTTCCGGAGAAAGCAGCGGAGAAGAGATGGGGTGAAAACGGAGAGTCTGGAAGACCAGCCAGGGGAGAACAGAGGATAGAAGCGCTGGGTGAGGGGGGGGTGTGTGTGGTTGAGTCTGCAAATAACACAGCGCTTATAATCCCATGGACGAGTGCCAGAATGTTTTATGCTTGCTTTAACGCAGATTATATTACACTCTAATTAAACATTCTATTCAGAGTGAAGGGAACCCTGCCGACTCGATTCTTCTCCAAAAATGCCTGTTTGAGTTTTGAACTCGGGGCGGCCCTGAAGTGAACGGCCCAGACAGTCTCCAGCCGTCTCAAAGACCAGCTCCCAGTTGCTTCCTTTATTCAGTGGTCCCCCCCTTATATATAGTCCCTCTATAGCCCAGCATTCACTCCATTGTAGCGGGTCACTCCGCAGTCCTCGCTGGCTTTTCACGCCCCTCGTCCTCCTAAATTACATTTATGAGCACCATTAAAATCATTGTGAGGAATCGTGTAGGAAATCCATTGTCACTTCCAAACCCCCCCAGACACCCACCCACCTCTGGGTATTAGTAATAACTGTGACAAGGCGAGGATAAAAGGGATAAAATCTTTTAGAGTGAGTGTTTTAGCTGCCTGTAGTTAGTAATGTCATTCTGTTGGGTTACTTAAAAGTATAATCAGAGCAAACTGTTTTGTTGAAGTTTACTGGCATGCTTGTCTTGGCAAATTCAGATCTGAATCAGCTGCAGTTTTACAAGCAGAGCCTGAGCTTGTAACTGTCAGTCATCTCGCACAGGATGTCTCCTTGTGATGTTATTGGTTGTGTTAGCAGACAGGATAGGTTTATGGTCCTGATCCAGCTTTTTAGTTTTAATGGTTAGCACACTCCACCTTCCATCATTAGCTAAATGAAGTCAAAACCAGTAAAAGTTCTACAAAAATGTCCTACTTGAATGTTTTAATCACCAAACAAACCTTGAATATGAACTGTATGAGCTGAGATAAATAGAAAGTGCAGTTATTTCTTGAGCATTGCATCTGGATCCTGGAGGTTCTGAGTTCAACTCCCACAAACTGCCAATATGGGTCCCTGAGCAAGACCCTCAACCCCCAGACTGCTCCCTGGGTGCTGCACAGGGACAGCCCACTGCTCCACAATGGGATGGGTTAAGTTAAAAAAGTGAATTTCTCCATTGTGAGATCAAGAAAGTATTTTTTTTTTCTCCAGAGCTGTTTTAATTCAGCCGTTTTTGAGGGTTTTTCATCATTAATAACCTTTTCAAGGTTCCAGCATCTTAATCAGATTTTGTTTTCCTGAAGACCAGAATTCATGGTTCCATCAGTAACATGAAAGCATCCAGATAATTTTTTCATCCAGATATAACAAGCTGCTTATTTTCCAAAAACAGTTCCACTTTTGCCTCGTAACTAGGAAGAATATTTTTCTCAAAAATCTCAGGGGCCAACAAGATGAGTGAGATCTGTGGGAAATATGACACTGGTGGTTATGACAGAGCTAGGGTTAGAGGGCAAATATTAAAGTAGGGTTCTGTTTATTATCACTGACTCATAGCTGTGTTGTCTGTTGGTCTCTATCTAACATGCAGCCTAACAGCAGTGGTCAGGGGGTTGGAAAGGTTCCGGGCCATTTTACCCCAGTTCTGGCTCCATCCCCGCACCACGGCCCAGTGCGACCAGTTACGCTCACAATGCCTGACACTAAGCCCATCACCACATCTTCAGAGGGTAAGCGCACACCAATCACACCAATCACCTTTGACCTGACACCTTTATTTTTCTATTCAATTTTCTGATTAATGTTCTTGTTTTGTAAAATAGAAATACTAGTCATTGGTTACACAATATCTTATTTTTATGATATTACATGTTCATGTTTTTATTATTATTATTATTTATTCCTATTTTTTTGTTTGTTTGTCTTGTGTACTGCTCAAACGTATTGCCCTGGGTGTGATTGATAAACTTGTGTAAGTATAGGGGGTCAAAGGGATCCCAACATGAGATTAATGATGCGCAAAAAAACCTAAAGACTATAAACATATATGTCTAAAAAGGACAAATTAACCGTCAATGCATTTTTGTCTGTTTTTGTCTATTTTTTATTTGATGCCATTAGATTAAATGCCACTATTTTCCGTATGGTTCCAGAAACAATATTTCTAGTGAATTTCAAACCTAAAGCCTTCATTCATTATTAAGGGAAAACATTACATGTGTAGACAGGAATCAGAAAACTTTATTAGTCCCATAAAGGGCAATTCATTGCAGCAACAACCCGACCAAACACACAGAGAAAACAAAGAGACAAGTATGAGCTGTACCAGTTTACAGATGTATTATACACAGAAACAGCCTGGACTGATAAAGAAAGATCAAACAAATCAACGGCAACGGAAATAACTCACTTAAATTATGTTTTCTATTTGCAGAAGGATGAAAGATTATGAGTAAGAAGTAGTTGTAAATGTAGGCAAATGATAACTCTAAAACCTTGGCCAGAGGGAATCAAACTAAACCATGAAAACAAAAGGTGCCTCTGATCTAAGGCAATGATCTGACCAGCTTTCTTTGTAAAACCGGGCATACGCTGTGCGATATTTTCAATCATTGCACGCAGCTACTGCTCCAACTGTACAACGAAACCGCAAGGTTTAAAAATTAACGGCTGCATGTTCTCACACTGTGCGGCCCGACGCTCTGAAGCAACCTTACGACGGCCGACTGGATTTCAAACATGTTTGATTTTCCCCTGACCTTACCATTCCTGATCGGGAGGTGGAAAGTAGGCCCAATCGAAAAATTCTTATACAACCGGAGAATCAGCCCGATAAGGGAAAAAAAACATACAGCATATGCCCGGCTTTACCCAATTCTCCCAGAGTGACGCCAGTCTCATTGTCCAACACAAGGGATTTTTGAACTTACGTAAACAATATTGTTCAATATTTTTTGCCTCTCCCAGATAATCAGATCAATATGTTAAAAGATGGTAAGAAGACTTTCTATATTGGAGACAAAGAAAACTCTATGAATCCGTATAAAAAACAAAAACTTTTTAGTGATATCTGTGGGGAGGTTTTGTGTCCTGTTTTGCCATTTTAGCTCTCGGAATCGATATCCCAGAGTTTGATATTAGCCGAACAGATTTGCTTTTACAAGAAGACCAATATAATTGATGCCATAAGGTTATCTTTGATACTTGATACAGTATTGAAAATGATTTAGGGAATAAAACTGTAGGCAATGGAGACTGAAAGGGAGGGAAAAAAAACTTATTGTCAAACACAGTTCTAAGTACATGTAAGTCTCAACTGTTTGCATTGGTTAAAGTTCTTAGGGAAAACATTTCACTGACATTAGCAGAAAAACATATATATATAATTTTGTAAAAATCTTCCTACTTCGTTACATCAACTAAAGTGGTTCGGAATGTGAGCCCTGTGGGACTCCTCAAGCTTTTTTTTTAATTTTACATGTAATACTTCCTGTTTATCGTGGCAGATTTCAAATTTTGTCCATTTACTTTCTTTGTTATTGCTTTTATAGTTAAGTGGCGTGATACAATATATTTTACTTATTTTTTTGTTGTAATGACCTATTATACAGGCTACTCAACCCCTGGCACCCCGACATCCAATCGTTTTGTAGGCCTGAGCCCTAGAGATCCAGCCTTTCTCCACCAGCAACAGGTGAGGTCATTTTCTCTGCTACATTATTTAAATAAATATTTCTTCTTCTCCTTATTATTTTTCACTTTTTCTACCTCCCACTGCTGAAATATAAAAATGAGCAGATCTGAACAAACTGGCAGAGCAAATCCAAGAGTTGATACGTAACGAGGCTAAAAGAAACAAAACAAACCAGCTCATCTCCTGTCAAACCATTTTCCCTTTTGATACTGTAAAGATTTATACTTAAAAAAACATTGACTCATGAAATAGTGTGGCTCAGATTTAATAGCGAATGGGAGGAAAAGAAAAAATCCTATTTTTACTCCTTTCACTGAAATACACACAAAGGTGGAGGGTCACTGTCATTTTTCTTCATTCTGTTTCCTTCACACATTAGTTTAGACATTTCTTTAGACAACACACTCCTTTATTTACAAGCTCTTTACAGAAAGGTGGCGTCGTGTTACTGTAGGATGTCCTCGGACAGAAGTGGTATCCCTTTGTGTGTGTTTGTGTTAGAAGCGTTGCAGTTTTGTGGGGGGCTCTTTTTTTTCGCGACGGGAAAGAGAGACTGCTCCCCTCCAACGCGTCTTATTGAAAGAGCTGGTCCGAGGCCAAGGCTTTTCCAACCACAACTAATTGAATGCATCTGCACGCAGCTACATAATGATTGCTGGGTTTCTCTGCAGCTCGTATCTTTGGTAAAAATATCACAAAAACTGGCCTCTTGTTTTCTCACTGTCTGTCTCTTTCCATCTTCCTTTATCTCTCATGATTTTGAAAAATATCTGTATTTATTTAAGATCGGAAAAGATAAGGGGAGTTGTTAGTTTTGTCTGGTTCTGGAAGCTTTTATTTCACTTGGGAGCAGAGGGGGGAGGAGGAAAGGGAGGAATCACTTGGCAGATAACGTACAGTTTGTCTTCCACATTTTCTGGTAGCCGTGTTTTTTGTGGGCCATGAAGCGAGCTCCGAACACAGCCGTGATCTGAGTGCAGCTGCTGAATTTAGTCCAAAGACTTGCTCTCAGACTTGATAAAAGCCCATATTTTTAAAAGCGTGGATAAGCCAAGGTATATAAATATCTCCTCCAATGAAATACGGCAGTAGTTATTCAAGGCCCAACAGAAACGGTCATATCCTTAAAGGCAGTTTGGGAAATAATGGCTTTTACTCAAAAATGTAATGATTACAACTCTGCTGAAGATTATTAGACAACGTTTCTTGAGGTTTTTCCCAGTGACTCATCTTTGTCTCTGTTTTGGTCTAATTTAAAGGCCTGGACTTTGGCCTCCTAGAGACAAGAAAAAAAAAAAAAAGGAGACTCAATCAGAGCCAAGTCTCTCAAGACTAAACAGTTTCTCAAAATACTCCGTCATTGTCCTCATCTGGCAAGGGTTTGTTTATTGTGTTGAGTCCAGGAGGTTTTTGCACTTTGAGGTGATAAATTGTGAGCATTTGTTGGTAGCACTGGGCCTCGTCTGCTCTTTGTAGTAAAAGATTTGCACAGACATTAGATATCCTTTAGATTTGGAAATAAAATAAACTTAATGTAATAAAATAAAATAATATTATTATTAGCACCCGGCGAAGACATTCATACCCCTCAGACTTTAAAATTTTAAAAAGTATCTTTTCCATTTTACATAAATAATTAAGATAAAGTCCAGCATAGTGGAAGTGGAGGGAAAAAAATATTTTTATTTTATTTTAATATTTTCTGCGAAGAATCTTAAAAGTGTGACTTACAATTGAATTTTGGCCCCATGCATGTGAATAAAGGCATCAGGACGGCATGACGCTCCCTCCATTTTCCCCTTTCTGTTTTGTAGGTATTAGGTTCCTGTGCTGAACATAGCTCCATGAAATGTTCAGAAATTGGGGTGTTATTTTATCACCTTACCGCTATTTCAACTTCTCCTCGTCTGTCCCCGAGATATCCAGGGTGTTCTTCATTCTGCATGATACTACTGTGCGTTTTTAAACCTCTGAGGCCTTCATAGAGGAGCTCGATTTATACTGCGGTCAGATTATACAGAGGCGGGCCATGTTTACTCATTAGAACAAAGCTGTTCGTTTTGAATTTTATTCTGCGGTACTAAAACAATTAAAAAAAACAGAAGGTACAATAGAAAATTAGCAGATTTTGATTTGATTTTGTTGAAATTCATGGTTTATTATACATTTTCTGATTCATAATTATGTTTGTGGTTGTCTAAACTCTTAACCTCGTGTTAGAATTTATAAGCATATTAACTAACCCCACAAAAAAACAACAAAAACAAAACAACAACACACGCTCCCACACCTGCTCCATGAGTCCCAGGCAAGGAGCGTGTGAAAACCCCTCCATTCATCTCCCGCCTTGGTTAACCCCTCAAGGGAATGCCACCATGGAGCATTCCACAGGGAGAGATCTGTGATCAGATGTCATTTGGTATTATCTAAGGAAGGATCCTAATCCACAATCTGCCCGCATCTGTTTGCTAACGTTCCCCTGCTCCGTCCCCCCTTTTTTCTTCTTCTTCTTCTCCCCTGCTGCCCTGCACCGCCGCTCTGATGTGTTGGTGCCAGCGGACAGATGGCGAGCCCCTCGAGGAGCAGTGGGCACGGAGCATCTGGCTCTGCCTGCATGTCCTCCCCAAGCTTTTGTCAAGGCTGCCGAGTGCGAGAACGGGGGGGGTTCACGTTCCCAACCTCCCAAAAACAAAAAACACCCTTAATGGAGCAAGTTTTCATTGTTTTCTGATTGGTTTTCCCCAGCAGCTGTTGATTAAAGGGACACATTTAAAGGCACACTGCTACGGTTTTTTTTTTTGTTTGTTTTTTTTAGCATTTAGCTCTATAAAAGTCTGAAGATGTGGAGAAAATTCTCCCTGAATAAAATAAATAAACTATCCAGGTGCAAGTAGAAGGAGAGAAAAAAATAAGAGCACATTTCTTGACCGCTGCAAATGGCTCTGAATATTCAGCGTCTTTCTGATTAAATCTCTCTTAAGTGCCTCTGCGGAACGTCTGCCGCTGCACACAGAGTGCTAACGGTGCACTTTTTATCCC
The DNA here is from genome assembly GCF_016077235.1 of Cyprinodon tularosa. Classification (NCBI taxonomy): domain Eukaryota; kingdom Metazoa; phylum Chordata; class Actinopteri; order Cyprinodontiformes; family Cyprinodontidae; genus Cyprinodon; species Cyprinodon tularosa. The sequence continues at coordinate 1,470,586 of NW_024039707.1, read as the reverse complement.
GATGCATTACTAAATGAATGTGTTGACCACAGGGCAAGGTTAGGTTGGTGTTTGGCAGGGATAGCTCTCAGCTGGATTGCAGACACGTGCGGCCGCATAATGCATGCGGAGGAGACGACGAGGGCCGTGCGTGTGGCTTTTATGTTGCAGTAATTTGTAATCTGTATGTAAGGTTGGTGTGTTTTGAAATGCAGGATGAAGAAAGAGTGGGAAGGGGGGGTTAGTGTGAGTCTGAGTGTGTGTGTGGTTTAACTTCATTGCACTGTGACCCTAAATCAATAAAAACAGTTAGCTAATGAAAAAATAAAGTCTGCATGCTGGAGGGCATGCGCACTCCTTCCTGAATTGAAGAGAGTACTTCACTGTAGTTATGGACCGCAGGATGCATGCATTGAACGTGTTACACGGCTTCAGCAGGTGGAAAATACAGCAACTGCTCACCGATGAAACACAGTGCCTTGCGAATCAAACCGTACACTTCTCCACTTTTTGTCACATTACAGCCACAAGCTTTGCTTTATCTTATCTATTTGGTAAACCAACACAAAACTGTGTAAAATTGTGAAAAGGAAAGCAATTCCTTTACAGCTTTCAAAATGGTTTCCAAAGGCAATAAAAAGAAAAAAACGTGGGATGGATTTACGTTTGGACTTTTTCACTCTGATATCATTACACAAAATCAAATGCAAGCAATTAATCTCAGGAGTGATCTAGTTACTAAACACATCTTTCTCTTAGTATAAATCCGGCTGTATTGCAAAGGCCTCAGGACAGAGAAAATTAGTAAGAGAAAACAAAACAGCATTGCGATGATCCCAAGAGGACAAAGATGTGGAGAAGTTTAAAGCTCATGTATAAAACAAGATCCCAAGGTTTGTAAATCTTACGGAGCACTGTTTAATCCCTCATATAAAGATGGAAGGAGTATGGCTTCATTTCAAACCATTTCAAACCAGAACACTTAAATCACAGGCTAGGCATGGAGAGCATTAATCAAAGAAAAAACAGCCACCCGGCGACAGTTATTGATCTACTCTACAATTCTCACTAGAGTGGCAAGAATAAGAGCCATTTGTGAAGGAATGTCATAAGAAATCCTGTTAAAAGTTGTGTTTTGGACTTGGCTAAAGTTATTGTTCCTGATCATTTTGGACTTAAACAGAAATAAATGGGTAGATGTAGTGGAAATATTACACCTGAACGCAACATACCTGCTGTGGAGCACATTGCCAGATATAGAAATAGTGATCTACTGTAGAAGACAGGGAATAAGAAAGATGGAGCAAAAAGCAGGACGGTCCTGGAACAAAATGCATTTGAGGAGTTATAAGGAGAGCCCAGTTTAGAGTCCAGAGTGAAATCCAATTCAAACCTATAATAGCTCTTCAGAACCGTTTCTCCCTATTAAAACTGGCCGAGCTTGAAAAAGTTTGCAAAGTGACACAAGAGACAGAAGTTGGTTGAAAAGTGAGAAAAGGTCCCTCTGAAAAGTATGGAGCTGCTAAATAAAAACTCACTCTTTAGAAAAAAGTTGAAATCCCAGCATAGTTACCTTTCAATTCACAATTGTGCACTACTTTGTGTTGGGCATTCATATTAAAAACACCAACCTCAAAATGTGGAACGGTTCAAATGGATTTGAATACTTTCATAGGGAGCTGTTTAAAGATGCCACTCACATCCTTTAACCAACTAATTTCATTATTTTAATCAACTTTTGCTTAACTTCCAGGTTAGCTGCTGCCACTAACTCTTAAATGCATGCTTTACTTTCTTCATGTCTGCTCTTAATTGACTCTAGTCCCTAAATCACTTAGTTATATAAAAAAAACATTCTATTCTTAAGTCCTGCCGTAGATGATCCTGCATGCTTTTTGTGTATACAGTGTTGAGTTGTAGTGTAATCTGAAGTGGAAGTTGTCTTGGCCTCGTGATCTGACCGCTAGGTTTCAATTGACAGCTGAGGAAGTGTGACTGGAGCGTGACTCAAAACGGCAGGCATTATGGCCCCAGTGCCACTGACGACACTTTGGGGATTACTTGGCAAAGGTAACCTTTTCGTTCTTTTCATCTGCCATCTCTCTTATATCTCACATATCACATGTATTTACACTTTTACCCTTTGGATTTAATGTGTGCTCTTTATTTTCTGACATTCACATATAAAATAACGTAGAAACAAAAGTGGTCATTCTGGTCAGGAGTTGTAGCTTCTATTAATGCTGCAATTACTGCATTCATTTCTTCGACTAAAAAATAGTTATCACCTTTATAATGTCTTTTATTTCCTCCTTTCTCCCTTTTTTGTTGTTCAAAGTCTTCCCTGCGATTATTAAATACCTGCTCCCTGTTGAGTCATGTTTAGTAATGCATTACTCAGGCTTTTATTGGTGATAAAGTATTTTAGTTTTTTTTTTTTTTTTTTAGATGACCATTTCAACCATAGCACATTGGAAACTCACCTGTATAAACTTTGCTCTAGTGAGTGAATGCAATCATTAAACATAAAAGATAGAAAGTACAGCGTGTTCCTTTTTGGAAACTACTTAATCATAGAACATGCAGTGCTTCAGGTTTGAGTTCAACTGGATATGAAGGCGCTGGAAGATCATTCCTATTGATGCATCAAAGCATACACTTACTGTAGGTGGACTGATACAGATTATATTGACATCAGTCTAAACAATTCCTAATATGTTTTGCTTTATTGTGCAATAAAAGCAGTTTGTTCTTCCTCATTTTACATGATAAAGATGATAAATGAATAATAAAAATAAAGATAACTTCATGCAGTGGCAGATACCAATACAAAAAAAAAAAAAAAAAGATGCTAATAACGTCTGACTGATGTGTGGGTCTACCTGTTATTAAGACTTCTGGTTAAAAAAAAAGAGGTAAAAAGCCTTGAAATGAGTCTCTGCAGTAGTATTATCTCTTCAACCTTTAATTTGCATGCATTTATTTTGCAGGTATAATGTCAAGAATTGTGTTTTTAACAAACTTGCACGCCATTCATCTGCATTCCCAATAATGCCTTTTAAATCAGGCATCCCCAAAGTCGGTCCTGGAGGGCCGCTGTCCTGCAGGTTTTAGAGGCTTCCCTGCTCCAGCACAGCTGAGTTTCATTGATGGCTGATTAACAGGCTTTTGTTGAACTGCAATCAGAATCAGCTGTGATCAGCCAAAAAAAAACCTTTAAAACCTGCTGGACAGCGGCCCTCGAGTACCGACCATGGGCATGCCTGCATTAAATAAACACAACTCAAGCTTTTTGAAATCCTTATTTACCTTTTTTAAAGTTTCTCCAACTTTCTCTAAACTTAAAAAAAAACATCTAAAGCCATGTGAATCTTGTTAGAGTGCCCACCATGATGGTATCTTGCAGTGAAGTAAAAATGTAACAATCCAGATCTTATGGCCAAATCATCAATAAAATGGTTCAGCAAACACAAAAAAGACAAAATTTTTTCATGGCGCCTCAGTCCACAGATCCTAATGCTGTAGAAAAAGTGTTCAGTGAACTAAGGAGAAGAGAACCTGAGAGAATCCAGGACTCTGGAGGCTCTGGAGGCAGGATCAAAGGTCCCTCTCCATAGATGCTCTGACTGTGTGAGATGTAACAGGAGAAGATTAAGTGCTGACCTATTGGCACATGTGGGCTGTAGATAGTATTAACAGCAGGGGTGCCAATAATTCTGCCACTGTTGATTTGGGGAAAAGTCATTATTTCTTATGTCTTTGGATATTTTTACCTCATGAGTAGCTGCACTTTAATTTATTTTTGAAAGCTTTTCACTCATTTATAATGGGGAGCACATTAAATGCAGCTGGTATTGAATTACCCTAACCTTTATTAGAACTTTTAATGAACATAATGATTCAATGAAGAACATGTTGATGTGTTTACCCAGCAAAATGCAAATATACTGCTTTAAAAAAATATGTTTTGATGTATATATTGCACGATAATTTAAATTCATTGTACATTTTTTAGGTTTTCCTAAAGATTCCTCCCTTAAAATAGTATTAGGTCATGATTGTAGCCCCGTGGGAACCATCTAGTCTTTGCTTAAACTTCACTCATGCTTTTTTATGTTTAACTTAAAGGTACGGATCGTCTCCTCCATCTTGTTTCCACTCTGTTTCTCTTTCTCGTCTCTTGAGGGGGTAAAGAAATCCTGAAACGTTTTCAGCATGGGAGAGCAGGCGAGCTGAGCTCAGCTTTTTCCTTATTCCTTCTACCTCTTTTCCCCCCTGGATATGCATACCTGTCTGTTTGTGTGTGTATTGGGGATGCTGTGTCGGGGAGTGTGTGTACAGGTCAGTTTGCAGTTGGTGAAGTTATAAACACAAATGCACTGCACAGACCCCCTCAAAAGGCCTCTTAATAGCTGGGTAGAGGTAACATAGTGAAATGCCTCCTCTCCTTTTTTTCCACTCTCCCTCCATGTGACTGTACAGTACAGTAATGAGCACAAATAAAGCAACTGGATTTAGCTTATTTTATTACAGGGACTAAATGATAATTCTATTATATTCCTCCCTCTGTTGGTGGATTATGTACGCCGGGCTGTTCAACCCATATAGCTGGAATCCATTGGATTTCCCTTTTATCTGCCTTGCCCTTTAAACTGAGCGCGTCTCCTCAGCACCGTAGCGTCCAAATTAAAAAAAGCCGGCAGACTTGCATGTTGCCATTGTGCAGGAAATGGGTCAGCAATCCATTAAGATGCCATTAGATAATCTAATTTACTGAGCTAATCCTTAAACGAAGCTCGCTGTACGGCCAGGCTGTGCTTTGCAGGAAGCAGATTCGGGGAAAGGTTCGTAGAGGTAGTAAGGCCTCCTTAAAGGTTACCTGAGTAAATGCAAACATGGGGGGTCAGGTTACTTTAGTGCAGGGAGATCATGCATAGAGGATAATTATTAAGAATTAGAGCTGTGTTAGTGCACTTTGATAATACAGTATGAGGGGGAGGAATTGCAATAAAAGTAAATGAAACTAAAGCAAACCCATTCAATCATTTTCTCAATGTCCTTTTATTCTATTGCTACACAGCATTTATTTTGGACTTTTTGCGACACACACCAATGAGACAAAGTGCATAACTGATGGAAATTGAAATAAAAAAACCTGAAAAGTGCGGTGTACATTTTGAAATGAGCCCTAACTGCATCGTGTAGCAGTTGGCTTTGGAAATTTAGTTGGTAAATAATGCGTTTTTGTGTTGTTATTTTAAATCTAGCTGTTTTTTTAAGGTGTTTTTTAGAGAACAGTTGTTAAAACTGGCAAGAAAAAAGCTTTTATTGGACAGAAAAAAACAAAACAACGTATCAAAAGTTGCCTGACACCATGTCAGGGACAGCAATATGTAGAGGAGGGTTCTCTGGTCGAACAAGACTATATGTTAACTTTCTAACGTGCAACATGCTACAAATGGAGTAAAAAAAACAAACACACTAAAACACACCCCGGGGGTCCCTACACAAAGCTATAAGTAGGGTTTTCTTCAGCTGGGACAGCATGACAGGGATTTAGTGGTGGAAGAACATCTGTAAGAAGCCACAAAGATTGGGGCAGAGGTTCCCCTTCCAGCAGGAGGACCCCAGAGATGCAACCTGACAGTCTGAACAAGTTTAATAATAACTTTTCTAAAGCGCTGTACAAGTGGTTCAGCTTTAGTCTACAGGATGCAGATACACCCTGACAGCCGTCGATTTTAATGAGATTAAAAACGATTTGCACACAAAGACCCACAAGTGCCCTTTTGTAGCTGTGTGGTCTCCCCCACCCCCTTTTAATGTAAGCCATTACATTAAAGGAGTTTCATAAGGAAAGAGAAGCAGAAAGAGCAGGAAGAGAGAAAGAGAGCTGCAGCCCTCTGGCTCGCTCAGTGCGCTCTTTGTTTGGCAAGGTAGGAAAAATATAATCCCTGGTTTCCTGTCCGATGATTTTTGGCAGGGCTGGAGGAGAGCGGGAAGGAGGGAGGGAAGAAAGCAGGAGTAGAAAGGTTGGTCAGAGAGGAGGAAAAAAAAAACTGTTTGAGGATTAGCCTTCAAGTCTTTTTATTTAACTCTTTGCAAGCTGGAATGTAACAGAACTCCTGTGAATTTATTTTATTTTTTTGTTTTGGACACAACTCCTGCTTTCGTCTTTCCAGCTTTTCATTGCTCGTTCAGGCAGCTGGTGTTTTCACGCCTTGGGGTGAATTAAATTTGCACTCTCTTTGTTTTATCCATAAGAACTGTGACTAGTGATTTATGTAAAACTCAGACTGGCTGAAGAGTCGCGTTCATGGGAGTCTCCGTCCTCCATCCTTAAATGTTTTATTCTTGAAACTCAGAATCTGCATCGCAGGTATAAGCACATAAGCAAGGGTGTTGCGTTGTTATACACCGAGGTCTGTGAGGAAGAAAAGGATAGTGAAGGGGATGAGGAGGAGAAGGGGGGGAGGCTAATTATCTGACATCTACGCAGCGCTGCACCCCTCAGGAACAACATGCTGCTTGTTCCCGTTTGCGTTTTCAGTTAGCACCGTTGCTCCGCCGGAACAATCACCGTGTTGTTTTGCCATTAGCGTGAGATGAATAGGGATGGGACAGCTTTGTGTGAGGACCCCCACTCTTTTTTTTCTTACCCCCTCCTCTTCTATGCAGTGACGTGGGCCCTGCATCACGGCCCTCTCACATGATCTCCAATCAACCCAGCAGACACCAGTTGTGTCATCTCTAGGCATGTGCTGGTATATGATTCTCACAGTATTGGTCTAAGTAGACCTATAGACAAGGGATACATTACTACGTTTGGTTTCTGTGAATAAGAAGTGAAGAGATTTCAAGAACCATTTGATCAAAACTCAAAAAATTTTGGCTAAATTAAGGTGGTTGTAGTGCTGACAAGTCTAAAATTTTCTCTTTTTTTATGTTTTAACATTTGGTTGAACAATCTAACGAGATTGGTGAATGCATTCTTTATTTTTAGTCTGATAAATAAAATTGAAACCATTTTGTAGCCTAAAAAAGCAAGGTCAGAACCAAACGCAACCATCTGTGCCTTAAAATAAACACCATAAACAATCATCACTGTTAAACATGGTGGTTGCAGCGTCATCCTGTGGGGATTGATTTTCTTCTTCAGGAAAGGGGAAGCTAGTTGAAGGTGAATGGATGTAATATGGAAAACAAATATACTAACTAGCTGATGCAAGCCAGCCAACGGTTAGGCTAAAGCCTGCCGTTTGTTAAGAGTTTAGAATAACTTCCTTTAACAGATCAGTTTTTTGGTCCAGATCAATCATAATAGCTAATGTTGCTTTCTGAGCAAATACATTCCCAGCCTCTGATCCATAAATTAAGAAATATGTGAAAAGATTTAGGCAAATTTAGTAATTTTACTTGCCGTCATCGTGCTAACTTTGAAGTAACTGCCATTCCTACCAAATTGATTGCCACAAATAATTGTGGCTATATTGACAACATAACACCGGTCTTTGTCACATTATTACCATAAAGGATTTTCTTTCATACAATAACTGTTGGCTACTATATTTAAATTATAATGGGTTCGCATTTTTTATGGAAATGCAACATGAAGCATAGATGGTGTGTTAATTAATTATTCATTTTATTAATAATATTGCCATCGCAAGATGTTCTAATAATGTTCAAGCATAGCAGCAATTTCTTCCATGTTTTTTCTGCTTGGCTTATGAAATGCGCTTTTTTTATGCACAACATAAAAGATGTATGTATGTAGCGGCAGATGGCCGCTCACACTGAGCCTGGTTCTGCTGGAGGTTTCTTCCTGTTAAAAGGAGTTTTTCCTCTCCACTGTCGCTACAAGCATGCTTAGTGTGAGCGATCGGATTTGAGTCAATGAGTCGATGTAATCAACTGGTTTTCCTTAGATAGAAAACATTGAATCAATTTGACTGTATGATCTGGTTGAATTGTAAAGTGCCTTGAGACATCATGTGTTGTGAATTGGCGCTATAGAAATAAACTGAATTGAATTGAAATTGAATTATTTTGGAAATGTCGTTCGGCTGACTGGCAGTGTACACAGAAAGGTGAGGATAGGTGCAGCTCTACTTTATTTCAATTACTCCAAGGTTTTCAGTGGAAATTATTAAAAAGACTTGAAGGAGGTGGATGATTAACCAATGCTACTTGAAACCCTGTTTCTGGCCCATTTGTTCTCATCTTTGTCTTTTTTTTTTTAACAAATCTTGATTTCTGCTATTAACAATAATTAGATAGATCTGTAATAATAAGCTCCTTAACATTTCTGCCCATATGTTTTTTTTGTGTTTTCAGTCCTGGTACCTGGGCGAGCTTAGTTCCATTCCAAGTGTCGAACGGGACTCCGATTCTGCCAACAAATGTCCACCAGAACTACAGCATAAACATCATTGGTGAACCGCTGGTCCCTGCTGAGAGCGGGAACTGAGCAGGCAGAGCGCTGGACCCACCTCCTCCCTTACCCAGGGTGGAAGAGTGGTGGAGAGCTAGCACTACAGGTGTCTGCAGCCATGGATGAAACCAGCAAAGCAGCAGGCGCTGCATAAACCCCTCCTCCTCATCCCATCTCCTTTTCTTCAGCCTCCTACTCCCAGTCTCGCCTCCTCCATCTTCTCGCTCCCACTCCTCATCCTCCTGATGATGATGGACAATGGCCCTGAAGTGAAGATGATGAGTGGGACGGCTCAGAGGAAGGAAGAAAAGCTTCAGGTCTGATGTCTTCTCGCACACATCCACCAACCCACCCACCAATCAGTTGTTGCGTTTGCAGGACTTTGTTCAATCCATCTGAATACTGTGATGTATAGATGCCTTAATGTTTAATTGCATGACACTCTAGACTCTTTAGCCGTAATTCCTACTTATTGTTCTACGTCAGAGGAAGGTGAAAACCATTTTGAACGGCCCACGCCGCATGCACGCTCAGTCGAAGGGGTTCTGCAGACAAATACCTGCCTGGTGGATGGCTCAGAGACTGAACGGATGAACGATTCACTGTGTACACCGTAGGAACAAAAACATGAAAAAAAATTGTGAATTCAGAGTGTTTTTTTTTCTTCTTCCGTTTGATTTCAGTTTACTGTGATATGACTTTGTTTTTAAGGAAAAAAAATGTGTTGACTTTCTCTTTTCTGCTACTTATTTCAAGAACTAATGTAAACACTATGGAGAGAGTTAAAAACTCTCAATGCAGTTTTTGAAAAAAACAAAACACTAAATGCTTACAGTTTGAGATTTGACCCCTCCTTGTGAAAAAAAAGATGACTAGCAAGTCAGTTTCAAAAGGAATGTAATAATAAGAGGATGAGGAAAAAAAAGAAGAAAATTTGCGACAGAGGCAAGTGCAATTGAATTGTTTTTTTGAAGGGAAGCTATCAGTCTGACTGCCCTAAGACTCTAAAGGAAGGGGGATAGTTATTAAATGTTTAACAATTTGATTTCAGTCACATATCCATCTCTTCGCATGAGTAAAAAGCGTGAAAGGCAGTTTGAAGGCAAGCGTAAAGCTACCTGAGCAGCAGAAAAAAAAAAAAAAAAACAGCACTTAATCTGATCTGAGCACTTCCCATCTTGATGGGCATTTATTTTTTCTTAATCAATCTAAAACAAGTCAAAAAAAGAACACGCACAGAGTGTGCGGAAAAGAGGCATTTAGTTTCAATTAAAAAGCATTTGGCCATCAGCTTATAAAGCTTATGTGTACAGTTATTATCCATGCAAATGTACTGTAATCTTCATGGATAAAGCTACAGCTTGTGCAAGGTATACTCTAAAGTGAAAGAGGCTAAAAACTGAAATTATGAATCCAGGTGGCATATCCCCGAAATCAAGATCTCTGCATGGCAATCCCACAGCTGTGTCCCCTCCAGTCCAGACACATGAAACCCCCATACACATGCACACACACACACACACACACACGAGAAAAGAAAAATCTCTCCAATACTCCTAATTTTGCACGAAGACCTATAGTCCACATTACGTGCCTTGCCTTTGAATATAGAGACATCACTACAGTTGTTTTTGCTGCATTTATCATTATAGAGAGAGAAAAAGAAAATTAAAATTTTTATGATAAGAATTGTTTTGTACTTTGAATGAAACTGTTGATTTTTAACTTCATGTACTACTCTATCTCACAGTTACATTGCATATCAAGGCTGTGTATAGTTGCCGTTTTTCAGTTTGTAATCTACCAGCATTTTTTTGCAGTATTTTTGTGGTTTTTTTCCGAATAACCTTTCATCCTTTGTTTTCTTCCATTTTCAATGCTCATTTCATTCATCTTCTCGTTACTATTGTGGAGGGTGGAATTCAGAAATATGAAAATTATGCAATACCAAGTTTTGCCTATGTAGGTAGTGCTTATAGATGTGTCAATTATTAGAGGCTAGTTTGGAGATAGAAAATATGGTAATGCATTTATTTTGTTGATATTGTCCGTCGCTGTTGCTGTTGATGATGTTGTTGTTGTTGTGGGTGATTTCCCTTTCTTTTTTTTTCTTTCTTTTTTAATTGACCAAAGTGGGGACTGCTTTCTATGCAGTGTAAGGCAAGGTCAGATTTTTTTTCTTTTCTTCCAGCATTTACCGAATGACAGTGAGACATTTTCTGTGTGATATATTTTTCTTTTTTGGAAAAGGGTGAAGATTTTCTAGATGTATAACAAAATTTAAATGCATCATTTAGGTCTTATTACGGCTGCAAAGTCACTATTTAGTCTACTGTGAGCAAGCATGACTCCGTTACCCTAATCAAGGTTTTTAAGTTATCTTTAAAAAAAAAAAAACAAAATCAGTAAAATTGTTTTAAAGGTTTAAGTTTTTTTTTTTTTTTAACAATAAACATAGAAGTCAGCAGTTTATCTCCTGGTGTAAGAAGTGAAGAAAGGCACGGCACTACTAGCTAAATATGAATAACATAGTCACAAAATGGTAACTGATGTCGAACCTTGTGACTTTTATTAAATTTAAACCTTGAAGCAAGAAATAACGAGTGATTAACCAGCTAATATTAGCTTTTAATACTTCAAGTTTGGTTTTAAGAAGAACAAACTGAAAAAAAAAAAGAATTATCAGTAATATTCTGTCCGTTAAACACTTAACAATGGATATAACTACCACTAAAATTAGAAGGTACTTTCTCTGAATTATTACTTCAGTTTATTATGTAGAAAAATAATGCAAAATAGATTTGTAGCCAGTTAGATAAAGGCTGCAACTTTTTCTATTGTATATGAGGAGGAGAAAGTCAGCTTTTAAATATAAAAATATTTGGACAGTCATTTAAAAGAACATTTAGCGTGCAAATTTATCTTATAATTCTAGTCTTTTTTTTTCTTTTTTACACTATAATTGGAAAGCTAATAGCAGTCACTCATCATTTTTATACAGAAAGACATTATAAAATGTTCTCTATTACAGTTATTTACTTGTGAACTACATTTTTATCAGTATTTCTAAATTTTCCTCAAATTTAAATTTTTTTTTTTTTTACTAAACTCATTGCCAGCCCAAACCTAATCATGACTCTCTCTCTCAAGTATACACCTGGGGTGTTAGCATGTTACCTATGAAAAGGAGCTCATTATATTTCACAGGAGAGACGGCTTGACTTGAGCGCGACAATCATTTAAGGAGACCATTTTTATTCCTGTAGATAACCGGGCAGACTTAGATCCCAGAGGGCTTCGGCCCCACGCCCTCTGTGTTTTTTTTCTTATTTTGGGAGACGCCAGCCGCACGCAATTTCCGGAAAGATGCCTTAACGAACACATCAGTAAAGTGGCCTGTGACCTGCGCAACAATCACACACCGACTAATGCTAGTGAGACCTGTCCAAATCAGTTCCAGACAGGCTCAGGCAAGCCTTTAGAGAGTATTTTATACCTAGTAGATTTGTATAAATGTATATAAATGATGTGCACACATACTCCCCTTGCAGAACCAGTAAAAGTGTGTTAATACAATTATCGGATTAGAAAAGAATGTTGTTATAATTGCCGACTTAGTAAAATCCATTAGATAAGAAAATATTTATAGCACTTAAATATAGCACATAGGCAATCATCTTCTCCCCAGTGCAGTGTTCAGAAGTCTCAATCTAATTCTCAGGCATATTACAGGGCATTATATATATATCAATCATACCATCGTTAATGTAGAAATTAGAGTTTTTCTCTTAGAGAAACAGCACCTCTTTTGCACTCTTTCCCTACAATCGTGAAAGAAATATTCCCTTTTTCGGAGGGGGGGTGGGTTTCCCCAAGCTCCCTCCAGTGTCAGCAGTTGCAAAATGATCCTCAAGTCAAGCTCAAGCTCTTCGTCTTCACCCCGATTTGTTGCATAGGCGAAAAAATTATTTTATTTTTTACAAAGTCTCCGTGTACGCTGTTCTGTCTTGTTTGTTTTTATTTACAAAAAAAAAAAAAGTGCTTTGCAGCCTTCAGCCATCAGTGACCCACTGAAGTGCATTGTCCCCAAGTGTGATTGTTTGTGTGCTGTGTGTGTGTGAGCCGGGAAACCTGTCAGTGTTCAGTAAAAATGGGAGACTGTACATAAAGGGAAATATCCTGATCATGTTGCAAGCTGTAGTCCAGTGGGGTTAAACTCTGCTTTTGCAGCTGAAGTGTGCATGCAATTGGACGTTGTGCGATTGACTGCTTCTGACATTACAGAACAAGAGAAGATGAGGGTGTTTTTGGTAAAAAAAACAACAAAAAAAATTCTTTAAAGATCCTGCCATTGGACAGGTGTTTGTACACTGTAAACTTTGTGGGGAGATCTTCTCTGAAGGTCTTGTTTGTAAATCTTCATTTCTGGGGGGAAAAAACAAGTCAATTCCATTTTAGGAAAATAAATAATTAGTATTTTAGTTTTTTTTATTTTATTTTAGATGCTGGATTTGAGTTAGAACTCTCCAGATTACCCCAAATAGCAAACTCTAAAAGTGTTTTCATCATGTTTGAATTCCTGTATGTAAAAAAAAAAAAACAAAAAAACAAAAAAAAGAATAAATGTGGTGGGTTTGGAGAGGTGGGAGATCCGAAAGAATAAAGAACAACAATGAAGGTTTTTTTTTATTATTATTATTGCCGTTATTAATGTTATTATTTCTCATTATTCCTAGTGCTTAGATATTACGATTTTTTGCGGGAAAAAACTCCTTGAATATTTGAATTGTAAGTTCATTAGCGTGGCCATAGTAAGTGTGATGTGATGTTTCTCAGAAATAGTCATTTGTTTCTTTCCTCCATCCTGTCTTTTTATTTCTCAGTTTAGTTAACTTTGTTTTTTTTCTTCTCAATATTAATGTAAATTCTTGTCCAACAAGCTAGTGGTGTGAATATTCATTGTAGCAGCTGGAAGGTGATGCCACAGAAACCAGTAAAAAGCGAACCAAAAAAAAAAAAGAAGAAAATGCTAGCAGCTGGTCATTTCATCCCTTTTGCCATTTTGGTTGTTTTGAACCTTAGTTTAATGGGGAAAAATCTCAAGAACATAAAGTGTCAGTTTCTTTTCACCTAACACCTTTTTAGTTTTATACCCATATAAAGTTAATCAAAAGCCTGAGCCAGTGATATAGCAAACTAGTTAAAGTTAAAAGCAGAGACACACACGGTAAACTCTCAGGGATTAGTAATCTAACCCTTGGCAGTTTAAACCACATGACTTCAAAGTGAAAAATATGGCGTTATTTTAATTTATGTATTGATAAGCAGCTCTCAGTCAGAGTAAGTGCAAAAATATTATTGCGAATTTAGCAGTTATTCCCCCCCATTTTCAAGACTATTCCTCTGTGTTTAAAATGTTTAGTTTACAGGTATTAAATGGTGGCAAGAAGGAACACAATTGTGATGTATGTGAAAAAATAAGGGTATAAAGTGTGAAACTGACATACATTTTTTTATTTTTCGGAGATTCATTGTTGAAAATAAAAAAACCAGAACATCCAGTTGTAGTTGGCTACAAAAGGACCAAAACTGCAAAAGTAGGAGTTAAAATGCCAGTGCTCTAATTTAATCTAATTGGCCAATTTGTTGTTGAATGAAATAGATCTTCCTTATGAGAAACTTCTAAAAGATCGCCATTTCCACAGCTTACATGTTGCACTTTTCAGATGCTTGATGTAGTATAGTGAAACTCTCCTTTTATGCTACAAACTTTATTCAGATTAAAGGTGCTTCACTTTGAGGGTACTTTTCTTTTCCAGCTGACATCTTTTTTTTTTTTAGGTTAAATGTCAAAAATGTATTGAAACTTTATAAATTTGTAAACAGTGTTCAATCTATCTGCAGCATCATGTCTCTATTGTTATTTTTGATTTTTTTTTTTTTTCAAAGTATTTCTACTCATAATAGAGGAACAGGGCAACCATATGCAAGGAGGACCTGTGGCACTCATGCAATATCTGTGGTTTTATTTTGTTTTATATCGTGAGTTCTGAAGGGACTGGGAGGCGTGCAGGCATAAGGTAAACTTCACTTTCATCCCACTCAAGCAATACACATCTTCCATATTCTTTGGCTAGCTGCTAGTCAATCAACGTCAGGTTATAAAGCAAACAGGAAAACCAGCATTTGTACATGATGCAACTCTCACCAAACAGACGAGAAGATAGTGATGCATTGCCTGTTTGGAGCTGTGTCCGTTGTACATAATGGTAGAATGTGATAGACTTACTTTGCGTCACCCAGAGGATAACGTGGCGCTAACGCATCTGGAAATGTGCTTCTCCTTACATACCCTTATGGATTTTGTTTTTGCTTCGTGATGTATACATATTTGAATTATGCCAGCACACATGTCCACTTCAAACTTGTTTGGAATTTTTAAAATGATTGTTCTTTTCTGAGAATCGGAGCAAAGAGAGTCAGTGCTTCATAATGTGCAGTGAAAGGATGAAGTAATATATTTTCTTTCCTCTGCAGAGCTCTTTTGTTTTTTTGTTTTTTTTATGGAAGGTGGGTAACTGGGGTCTTGTGGCACTTTCTCTTCACTCTGCACACATTTCACTCTGAGGAACTATGTTGGATTTGTACGTAATGAACAACAACAACACCACCAACAAAACAGTATGTAAGCAGTCTCCAGTAGTGATCGTAGTTACACTGCAAGTGTGTTCAAGGTCTATGTATGTATCTGAATGTATGTTTTAGAGGATTTTTTGGAAACCTGTATTTTTTTTTTTTTTATTTGATCTTTTTAATTTACAGTTTAGGAGCCACAGGTGTCCATTGTGAACTGTATAGCGAAGGCCTTGATATCCCTTCTTTTTATTGATTTTTAGTAATGCGAAGCATTTAGGCAATGCCTTCAAGCTGGTTACATTTGATGCAGGGGCTGAAATTGCCACAAGATTAAAATCAGTGTAAATAAAGGCTCAACTTTTTGTGATTGTTACTGTTATATCCAGCCTATACTGCTAGCAGCTGTTTTTACTGCAGTCAATTACTGGAAGTGGATATATTTCCTATGCAAAACTGTTTAAACAATAAAATGAGCTATGCTACAAAAATGACTTCATAATTATGATTCTTTCTTGTTTTTTTTTTTCTAAAATTTTACATAAAAACTGGGTTATTTCTGATGCTATATTTTTGAACTGGATGCAGGCTGAAGGAGTATTATTAATGCCTTTTTTTTTTTATTTTCTATGCAGATGATAATTCAACTATTTGCAAATTAACATTCAGTATTTTCTTTAAATTGTACCACAAAAAATTTCTTTTTAAGTTTGCAAGAAAATGTTTGTTTTCCACTTCAGTAATAGGTACTCTATATGCAGAAAACAACAATTGGAATGATCGAAAGGTAAAATCACAAAAGTCAGATACAGTTTAGATCAGATAGAAAAAAATGCAGAGTTCTTGCAAAGCACCAGAGGTGTCAAGTAACGAAGTACAAATACTTCATTTAGGTATCTATACTTTACTCCATTACTTGTTTTTCTTCCTACTTCTGACTTCTACTCATTACATTTTCACATTAATATCTGTACTTTCTATTCCTTACATAAACAAATCTTGAATTCGGTTTAATGTTTCTAAATATTTCTTTCACATCATGTGTGCCATCCTATGCAGATCATTGGCGCCATCCACATCTAGTGAAAACCACTGTGATTGGATGAGTCATATAGGGCAAACACTCATTGGTTAGCTAAAGAAAATCATCAGAAGCAAGCAGGTGTTCTTCAAACTGCAAATGTGAATTTACTATGCCATGCTACAATGTGGGATTCAGAAAAAGATGTTGAAATGTCTGAAAGGTCGGACACAGGCGAGAGCGTATTGGGAGATGAAGACGAAGACCTCCCTCATTCTTGGCCCTATCTTAAAGAATTTTTCAAAATGGTCAAAATTTGAGCTTTCAATTCATATAGTTTCATCTGGCTGTTTTTTTTTTTTTTTAAAGGTTAGTTTATACTTTTATACTTTAAGTAGTTTGTGAAGTACATACTTTTCAACTTTAACTTGAGGAAAGAGGTCAAGTTGATACTTCAACTTCTACCAGATTGTTTTTAAACTGCAATATCTATACTTCTACTTAAGTAACAAATGTGTGTACTTTTGACTCCACTGCAAAGCACTAAAAAGTATAAAAAGTGTGTGCATGTTCAGATTTTTTGTCCCCTGCCTCAGTGTTAACATATGCTTATTTATCCATTAATTTATACATTTATTAAGGCATTTATCAGTCAGTCCGTTGATCCATCTAAATAAAAGCCCATTTATTTGCTTATATATCCATTCATTCCCCAAATTTTATCCTGCCAGACTATTATCCATCCGTCCATGGTTGTCCATCTCTCCAATATTCAATCTCTTCAGCATCTAACCAAAAAACTCCAATGTTCCACTAGCAGGCTTGTGTTAACTTTGGCATTTGAAAACCATAAAAACAGAAAATCCTGAGCATGCCTGAAGCAGTGCTAAACACACTATAGATTGTATTTAATGGTAAAGGGTCTGTACTTGTATAGGCAACATTTCTTTGTTGGTTTTTTTCCAGCGCAAGTAGTAAAATGGACCTTTAAAAATCCAAGTGTAGACCTTCAGAAAATAATTGGTGTTCCAAAACAATAGCTTAATTGTGATTAGAGTATTAGTGTCAAAGTCCATGGAATAGATGTTGGCATATCAATAACATGATAAGTAAAAAAATAATTTAATTAAAGTGGGAATATAATTTTTATACTTTAAGAGGACATTTAATTGTTTGTCAGCAGAGTTACATTTTGGATTCTTTCTAGTTAAGATAAGTCTTCAATATCCTATCTTGCTTTGACCATTTTCTTTAACAGTTAAGTAATTTGAGGTCAGATTGATGGCACACACTGCTTCACTTCAATTTGATTTGCTTTTATGGAGATGTGAGGCAATGAATTTTTTTGAAAAGGTGAAAAAAAGGTTTTAAAAAACAACTGTAAAGAGGATTTGTGGTTGTAAGGGAATAAGGACATGCTGAGATCAGAGGGGAAAAAAATATCTTAGTACTCTAATTGGATTTGCCTCGATTCTTAGAAGTATCTGTCATCATAAGGCCTGAACCAAACAAACGTTTATGTCCTGCAACAGTCCACATGACTCATCATAGCCCCAGCTCCATTGTGGTATTACTCCAGCTAATCTGCTGTAACAATGCAAATCCCTGGAGAAGGGACCATGGTGTTCGGACCTTTACAATTAGTCCATCAGAACCCTGCAGGGTCACACCAGGTAACATCCATATGGGTCAGTGGGTCAAGTTTGAGAAGCTCTGACTGAGTAAGTCCTTCTAATGGGATTGAAGTCATTAGAAGGGGCAAACGTCAGGTTAAAGTAGCAATGAAATCTCATTATTGAGCTGTGTGATTGGCTTTTCTGGACAGTTGATGACAACAACAGGATCTGCACTCTGGAGGCCAGGTGCCTTATACACCATTGGGTCCCTCCTTTCAGTGATTAAGGCACTACACATGGCACGCCAACACCAGAAAAGCCCACCTGGCCTCTGGCGCCAAATCAGAGTTTATTTGGATACCATTAAAAGGGAACCAACAATGTGGCATGCGGATATAAAATTACTCAATCTATAATGGTAATCATGCCATTTATCAAAATTGGCCAGTTGAATCAACATCTGGCTTCAATAGGAAGCTCTTGTCGGGGAGGGTCTTGGCAGCGTCTTGTACCATACATATTTTCCATTCTCTTTTATCAAGGCCTGCTGTCAGTGATTTGACGAAGTTAAATAGATGATGATTTGGACTTATTATGTTTCGCAGAGCCCTAGCAAGAGGAGATTTGTTGATTACCTTTGTGTTTGTCCATTTTTTCTCCTTTTTCCACAAACGGCTCTGGTAAAAATAATGGCGCCTCTTGGCTGTCCGACGTGCAGCTTTACTGTGTACCAAAGAGAGGCTGGAGACGGAGGGAAAAAACACACCGAGTTCTCTCACACAAACATGTGAGTACTCAAGCTGGACTGTACTGCTGGACAAGAGCCAATGCCACAAAGAGCTCTGTCAGGTATTTAGCCTTTAACTGAGAAACACACACACACATATATATATATATATATATATATATATATATATATATATATATATATATATATATATATATATATATATATATATGTGTGTGTGTGTGTACATTCTCATTTAGTACAGAATTTTGGCTTTATTAGAAAGGAAGGAACATCTCATAAAAAGCAAAAATGGCATAAGCTTTATTATATGATTACTAGTACTGCTATGGAGACATAATGTTGCAGCAAACATATTTACGGTTTTCTATTACTATAGGAGAAATGTAAGATACATATTTTGCATTGCTAAAATGTATCCAACTCATTTCTTTTTGTCATCAATGTTTTTTTTTTTTATCTAACAGGAAGCAGCCACAGCAGAGTATGAGCAGATTTATTTTGCAAGCGCTTAGTGATCTAAGGCATATGCTTTTAATAAAGAAGAAGAAAAAAAGAAAGTATTTATATGATTACAGTCAATGAAGGAACCTGCAGAACAACTTTTAAAAAATCTTAGCGTAATTTTGGTAGGCCAGCCTCTCCTGGGAAGGTTCACCATGTTTTCCCCATGTGTGAAAAATAACTCTCACTGTGCTCCACTGGTGTCCCAAATATGTAAAAAATGCTTTAAAAAACTAGTTTCAGGCTAATGAATTTCAGTGGCATAATTTATTTTCTGTTCTTTAATATCATTAGATGTTGAATTTGTTTATTGATGTCAGACAGGATCTATCGGTTTAGTAGAAACCACTTTTGGTTAAAGCCAACCTACTGGAAGTTCAAAGCACTGCCATTTCTGCAATACTTGAATACTCTTGCGGTACTCTTACTTACAGTAGTTTTTCGCTGGTGAAACTGCACTGAGCAAACTAAAATTCTGTCATAATATAACTTAGATATATGTATAACTTATATAACAAGATTTGCAAATATATTTTCCCAGTTGGTCGGGTTGGTCTGAGATGCTTTTTATCCTTTATTAACCATAATTTAAAAAAATAGCTTTGTTTATTAATCCATGTTCTTGTCAGGCTCTGGAGCAGGTAACCTCATCACTTTGCTAAGATTGTAGAAAAGTGAGAGCATGGCACCAGAGGTTCTTGTAATGGGCAGCTTGTTTTACCAGGTCCAAAAACCAATGCTCTAAAGAGATCCTTTATATATAGATCATTACACCTTTGGAATAATCTACCTCACTACATCCGCTACACTGAGAGTAAATTATCTTTTAAAAAGAATCTGAGACTCCATTTGATGCCCTGAAGTGTTTCTGTTTTATTGACTGTTTTATTATATTTGTTCTTGTTTTATTGGCTGTTTTATTTTACTTGTTCTTTTGTACTTCCTATAGTAATTTTAAGAAATTACATTTTTGGAAATTTTTATATTTGTAACTGTTTTTACTGTATGTTTTTAATGTGGACCCCAGGAAGACTAGCTGTTTGCCATGGCAACAGCTAATGGGGATCCTTAATAAAATTACAAAAAAAAAAAAAATTACTTTCACATATTTTTAAAACTTTTGGATTCATGTTTCTACTTTTACTTCAGCAACAGATTGGAGGCAGTTAATATAATTTACCAATTGTTCTGCTGCACCTAGACAACACTTTCCAATTTGACTTAAAAAAAAAAACAACAAAAACAGTTTCATATATATACATATTTCTACTTTCTGGGCATTAATTTAATCTAGCCTAAGTCAAATTTATGTAATTCCATTGTTAATACCGATGGAACGGTGTTTAGCATTAGAATAAACGTGATCAAAGCATTTATCTGTTTTTAGCATAACTTTGAACAGTTCTCACCACATTAATTACCTAAGCACAATAACTACAGATGCTTTTGCCGCCTAAGGTTTTTAATGAGTAGGAAAACTTTTTAAAGGATGAACTTTGCTGAAGAGACACTTGAGATCTAACCCTGCATGTGTTTGTAAAATTGCAGCTGAAGAGAGCTTGAAGAATAAAAGAGGGATGTTTATAAAAAAAAGAAAAAGTACTACCGGTAGTCCTAACTAGCACTCTTAGCTCCAGTATTCCCACACAAATTAGCATAAATTTCATGGTCTAAGTTATGGACCGTGGCTGAAGCGTGTTATTAGTCTATCTTTAGATGGTAGTACAGGCCGATCATGCTGAGGCTTGTTGTTGCCTCATTGAAAGCACCCTGGTATTACACCCTGCGGATTGACAGTGGGTCTTAAGATCGTGGGATTGGTTCACATATTAATTCATGTCTGTTTAGATGTGCAGAAAAGAAACAGGTGTTGGGTGTTTACGTGCGTTAGAGTGGGAAAGGACTTGTGTGTCTTTGTGTTTTTGCGGTGATGTTTGTTTGAAGACACTGGATATTTGTGAGTGTGTGTGCGTGTTTGTGTGTGTATGAACTGACAGAAGGGTGGGGGGGCTTTATTGAAAAGTACTCTCTCCTCCCCTGTTCAACATGCTGGATTAGCACCAGCAGTTTCCCATGGAGCTGTCCCTCCCAGCCCCCTACCCATTTGCATAAGGCGCAGACAGGCGGAGATGTGACAAACAAACCTGGCACACACAGCGCCGGCTGCCTTCTTTACATGAACTCTTTCACTCACTCCCACCGTGACAAGAAAGACGTAGAAGACGGTGACCCAAGAAATCCACCTGTGCGACTTTTCCCCATGATGAAAAAGAGTTAAAGGCAGAAGCCGCACCGAGCTTCTGTTTCACCAGTGTTTTTCTAGTTTACATTAATTTTTTGCCCAACTATATGATTTTAAAAGATAGCAAGAATATGACCATATTTAATAGAGAAAAATACAGGCTTTACAAACCTACAGGTTACCGTGCTTAACCTAAGAACTCATTAAGCCACTTCTGGTGGTAATAACTGCCACGAAAATTGACAGTTAGTTGTATTAAATTACTGAGAGGGAATCTTTTGAGAATTGAACTTTGTTGGAGGGTTGTCTTACATAACGTCACAAACTGATGCCCTGATATTCTTCTTTAGGACTGTCTGGTAGAGACCCTTCATGGACATTCTTTGATTATAGATGTGGTCTTTTTCTAAAATGTAGTCAGCTTTATTCCAGATGCCACAGGAAACAAGTCTTCAACAATGTTCCACATTTGCCTAATCAGTCCACAGAATATTTTCTAATAGTAACATTTTTTTTATGAGGAATATTAATGTGGCCCTTAAATTATGACAAACTCCTGCAATCGGAGGGACGCCACTGTCGCCCCAACTTAACTGAGATTACACGCTGTTCTCGGCTATTGCATGACCTCTGTTACATGATGTGCTCCTTTTGGAACTGTTTTCTTTTTTTGTTTTCTTTTACATGTGTGGCTAATGGATCTGATTGTGCTTCATTTCCAAGCTTTTCCATTTCTGGTCCTCAAATTGGTACCAATATTGACCAATTATTCAATTTATCAGTTGAGTACACAAGCAATTCTACAAAATCAAACAGTCCTGCATGTAATGATTTTAAAAACAACATTAACATCCAAAGTAGTTGGTTTTAGTCCATTTTTAGGTGATGTTTTAAAGTATTTAAGAGCTTTAATTTGAATGTTAAATTTAATTAAGATCAAGGACCCCATGAGGGGTCATGACCCTAAGTTTGGAAATCAATGCATTAGAGCCCAAAGACTTATAGAAATCTATGTAACCCTTCATAGACTTATAGATGTCAATAACTTTCTCTTCTGTTTCTGAATTTCTCTTTTCAGTCTTTTCAGATCTTCTTCCCTTTATTTTGTTATTGTGTTGTCAAGGTATTTCTTTATTCTACATATCATTTAATTGTCAGACTTGGATATTAGTAGAGAAAATTAATCTAATTACTTTTTATTTCTGGTTTTAGAATGGGTGAATTAAGTTATTAGTTGGGGTCAGGTTGGTTTAGAAAACTCCTTTTACTTTATAACTTAAATAATCATTTGGAATCCGTTTTTATTCAGGCCCACTTTTGTGTAGAAAAGGGGATAGTTTGATGATTAGAAAACACTGAGGTGTGGCATAAAAAAAGCTAAAAGTATAAAGGTTTTATCTGACTCTGCATGTGAAGCTTATAGCATTCAGAGCAATCATAATGATTCACAAGCAGAGGAATGCAAAAGGCCAAAGGAGGTGAGACAGTCTTTCATAGCTCTGTCATTTACTCAAAAACTCCCCTAGAATTAAAGTATCCTCCCCCTCATTTTTTTTTCTTCACCAAGATGGTAATGTTCACCTTAAAACATCTTTACTGTACCGTGGCTACATAACACCGCTCTCTGCGCTGCTGTCTGGCCGCCAAGTTCCCATCAAGCTGCTGATTTATGGTGCCTGATGCATTCCTTGGCCCTGCCGAGAAGGCAGTTTAGCTGAAATATGAGAGGAGATGCAGAGAACACACTCAAAGTGAATTTCTCTTTGGGCCCAGCCATGCAAAAACTGAAAAGCCGGTGCAGAACTTTAAGGGTTTTGTGGGCATAAAAAGCAGGACAACCTGACAGATTTCAAGTAATTTAGCTATGTGGCATGTGGTATAAAGTTATAACAAAAAGAGTTTGAAGTGTCATGAGCTCACTAACACCCCTTCACTCTTTTACTGGTTGTGGTGCGCAGCTTTCGTGGTGTAAAATTATACCGGCATTAAAAACTACACCTCCTTCCTTTTTCCTGTCATTTACATGCACTAAATTGCATACAGGTGTGTATAGGATAAGAGCCCAACACCTTTTCCGTCAGATTTCCAGCAAATGGCTCTCTGTTGTTTGCACTTTGAAGGCCTGTAATCAATCATTACAACTTCACAAAGCACTTTGTCTTCATTTGGGTCCTAAAGCAAAATTGGCGATAAACTAAAAGCAGATAAACAGAAACAGGCAGTGGTGTGCGAGGGGGAAAAGTCGCCTTATACAGCAGTTTTCTGCAAGCCTGCGCTGCTTTGTCTGCTCCCGAGTTACAACAGTGTGATTACATGCTTTATTAAGTGCTGAAGTGCTCTCCCTGAGTAAAAGCAGATGTCACCACAAGGTCTGTCACTGAGTTGGGATCTGGGTGCCTGTGGTCAGTGTCTCAGCCAGCCTGCAGCTCGCTGCGGTTTCCCTCCGTTTTCTGTGCACAAAATCATCACTGAAGAAAGTGGACAAAAAAAAAAAGTTCAGACCAGAAAAAATTTGCCTGATGTTTCAATTTCCGCAGAACGAAAAATGCGCTTTAACTGAAGGTCCCTTACAATATGTTTAAATATCAACCAAAAAAGATCTTTAAGGTTTTTATCATAATGACCACATAAAGGCTGATATATCAACATAGTCTTTATGCTTTAGCAAACATTCACACTGGCCCTTAACACGCTGTTTTAAAGCTGGCTCTGGTACACACTGCTGGTCAGACTGGGAGTTTCACCTTTGAACCCTTTTAGTGGGAGAGAAAATTATTCCCATAATGTGCTGCATTTAAAGAGCCTTGCAGCCTTGAACCTTTACTCTCATCTTACTACCAAGACAACCTATATTTTAATATATTAAGATCTTGTGTGGATTTTACTCATGTGTTATAACGGCCTAGTCAAAGAACAAACTTAAATCTAAATGGGAATTTGATCCAATAGTTGTAAAACTGACCTTCACACAGGTCTTTGAACTAATCTCACTGAGCTTGAGGATAAAAAATAAAAAATAGAAAAAAAGAGTAGATTTTCATTACAGGTAGAGACGAAATCCAAAAGATTTTAATTTTAGCTAAAGGTACCTCTATAAAGGCTCGATGCAGGGAGGCTGAATATAAATTCAGAATTTTCTTGTCATATAAAAGAAAATCACTTCCCAGTCATCTTGCACAATTATATTATTTTTTCATGTTATCCCATGACACACAGTTATTTTAACAAACTGAAAAAGTCATTTAGAAAAAAAAAGCGATATTAAATATCACTCTAATGGACGCAGATGAGGCCTATTTTATTTTCTATGCAGATTTAGTCAATAATTTATTTCATGGATTCAGTTGTTATAAAATAAAAAGTCAAGATGCACTATTACCAGCTCCAAATCATTTGGTCCAGTCTATTCCATTAGCACCCTTGATTCGTGCTCCTTTTAAATGTGCATAGTTGTCTTATCTTCTACGAACATGTGGAAGCAGTTCAGGCACAAATTTTTAATCTCTCTCATCTATGTTTGTTTTTTTTGTTCTGCCTGGCTTGCACCTTGTGGAGGAATAAGAGAATATCCTGTATTAAGCAACTTTTTATTGACAAGGCCTTTGCTTCATTTAACAGCCTTAACACTACGTCTAATTTACCACAATCTCAGTTATTTAGATACTTCAGTTTGCAAATTTGTACAACACACTATCCCCAACTTTTCTTATATACCAGCTGTGTCAAGGTTGGTTGAGGACCCAAATGCAGAGATGAGGGAGGCAGAGAGGAGTTCTTGCAGGTTTAATGAAATCAAAAAACCCACCAAATACAAAAAATAAGAATAAAACTACACTAAACTTAAAACCAGGAGACATCAGGGGAAAACACACATGGGGATCCAAATAACAATGAGAAACAAGCAAAGAGAACCTGAACAAACGGACTATATATGGGAGACATAAAAAATGGGAGTACTAATTAGCTAATGGGGAGCAGGTGTAGACAGAAGTAACTAGAAGGAGCTAAGGGAAAGAGGACTGGCACAAGGGGGCAACAGAGAGTAACTTAAAAAATGCAACGCTGCATAAATATATCACAAAATGGAAAAGAAACCAATAAACAAGAAAACACAGAATACCATAAATGAAAGTGGAACTGAAAAGAAACTCAAACAGAAGTCTATATAGGGCTTAATTATAACAAGCTGATTACTGACCTGAAACTAACTTGTGTTTTTCCACGGACTGTACATTTATTTCAGCAGTTATGACAGTATTTACGTCTTCCTCATGTCTCCTAGCAGTCAAACGTATTTGGGAAAATGAGCTGGATATACACTTAAAAACTAAATGGTGGAAAGAGGCCCTAGAATGGGTCAAAACTACATTCCCCTGTGCCAGCATAACATTAAGGTTGCTCACATTCATCTTTCTAAAGCTAAACTTAAAAAGATGTT
This sequence comes from Cyprinodon tularosa, assembly GCF_016077235.1. Classification (NCBI taxonomy): domain Eukaryota; kingdom Metazoa; phylum Chordata; class Actinopteri; order Cyprinodontiformes; family Cyprinodontidae; genus Cyprinodon; species Cyprinodon tularosa. The sequence continues at coordinate 1,444,971 of NW_024039707.1, read as the reverse complement.
TAATGCAAGTGATATGTGAACAGGTGCTCCCTGTCTTCACTGAAAAAAAAAATACTTTGGATCAACTTTAAAAAAATTCTGTAATCTGTTGCATCTAAAATTATTCCTTTTTCTCAAATTAAATTTATGATTTTGTAAAAAAAATTATACATTTTGATTTATTAGAAATATATTTTTTTACCTTCAGAAAAAGAAATAAACTTAATTCATACAAAGTAAATCTATAACTTCTAACAAAGACTATATAAAAGGTTTATAGCTTAATTTTTCTATTTAATATTGTTTACAATTACATGTAAATATACATTCAATTTTGAATAAAGTAGTGAGAAAATTTTTTAATTCCAATTATATGTATTGACAACAGACATAATTTATATTTCATGATAACGTGGACCTGGACCTTTAGCTTTTAAAACTGTGAAAAGCAGTAATTGTGTCCCATCATTTGTCAGGGTTCCTGTGTGTGTGATCTTTGTGGAGAACCTGGGTATTCTACACATCAGAGTGCTGGGCTTTAAAGAGCAGCAGATCCTTCACTCTGTGCTGGTTTCTTGTTGTTGTTTCATTGCTTCCTCGTCTCTAGCATTTTCTCTGGATTCTTGCCTCAGTTGCCTGTTAGTCCTTATTAAATCAGCAAAACTCCTCTCTGCCTTCTCATCTCTGCATTTGGGTCCTCAAAGCCTCCACCTAACCTGACTTTATTGTTTTTTATTTTATGTTTTTTTTTTTTTTTTTTACAAGTTAAAGAACCTAAAACGCCTCAGTGATCTTAAAATCACCGCCATATGATAGATAACACATTTTATTAATGCACAACACCTGGCCATTGTAAACATTCTTATTCTGAAACTGGCTAGACTGAATTAGTTGTAAAGGCAACCATACTCGTGCTTTTGCAGTGATGACCACAACGATTTTGTGTTAAGTCAGTTAATGACTTGCATCATGTTAAAGGATAAACTCATATTGTCCCAAAATGGCCAAATGGTTGTTTTTTTCCTAATAAAAATGAATTTGGTCAAATGAAAGTGTAGATATCCACTGCATAAAACATTTTTTCCCCACGATTTTTACCCTTTCATCTAACAAACCAAAGACGTTTCTCATAGAAGTTACAGTACTCTACCTGGATTTGAGAAACATATATATATATATTTTTTTTTTGTAATATCTATTTTGTTTAAAATATGGGGATAATTGGTTTTTAATTTTAGCCATGAAGGGTAATTTCATGAAGCTTCTTTTCTTCTTTAGAAAAATTATTATTCAATTAAATATTATTCAATTAATGTGAAATAATGTGTGGTGTAATTTTTTATTTCCTTTCTTAAACTGAAACAATATGTTTGAAAAGTATATATATATAAACAACAGCTGGTGTTTCATTTATAAAACTTGTGTAGGCATAAAAAGGGACCTGAAACTGGAATATGCTACTCTATGCAAATATTGTAATCTATATTAGAGGATCATAACCCCCCCTTTCAGAGACAGAGGAAAAGGAGACAGAGATGGTGAGATGGGGAATTTGAAGACAGATTACATCACAATTCCTTTTAAGAAATGAATTTTCAACTAATTTGATACCTTGATCATTACTCAATTCAATTTAATTTAATTCAGCTTTAATTCAGCTTCTGTCTCCTTGAACTGGGGTTCAAGGAGACAGAAGCAGAGATACAAAAAGCAGCTGAAAAAGGCTCGACCTGATCAGATCTAAAACCTTGGTGTGAAGAGCCTCGTACTGGTGAGCTGTAACTCTACAGGAGGACCTGTCACATACATAGAAAATGAACTACAAGGTGAGTCATACCTCATAGCCGCATGTCAGTGCAACGAGGTATGAGGCCTTCACACTGTATTTCCTAGCTCGTGGTGCTTGCTGACTAATAAGCTGACTTAAATATCTTAGAGCAGAAATTCTCCAACCTGCTCCTCAAGCACCACTGTCATGCATGTTTAAGATGTCTCTCTGTTGCGGCAAACCTCAATCAGATAATCGCATGACCTCCTTTGCAGCCTTCAAGTGCTGCAGAATTCTGTCAATCATCCATTTATGTCAGGTGCGTGGTAGTAAGGAGAAATCTAAAACATTAAGGGTAGTGGTAGCTTAGAATCAAGTTTGAAAACCGCTTCCCTGAAGCATTGCCCTTGGATCTCTGTGCTAACAGGGGTCCGATATTGGACCCAAGCCAACCCTGTTCCTCACAGGTGACAAAAAAAAGATCAGTGCACAGTAGGGTTGCCAAGTCTGGGGGAAACAAATTAAATAAGGGACACTTCTCATCCAGGCATTATCTTCCACCCTATTGACATTATGAACTTTATTTTGCTGTTATTCACAGGTGTCAAAAGTATTAATGTTTATTACTCAAGTAGAAATACGAGTCCTACTGTTTCAAAACAATGTTGTAGAAGTTAGAGCATCAACTTAAGCTTTTTATTCAGGTAAAGGTGTAAAGTATAATTTTTAGAACTACTTTAAGTATAAAAGTAAAAGTAATGCATGAAAAAATTTTAAGAACAGATGCTTTAAACCTTATACTGGTTACTGCACTACGGATTTTTCTACAATTCTGGATGGTTCACTTCCTTATTTTTGATTTTCTTTGTTTCATAACTAATGGCAACAGTGTCAAATTAAATTTTAATTTTAATTTTCATCTTGAAAAATGATTTATTTTGGTATATGTAGAACAACAATTTACAGTAAAAGAAATTGTCTGGATGAAACAAATTATTTTGAAGGTTTTTATTTTGCAACGAAGATGAGCCTGTGAGATTAAACAAAACCAACGAGTCTATTTTTAAGATGTAAAGAGTAGAATGTAGAGATAATTTCAGAAAAATATAAGGAGTAGAAGTAAACAGTTGTCTAAAAAATAATTACTACAGTAAAACATAGATAACCAACAGTTCCACTTAAGGTAACAAAGTATTTGTACTTTGTTATTTTATACCTCTGTTTTTATTCTGTGTGTGTGTAAATCAATTTTTTAAACCTTTAAAGCAAACCAGAATTAAATTAGACATCTAATTTTGTTACTTAAAATGTGTCAGTTCCTTTTTAAGGAACAGTTTTGCCAGCTGTTTCTTAAAAGCTTCAATGTCAAAAAAAGAAAAAAAGAAGGGTCGCTGAAAAAAACAGAGCAGGAAGTTAAAACCGGGCTAAAGAGAGGGGGGATAATAACTGACACAGGTGTGATGATTAGAAACCAGGCAGATCTAGGTAGGACTGATACAGTATATGCCTAACTTGATCAGATCAAATGCCTCATTCTTATAACTGCTGCACAGAGATAACATAAAACAACAAATAAGATGCAAAACTTTTTCATGAAGAACATCAAATTTCAGGAAACTTCATTTTGATTAAGAAATCTTTCTTTGGTGTTTTTGTTTTTAGAAAAAAAAAAAGGTATAAGTATGCATTTGTTGCAAAGTTGAAGTAACATACCATTAATTGAAAAAGAAATTAATAAATTTCTGCATAAAGTTTATACATCTTTGGTCATCCGAATGTAATTAGTTCAGAGTGAGAATCTACAGGCATATTAAAAAGTTATTTATATATATATATATATATATATATATATATATATATATATATATATAGACCTTACAGGTATAAAAAGATTTTAAGAAGTAACAAGTCATCCTTGATCTAAAGAAACTCAAGATCGATAAGAAATGAAAGCCCTGACATCAATCGATGTTAAAGGAGGTGAACAAAACCATAGCGACATGAAAATAAATAGATTTTTTTCTTAAAGAGATATGAAATAAGGGGATATTTTTATGGTGGGAGTATACGTTGTGTCGTATACTTTTGGGCATGCCATTAGCTTATTTTCCAACATTTTCTCATATTTTTAGTTTTTTCTTTATGAGCTTTAGGGGTGCTTTTTTATGGTTACTTTTCAAAAAGATAAACTCGTTGAGATAAATATTGAATATCTCAATTCGGCCTAAAATTATTTCGATATTCTTCAAACCAAAGTCAGTGACATATGGAAAAGTGTAAACCAGTGGTTAACGTATCTAGGAAGCCACAGAGCGAAGCACTTTAAGATTCATGTTTTCCATATTAGATATTAGACGGGGCAAAAATTGCTTTCATGGAAAGTTTTGTTATTGCGTCTCATTCAACATTTTCCTGTAGATGACCTTTCTGATTACATTTGTGGTTGAAGAGTTCCTCTTCTTGTGTCCTTACAAGTCTTTTACAAGTTGTTAGATTTGCTCTGCAATGATTGATCAGGTTTCTGCAACCTTTAGTATAGTTTAAGCTTTGTTAACAGATGCAGAAGATGTTGAAAGCTGAAACTGAATAGCTGAAGGTTCTAGTTCCAAAGAAAGGAATTGACATTTATGAAAATCTCCCCTCTTTACCACATGTGGTAAACTCATGGAAGAACACAATGTATTGCATTTACGTCTCATTATATCAATTAATCGTTGCACATCTGTAAGCGGGTATGCAGGGGTTCAGGTTATGTTTGTTTGTTTGCCTATTTGTGTTACAATGGTGTGTTGGCACTTTGGCACCTGCACCGCATTACAAAGCTAAAGGCTTGGATAATATGCTGCAGGTGCAGTCCTGGCAAACAGAGAGATGGCAGAGTGTGAGTGTTTGTTTGGAGGCAGGAGGAAGAGGAGGAGGAGGTCACCTGCTGTTGATGGTTGGCACTCAGCATTAGAGCAAAAAAAGATGACGTCAACCTAAACCCTCTACCTCCTGCGGACAGCACGTTCTGAAGGACCTTTCATCTCCGGAAACAACACCTCTTCCACCAAGCTGGCCTCACAGAGCCCCATGCAGGAACTAAGAGCTCTCTCCGTCCGTCCTTCCTCTCCATCCGCAGCTCTGTCAATGATTATTGAAGGTAATTATGACGCCGATTAGCAGTGTTCCTTTATAGCTGCGTTGGCAGATCTGCAAAGTAAAGATGCACTGATGGAGGCAATCACAGAAGATGCTTCTCAAAATGACATCCAACAAGGAGCCATTCAGGCTCGCAGAAATCTAATTATGTGATGGATGATGCAATCTATAGTGGATGGCTCAGATGATGTTATTCAGCACAGTAGTAGAATCAAATGATACTGTCAAGAATCGCATGTAGATATTGTTTTTGTATAGACTGACCTGTTGCTGTAGGGATTGCTATAATGGTGACCAACAACTGCTAAGAACAGCATAAGGATTACCACCTTTTAAAGCTACAGAAACAATCTACCTAACTCTGATACCGCTAAATAAAATCCATTGCATCTATTACCCTTAGGGAGTCAGTTAATAATTAAGTAGTCACATCTTGTGTGATTTAACCTCAAGATATTAAGAGATCAATAGAGAGCAAACTGCAATATAAAGCCCAAGAAATGCCTCAGGTCAATCAGGGACAAAATATTTTTTGTTTTGCTTATTATATGACAATGGGAGGAGTATGGCAGAAATGCAAACTTTCCAAGATGTGAGAGGTCTAAACTTTTAGAATGGATAAGAAGCTTTAAGATACTTGGTCTGACGTAGCAGACTGTTTAGAGATAAAAGCTGAAGACCAGAACAGGTGAAACAAAGCAAAGACAGAGGCTACAGGCTGCATATGTTTAGGACAATAACTGATACTTGGTCTGTTGTCTCAGTCTCTCCTCCGACATTCTGATAAGTGAGACATCTTTTCTTCTGAACAAAAACATAGCAGGGATCTCTAATGCATTTTATTAATAGTTTGGGTGGGTGGTGGTATGATGGTGAGGGAGATATTCTTCTAGCACACTTTAGACTCTCATAGACCATCTGACCATCATTTAAACACCACATCCTACATTGTTAAAGGAAAAGTCCAGTCAGCAAGAAGTAATAAATGGATCCTTATCTATCCCTAAAACTAAAATGTCTGCGGATTTAATGAATTTAGCATTAATAAGTAAAAAATAAAAAAACAATAATTTTCATTGTGATCACTGAGTCAGTGAGCGGCCATTTTTGCCAAAATATGGTAACACCTCACTCCTGACATCTTCCAGCAGTTACGTCACTGTGCGTTAGGCCTGGCGCCATTCTCCACGCTTTACAAGCAAAATTAATGGGAAGTACTAGACACACCTGCAATCAACAACAATTATTTAAGATTACAAAAGGACTTCACCATTGAAATTAATGAGAGCTGTATGACAATGCCGACGTGCATGGCAGTTGGATGTTGTAATACATCAGGCTTAAATATAACAAAATGGAATAGAAACCAATGATCAACAAAACAGAATGACATAAATAACTGAAAACTCAAAAAGCGGTTCACATAGGGCACAACCATGACAAGCGGTATGTGCTTATCTGGGGTTTTTTTTTTTTTTTGGTTTTTCTGAGTCTGTGGCTAAAATGACTGAAAGTAATAAAAGCTAAACAGAAATTAAGAATTATATTATTATAAAAAATGATCTAGCTAAAAAAAAAATACTAAAGCCACATTTAAAACCAAAATAGTTCATCATAAAGAGAAGAATCAGAGGATCCTAAACTGTTTAACTCCCAAAATCTTGTACTGTCCATGATAAAGACTTAGTTCAACTTTCTTTCAATAATCTTTAGTGTCTAACCTTCTGAATTATCTTTTACACATGCCTCCTTCTGCTGGGCGAAGGCCTGTTCTAGATCTGTATAAATGCTGTAAAGAAGCTGACCGGTAAAAAAGACTGCATCTTAAAACGTTCCTTCTCCTCCCTGCTAATGGCCGAGTAACATTAAAATCATTACAAGCCTTGAACGGCCCTTCTGCTCAACATTTTCTATTCTTTCCGCTTTGTTATAGTTTCTGTTAATGACTTCCAGATTTCATCTTGGCTGTAAAGCCTCAGAGGAGAGAAAGTCACAAAATCACGGCAAAGTCAGAAGCTGTGACCACCTCAGTACTTGTGCTTTTTGTAGAGGTGAAGCTGACTCAATATGGTTTCTTAGTTTTTGAGATACTTTTACAACTTTGAAGATCAAACATGAAGGTTTTAAAATGCATTTGGTCCCTGGCCGTCTGTGTCGGCCCTTCATCCTATGTCAAACACGCCTTGTAATGAAATGCAACAAAAAGACAAATTTGAAATCCTTGATTTAGAGGAAAGATGGCATAGGCAGTCTTCAGCATATGGCTCAGCTTCTTCAAATTTGGCATCAGGCTTAATAATGAAGATTTGCTCTAAATTAAACAAAATCCTTAAAAAAACAAAACAGTTAGAAGTCCTGGAAGGGGTAACCTTCACATTTAAGTGCATGAGGGAGTTAGAGAAACAAGGGAAGGATATATTTCTTTAATATTTAAATTGTTTTATAAGGTTTTCAGCTACATTTAGAGAACAACCAAACGCACATTGAGCTCTTTTATTCAACGCCTTTCCATATGGCATATGGATCTGGGAACAGATCGAAGGATGAAACAAGAAGAAAAAAGAAAAGAGGAGTCCCATATGTGTGTCTTTTTCTCTTCATTAGATCCCAGAAAAACAAGAAGCGCCGCAGCAGCCTGATTGAAATTAGAGTTGTTAAAGATGTCAAAACGGCCGCAGCTCATTTGGAGAAGCACCTGACAACACAAAGACGGACGTCGCAGATCGTTACAGGGCCTCGACAGCGCTCTGAAAAGCAATGTAATTATGCATAGACTGAAATATTAAGATCTTTATATACAGCGCTGTGCAGAGATATTGAGTAGTTTTGTTTATATTTTGCATCCAAGCATTAGACTATATTGTAATCTTTCAAAATTATCAACAATTATATATTTTTTTTCAATTTTTGTTTCTTTTTGATTTCAGTTTTGGTTCAACATCTGACCTTTCTTTTTAGAAACTTGTCTTTATTTTCAAGCTATTTTAAAAAGCTATACCGATTTCTGGATCTGTACTGCACTAACGGGTAGATTCCTAAAAAGCTCATTCCTTATGAGCTGAATTAAAATGAATTAGATTTGTGGATTTGTTCTGTACTTTTCCCCTTCAGTTTTCCTCTCTTCTCTGACCATTTCATGAAGCAGTTATGGAAATCTTGTCCAGATGTCCTGATCTGGCCTGATTCCTCCAGCTTAATTGTTTATTTCATTCACCTGCTGTTTCCCTCCCTGCTGTAGTTATCATCTATTTCATTCACCTGTTTCCTTTACCTTATATTCGGTTCAGCCTGAGCGATCGGGGCAGGATCATTGTTTGCTTTCTGTTTGTTCCCCATTTGATTCCTGTTAGTGTCCTGTCTGTCAATTTTGTCAGTTTTAGGTTTATTTCCATGGTTCATGTCCCCATTTACAGTAGGAGATTATTTTTCAGCCCATGTGTTCAGGCTTGTTTAATCTTTAACCAGTGGTGAGAGTGTTTCAGCGTTTCCCGAGTGATTCTGTTTTCCCGATTCCGTTCCCTCTCATCCACTGGCCCGGTCTGTCCCTGTCTGATCCTTTTTGCCTGGACCACAGTTGGACTCCTGCTGGATTCTGCCTCCCAGGTGCGTTTCTGTCTGAGCTGGATGCTCAACGCTCTGGACTCTGAACCTGCCTTCAAGCTCTGATGGATTCCTGGAACCCAGATCTGTCCATTCCTGAGTGGACTGAACTGTTAAACCAGGTAAGTGACTCACTCTAATTATCATCTTCTGTTCAGATGATCGTGGTCACTTACCTGTGTTTTTCTCTACAGAATCTAGGATGGGTTGCGCCCCACACCTGCAGTTGCTGCGGGCGCAGTTCCACAGCAGCGTGCTTCTGTTCTGTCTGTTTTTTTTCCTAATAAATGTTTTGAACTTTCCTACTGACTGTCTGACCTTGAATACTGGGTCCATCTGTCCCGTTTCATGACAACAGAATAGCTTTATGAACCAGATCAGAGTTACTTTTTTATGTTTTATTTTAAACACAACATGCATTTCAATTGATAAAATCAACTCGGGTAGATAACACATGTTTAGACATTGAAACGCATGACAAATCAATACTACTGTATATGGAATGGAACCTTTAGATTTATGGACACTCATCTTACTATATTATTTAACAGTTTAGTGTTTATCTCCCTTCTCTTCTCTTGTTCCTGTCTCATTTAAAGTTGTAGGGAAATCATATTTAAATGTCAAATCATTCTAGCTTAAACTGTACTCTTTATCATACTATATTGTTCCAAAATTTAAAAATTTCTATAAAACAAAAATCCTGTCTTAAAATAATTTTTTCCGCCCGTTATTTTATGTAGGCCAGTTAGTTATACGTCAGCTTGTACACTTAACTTCGGCCAATCATATATCAACGGTCATCTGTCAATCAAATTTTTTCGGTCATGGCATCTTGATTTATATGTCGCAGCTAATAAAGACAACGGTTGAAATAAGAATCATTATTTACTTTCCCATTGAGTTCCGTCCCAGTGTTCACAGGGATGGACGTCTGTGTCTTCGGCAGGCGTAGAGCTAACAGAACTGGCAGCGTTGCGAGTCAAGGGCTCAAACATGTACGGCTGTAAGCCTTCTACACCAAACCAATCTTCTCCCGCCCTGGCGTCCTCTTCCACAACATCTTTGTCCCCGCTTTCCTCCTCTAAATGAAAAAATGTATGACAGAAGAGACTCATCCCCGACCTCCGACACAAACCTCTCCTCCTCTTGCATGTTTCCGCTGTCCATAGTGTTCCTTGACAGTGTCGTTTCTAAGTGCTCCTTGGTCCCAATGTAATTTCCTATTGGGAACCTTCTAGCACTGAGTTGCTAATTGGTTAGCAAGATGCTTCCGAGACACCAGCCGCAACCAAAACGGCCTGCGAACCTTCTGTCACTAAAAATCCCTCCCCCTTGATAAACCACCAATCACATTCACTTTATTCACTCGTGTAAAGTCGGGCACCACTCGGGAGAATTCAGAAATGCAATGGTTGGAACAGCCGTTTCCATACGACTTTAAGATCATTTTCAGAGAAACAAACCTTTCTGCAAAAAACAACAACCCAAGCCTAAAGACAACAACCTCTAAAAAGCCAAAAACACAGCTACAACACTAAAAACTATTCCTTTTGAGCACCCAGATATCTGCTGCGTTGCTGTCTTGTATATTTATCTAACTTTAGTACCCTCAGCTCCTCTCAGGCACTACAACCAACCCCACTAAATATTTTTATGAAATCCAAAGACATTGCCATTATTATAATTACTTATAGATTATTATTGTGTCCAGTTTCCAGCCTGATAAAAACCAAATGTGTCTCAGACATTTAAAGTAATCTTTGTCTTTGTTTAGTTCTTTAACTGTAGATATATCTTAATGTAATTAAAGTAATTTTGGCTTCCTTCTAACACACAATATTTTAAATATCTAACACTTTCTCAACTCCGACGGACTACCTCCGTCCGTCCATCCATCCATAAGAATGTACCGGATTTCACAAATTTCCAAATACAGGAGGGATATGTATGTTATTGTGTATTTAGTCCTGCCCTAGGGTAATCTTTCTATCAGATGTACATGGGGAAACTCCCCTAATTCTAACCAGTTACCCTAATGAACTCAGTTCAGCGCTTTCCATGCAGATGGGCACAGATCCTAAGTCTTAAAGTCACCCTTAAAGAAACTCTATTTAACTCCTCATGCCAATATAAAGCTAGTGGTGCATATCAATGCTCCATGAGGGCTGCTATTCTCAAAAACTGAATTATTTAACTTAAGAGGGTCAGATCTGTCGTTGACTGAGAACTAACTGAGCTATAGGTTGTTTTTAGGCCATAAAACAGATGTTACACTTGATCAGACATATTTTTGGTTCTGTAATGGTTCACAATCTGTTGATCGAAAGCTACCTGGAAAGCCAGGTTGATATTGTGAAGCACTCAGGTTTAGTTCTACACTTTATTAACATATCAGTTTTTCACAATATGCTTTCTGGTGTGTTCTCGTGTGATCATTACACATTATCGGCATCAGCCCCAGCGCTGCTCCAACTGCCAAGAACACGACAGAGAACAGACAAAATCCCCAGATGTTGTTCTCGGTCCGCATCAGAGCAGACTTGTGCATTCTTCAAACTGATCTCTGTCCCAGCATGCATCGCGGTAGCTTTCAGGGGTGCGCTCACAGAGCTCAGAGTGTTTCTGTTAAAAATTCAGTTTTTGGTTGCTGTTGTTCTACAAACTTACGTGTTCAAATCATTCAAAGCAAGAACATTTTACTTTTAACCTTCACTTTTTGGCCCATTTACTGATTTAGTGCTTAAATAAAATAAAAAAAATTCCATGTTGAAAGGACCGTGGCAACCAAAGAGACTCTGAGGCTAACCACAGCCATTTTTGTTTTTTATTTGGCAAAACGTTCATTTGATTCTTGTTTATCTGACTGTTTTCATCATTACTCCCCCACTAAATAAAATAAAGTAATAATTTATTATCTAGAGATTATTATTAACTGGAGGTGGATGCCTAGTCACGCATGTGGTTATGACACGAGTATGCTTCTGTTCCAATTCTCACAGATTTGTTCATCATGCTCCCGTTCTCCTAGAGTCCATACTTCCAGTGTTATTGTCAAAAACATAATTGTTTAGAACACAAGTCCATACTCGCATTTTTGTCAAATGAGAATGGCCTGAGACTCCCCTTAAAATGTCTGGCAAAAGGAGGGGCATTCAGCAGAACCTGGTAGCTCCAATCATGGTAACAGATGAAATACTGTAGCAGCAGACACCATGAGAGACCTCATTGATCCAGGGTTTTACTCTTTGTTTCTCTTTTTCAAAGACTCAATAAAACTAGCAGATGTGATAGCAGCAGCTAAACTTATGTCCTCCTGTGCTGCCAAGTTCATTTTGGTTGGCCTGTGGGCTTGTGCTTTAATCACTTATATGTCTCGCCTTAAAGGTATAGTGGGGGATTTTCGCATATTTTTGAAGACCCAGCCTCTCCACTTAAAAAAAATGCACATGCACAACCCTGTACCTGCTCCTGAGAGGGAACACCTATTAAACGCATGCAAGAGCATGCATGAGCCCATTTCTCCTCATGCACGCTCACCTTACGAGTGCTACCAGAACTATGGTGTCCCTGCCTAGAAGCTCTTGAAGACCCAGCTCTTAAGAAAGCATCTTCCACCCCAGCACCTACCCTGTACTTCTTCACCCCCTTTTTCTGCACTATCCTGTGTGCTTGATAGTGATTCTTACTACCGAAGGTTAAATCCATTAAAGCTGCAGGTCTATTCCCACTGCACAGACCCTTTCTCTTCTGTTCGTATAAACAAAGTATTCATTGTACATGTGGCCTTGTTCTTCCCACTAATCCCCTTCAAGACTCCAACTGATCGACACTAATTTCTTAACGTAATCTTAGAAACTTTGTTTTTCTTCTAATAACAGATCATGACTTTTGTGATCCCATTTATTTGAGTCAAAAACTCAAGCAGATAAACATCTTCCTCTGAAGATTTCTGGAAGTATGGTTTTGTTTAGCAGAAATTTTAACCCTCCTTAAAGTTGTTCTTATTTTTTTATTGTAAAAAACACAGTCTTTGATATATTTTATCGGGATTTTGTGTAATAGACCTGCACAATAGTAAAAATCTGTGAAATGGAAGGAAAAATATATATATTTTTTTGTATACTGTATGTGGTTTGTAATTACATTTTGCTGTTTTTACATAATACTACCTTCCTCCAAATAAAATCCAATGTAGACCATTCACATTCATACAGAGTGTCATATCATGTGTGATTTAATCTCTAGCTGCTCTGTGGCTTCAAAGGAGGGAATTGAAAAAGAGAGAAAAAGAGAGAAGATGGAAAATTGTAAGTTTTTAATATTTCTCAGACAGACCTATTTAGCTGGTCATGTAGGATTTGGAAAGATTAAAACATTCATAAACTAATCAAACATGGTCTTCTACCTGAGCTATCATGCTATACAAGGAATGAACCACCTACCATCTAATCTGACTAAGTTAGAACAAAGATGACTTGTTAAAATCAGTCTCTTAATAGCTAAGCAGTTTGAGACATGGCCCAAAAGTATTTGGTTACACAGGCCTGTGATTGCAGAGGAAGGTGCTTCTTCTGCTTCTGCCCAGCAGCTTTCAGACGTCTCTGCTTCAACACACATGAATTAAATATAAGGTGATTAACGGGACTCTGGAGAACTGAGGAGGTAATTCAGCCATTTGATTCAGGTGTGTTAGACCTGAGTCGTATCTACATCCCTATCCGCAAGTCTTTCTCTGATTAAGGCCTACATGAGGGCTCTCAGTGCCCCAATGGGAGATTCCACCACCTTACCCCCATCCTACCCTCCCCTTTTTTTGGCTCCACTAAAAAGCACATTAGCAATATTTCTTATCATAGCGACAGCATCAATTTGCGCATGACCTCCCCTTTGACACATTTGCCTTTGCCCCCATGAGAGGAGCGGCCATAAATTCACCACAAGTGTCGACACCAGTGAAATACACTGTTGCCTCAATTAGCCGCTCAGATCTTGTGTCAGAGCTACAGAGGACAAGGGAGGGGGTGGAAGTGATACTCTGCAGCTGAGCTTCCGCCATTTACCTGTGGGGCCTCGTACTGTCTCGCCATATCAAGGGCCTTTACGCAAACACGCCTCTGGCTTTTTTAACAAAAAAAAAAAAAAAACAACTGAAATGCAGGGCCTGGGGCGGTGGAGTGAACCTCCCTCACCCGAGTCAAAGCTGACAGGGAGAAGAGAGGGGAAAGTTACAGCTGATGTGGTGTTAGATATTCTCCAAAAACTTGGCAGGAAAAAATAAAAAAAAAGGTTAAGGAGCATTCTGGTGCTGGATCTGAGCTCAGGGGTGTCTTGCAGCCCGGAGGAAGCTGCGTGGGCAGAAAGGGGGCAAGCAGTTCTCCCTGCTACCCCCTAGCCAGCCTTCTCCAACTGCCATCTGATGTGAGGTAACATGTGAGGGCGAGCTTCCATCTGTCCGTGGTGTACGGCAGCAGAAGGTGCAGCTAATGAGGCTTGATTTGCTGCTGCACCTGCCTCCAATCTGGGGGTGGGGGGGCTGATGGTGTTAGTGGTAGCCGAGAGAACGAAGTTGTAGGTTTGAGTGTGTGTGTCTCCACCTACTCCCCCTCCACCCTATCTCTCCTTCAAGGTGTAATCATTGGTTAGCGTGTATGGGAGCGCCTGCAGGTTGATGGATCCTGGGAATTCATTAGGAAGAAGGTGAGGCCTTGGGGTCTAAAGGACCTTTTGACCTGCCTGCAAACGTGTTAGAAAGCCGAGGACGATTCAAAGGGAAATCCATGTCAGGCAGGTTGTCTCTCTTCTAAATGCCTTTTTTAAAACTAAACATTTTTTGTCGATTTAATTGACTCTCTGAAATCTTAATTCACAGTCGACCGAAGTGATGCTTTTAACAAAAATATCAAAAATAAACACCTAGTTCATTATTATTTTCATCAGTTTTTCTCCCAGATGGTGTCAGGAGGAAGTGGTGTGCCCACATGTTAAGTGCAGCATGTTTATCCCCCCCTCACTGTTCTCTGTCACAGAAACCATTTGACACTACAGCTCTTTAGAGGCCAGTTATTCCGGGCCATTGAATCCAGACCAAAAGCAGCCTTCATGTGCTTTTTTTCTTTGTTTTACTTCCCTCTTTACTTTACTCTAATCAGTCTGTTCCTCGCTCTGCCTGAATCCAAATTTAGCAGAAAATTCTAGTGTCAATGGTTACAGTCCTGCTGGAAGGTGAACCTCCACCCTGGTCTCCAATCTATGGCAGCCTGTAAAAGGTCTTCTTCCAGAATTATCCATTTTGCATAAACTCTGACCAGATTTCTTGTCTCTACAGAGAAAAAAGCCTCCACCACAGCTTTACACTGTCACCATTGCTCATAATGTTACAGGCTCGGGAAACGCAGCTCTGAAATGAAATGTCTTCCCTCCATGAAAGATGTTTCATCCCGGTGCTGTGTGTCCCCTGCCCGTACCATCATCAATGACCCCTCACACCCCCACCACGGACTGTTCTCCTTGCTGCCCTGTGGGAAGAGGCTTTCCAGCATTCGATGCAGGGCCAGCAGATTCTGAAACAGCTTCTTCCCCACCGCCATCAGACAGCTGAACTATTGAAAAACTGTAAATCATGTCACAGACTCTGCATCAGACTGACAATACCAAACCAAAACACTGTAGAATTGCACCATATATATTTAATGCTCTGCAATTCCATATCAATGTGTTTTTTTGCACCATATTTTTTTCTCCCACACTGTTTTGTATACACTCTGTGTATACAAAATGGCAATAATACTTTTCTAAGTCTAAGTCTATTTTAAAGGAATGACTAAACCACAATATTGCTTTAGTCTGTTATTAATTGTACCAGATTTAGCCATAAAGGCTAAATTTACTTAGTTGATGGCATATAGGCAAATTTAAAACATTCACCCATCTTCTACCGCTTTTCTGTCAGGGTCACAGGGGCTGGCATCTATCTCCAGCAGTCTATGAGCAACACAGGGAATACACCCTCAACATGCTACCAGTCCATCACTGAGATACACAGACATGAACACACACCTATGGCCAATTTAGAGTCACCAGTTAGCCTACAAGTCACGTTGTTAGAGTGTAGAAGGAAGCCAGTCTACATGGGGAGAATCGACGTTTGCACAGGGAGAACTCCATGCAGGAAGATCAAATGCACTTTGGAGGACTTTGTTGCTACAATGCAACAGTCCTACAAACTGTGCTATTTATATGATGCAATGCTCCTCTGTTATGATCTTGGCACTGATGACTGGCTTGGTTATTCATTTCACTGACCTGTCTAACTGTGCCCGGTTTCTCATTACCTCTCATCTGATCCACCTGCTCCTGCCTCTGTTTAGGCTGCTTGCATCCAGTCATCAGGGCAAAATTATTGTTGTTCTTTCTACCAAGTGGTGAGTTGTTTTTCGAGTACGTTGGTGTTTCTGATTTCCTGATTCTGACTTGTTTTGCCTCTTAACCACTGAGCCTGCCTGTTCACATCAGAATGGTTTGCCTGAACTGGCTTCGGACTCCTGGACCTCTGAGCCTGCCTGTTCCTGTTCTGATCTGTTTGCTTGACCTGGCTTTGTACTCCTTCATCTTCTCCGCATCTGGGACACTTTGGGTGGTGCTCCCCACATCTAGCCCACCGGCTGGATCCTACCTTGTTCTCTGGGTATGAACTAAACTGTTAAGCCAGGTTAGTGACTCACATAGGGAATCCTCCTCCATCCCATTATTATTTTTCACTAGCCTGTGTTTCTCTCCTGCAGAGTTTCCTGTGATAGACGCCCTATCCACTGCTACTCTGACCTTCCGATTTTAAATAAACATTTTTGTCTGCCTTGCCTGAATACTCGGCCCCTCTATTCAGAGTCATGACTTCCTCAGGTCGAAGCTATAAAACAAAAAAAAATATGTGGGATAGTTTTTTCTCCTCAAGCCTCTTACAGACAGATCTGATCAAAAATATTGATCAGAGGAGCAACACTATATAAATATAATAAAAACATAAAATTTACTTAAAGGTATAGTGGAGGATGTTCTTTTTCCAGATGGATCATCAAAATAAGTGGTCCTTATAATTGTCAATCATTTTGGTGATATGTTTACAAAAGGCCATCCTACGTGCTTGTCCCCATTTTCAGTTACCGCTTAGTGTGACATAGTGGAAAAAATGCAAATCTTCTTTGGGGTATTTAGCTTGTATGAGTGATGCAGACGGGAACTTTTAGACAGATCATTCACGTGGAGAAATGGGCTAGTGCACGCACTCACACTTGTTTAATAGGCATTCCCTCTCTGGAATGGGTACAAGGTTGAGCATGTGCATATTTTATTTTTTTTTTTAAGTAGAGAAGCCGGTTCTTTTCAAAAATTCGCAAAGATCCTCAACTATAGCTTTAAAGGGCCATGTAAAATGTTTGAATTAATAAATATTACATCTTGTCTCCCGTGGTTAATTATACTCTATTCAACCATCTTAATGCTTCATCCATCCATCTATTTTCTCCTGCTTAGCCCTGTCATGGTCGGGGTTGGGCCGGGGCCCCCACGAAGCCCCTACCTTTCATATTATCGATTTAATATCAGATTCAGAAGCCTAAATATGAAAACGTTCATTTCCAAACTTACCAGTAACAAATTCAGCAACTAAATGTATATTTTTCAACAGTGATTATTCTAATTACAGATTGACTGATTTAGCTTTAGAGAGCTAAAACAGATTGTATTATAGTTCTATCTGAACATAACATCTTCGTTCACACAAGGCTGTGTTCCTTATATTACTCTGGGGAACTTAAAATTGACTGAGTATATATTTCTTTAGTGCTTCCACCTCTTTTTCACTTTTGAATTTTATTTTTGTGTGAAACCCTCTTACTTTAAATGCATGTCAATTTGCTGCTGTTGTCGTGAAATTCTCCCACTATAAAGGAATTTTCTATTCTATTTTAAAACGGATGAAATACATAATGTCTTTCTTATTTTTCACATTTCTAATTGTGAGATCGGTATCAAAGACCAGAATCACGTTTTGAATTCTGTGAGCAGTTTAACGGAAAGGAGAATACTTTTTTGTACATCGTGGGAATCCTTTTTTTGTATTTGTGTGTGTGTGTGTGTGTGTATCGGGGGGGACACATAACAAGAGATGAGAGTTAAAGAGATTCACGCCCTGAGGCAGCGCTCTAATAAGTGGATGTAAAGCCATCAGTGAGGAAACCGTCTATACAAGCTTGTCTGAATAATCCACAGGATGACGAAGAAGGATGCCACTCCAGATTACTTTCAAACAAAACAATCATTGCTTTTAGAAGTTTAAAAAGCCTTTTACTTTCTGATTAACTGTATCTATTTAATTTTTTTAATTTTTTACTTTTTGAACATCACAACCACAAACCTTCCAATGTTTCACCTGATTTTTTTGTTGTTGTGATACAACTAAAAGAAGTGTATCATTATCATATAGTGGAGCAATTGTATATTATTTGACTGTTTTCTTTTTCTTTTAAATAAATTATGAACAGTAAAACATCTAGCCATTCTTATTAAGCCGTTCTTAGGAAATTCTTTGTAGAAATTCCCTAATAACTCAAGCTTATTCAGACTGATTTCCAATTCTTGTCATATATTATCTATTAGATTTAGATCTAGATTTTAACTATGCCATTTTAACTCATGATTAACCTTTAATCAAATTAAAATCCCTTGTAGCAGGTTAAAGAAAACTCTCCCCACACCATAATTCTGTCACCACCATGTTTCACCATGGTAATGCTGTATGTTCTTTTTCTGCCATTTAAAGCAAATATCTCATATTACTGCCTTTAATTTGCTTTCTGTTTTGAGAATATAACTGGGGGTTTCTTCCAGCAGTTCTGCGATATTGGTAAACTTAAAAAAAAAAACATATTTGTGGAGCACATATCTAATAAATTAGATTGTTGCTGTGTGGATGCTGCTCTACAAAAGGGACGGAAAAACTCACCTTACAAGAGTTTGAACACAAAAGTGCAAAAATATAACTGTATTATTGTCAAAAATATTTTTTTAATCATGTACAATTGCATTATAAGATGTATGCAATGAAGCCAAACTTCAAGACATAGTTTTCTATAAGCAGTTTGTTTACTATATTAGTACTTTTCAAAAAAGCTTAAAAGTATGTGACCTGACAGAGAGGCTGTTTTATTAATTGCAGCCTAATGTCAGCCCGTCTCTTCTTCAGACGCTCAAAATAAAACAAGCTGCTATGAACCAGAGCTTAGTCACCAAAAGGAATCAGAAGCTGAGAGAGAGGAGCGTAAATCTAAGCCTTGTGCTGAAATTACGAGCCAGCTCCATGGGAAAAGAGTTTATGCTGCAAATCTGGGAGCGCTGATCATCCCATCGGGCTCATTTGTTTACTTTCAAATTCCCTCTTTTGTGGGTTTGGAATTAGAGCTGTGTTTGTGCTTGCTTTGGCCCAGTGATAGAGGATGAGGGGGGATTGCTTAAGATGTGATTAAGAACATTTATACTGCCCTCTCCTGGCAGAAACAATGATCACCACTCCGGGCAAGCTTAAAGCTATTACTACATCAATCTGAAGAGTACAGTTTAGAATTGGTGATGTCCAGCTAAACATGATATAAATCTTAATTTGAGCTTTAGACTCGCACAGAGATCTGTTTCTTCCCTAATCACTGTAACAGTTTTGCTTCCCAGAAGCCTTTGATTGGATGAGCCTATGTGTGCAAGGGATCATTTTTATGAGCATATGAGATAAGGTGAGGGGAATGGAATAAATTGACTCTGAAATCTAGAATTAAAAGCAAACAATTGTTAGTTCAAAAGGGAGCTTTATTCTCCAAGCAGGTAATTGTCCGGAGCTTTAATGACCGATGCAGATCGTTCATTAAAACCATGCATAAATCCCATATGTCTTCCCTCTTGTGTGTGATGGTGCTCCAGTCTTTGCGGCTGACGTGAGTCGGATCTTTGGGCAGGTGGCTGGGAAATGGAGGCAGATGGGCCAAGTGTACGCCACCGCTGAAATCTGTGAAGTTTTCTCTTCAGTTTCAAGCTGCACCGATGGGCCCTTGAATTATTACCAGGGCCCCCCTATTCATAATTAGCCCAGGCCTGGTGGGGACCAAAGCCCCACTAATGATGCCTTTGTTGCTGCTGATCTGTGCTGCACAATCAACAAGAGGGAGGGGGGTGGTGGTGGGTGTATGACTGAGAGGAGCGGTCCCACATTGAGCGATAACGTGCCTTTAGGGCAGCCTCTCTAAAACAATCACGCATGGTTTCAGCTCTCCCCTCGTTAAAGATGAGTGTTCACATGGGGCGTGAGACTCAGTGTGTGTGTGTGGGTTGGTGTGTGTGTGAAAGAAAAGCTTGTAAGTCTGCAGATATGCCAGTTCCCACAGGCATTATTGGATATTTGGTTTCATAGGCCTTTGGTCTCTGTATGTTAAAGATGCTTTTAAAAATCTGCAATCATTGTGAATGTATGGACTTTATGAACCAAACTTTCAGCCTTCCATCAGAGAGTCATTAAATTACTCCTAAATGTTAACAGAGAGATGGACAGACATGAGCATGCTTTTTGATTTATAAAAGCAGACCTCATCCCACAGCCTTAAAGTGAAAGTGGAGCTTGTGTCAAAGTACACAATGTCTCAGCTGGCGACAAAATGTTCTCCAATGAAAAGGAACTATTTTAACTTGAAACCAGCACTCAGGTATGTGTAGATGGAGAAGTGTAACATGAGCAGACAGACACCACTGGAACCAAAGATTCATTCTATTTTTTTTTCTTTTGCTTTGTAAATCTTTAAAAGTGAAGATTAACAAAGTGAGGATAACTGATTTACTTTTACGCTAAAGGCAGATGTAAGAGTTGAAAAACAGAAGAGAGTAAATCTGTATTAGTATTTGAAGCAAAGTTATTGTAACGTTTATTTTAGAAGAAATAAGATATTTTGAGGTAAACAGTAAAAATCTGTAGGCTTTTTTTAGGCTGGACTCTTTGCCAGAATTTTTATTTTTGTTTCTGTGTTAGACGGATTGGAAGGGGAGCACATAAGGAGGCTCTTGCCCAGGGTGCAATTTGCAAAATAATCGCCTGAGCAGAATTGGCAAAACCTCTATATGTGGAAAGGTAAATCACAGCATCGGTTCTACTAAAGCTGGTGCCCCCTTTGGCTGAGGAATAAAGTGTTATAACTCAGTGGTTACATAAGGAGGAAGGAAGAAAATTATGGTGTCTGGAGTTGTGCTCTGATGTACAGTAGGAGAATTAGAGCAGTTTTACTTAATGACAGGTCTTAGAAAAAATAGCAACACATCCTAATGCTGTTAAAATTACATAACACATAAATTGTTTTAGTTGGAATCTACTTTTATTTGTTTTTGATGCATAGAAAATCACAATAATCTAGATTAAAACTTAGCTGTAGTTTCCAAGTGTTAATTGTGCAGAACCAGCCAGAACTATGATTAAGTGGTCAGCTGATCTGATCAAGTAGCTCTTACCTCTTCAACCTTATCTTTAAAAAGTGTTATATTAATGATAATGAAAGCTGGTTGATGTTATTGTTCTATCTAAACATTTCCATTTAGTTTAATTCAGTTTATTTCTATAGCGCCAATTCATAACACATGTCATCTGAAGGCACTTTATTGTTCACCAGATCATACAGTCAGATTGATTCAAAGTTTTCTGTCTAAGGAAAACCAGTTGATTGCATCGACTCATTGACTGAAATGCAATCCCTCACACTAAGCATGCTTGTAGCAACAGTGGAGAGGAAAAACTCCCTTTTAACAGGAAGAACCCTCTATCAGAACCAGGCTCAGTGTGAGCGGCCATCTGCGAGGCCAACTGGGGTTCAAGGAGACAGAAGCCACAAGCCCCGAAACACAATCCAATCTGTATTTATTCTAAATGTTCTAAACTTTTCATTAGTAAATGTTGACATGAGAAGGGAACAAGTGTGAACAGTTTTCTATACTGCTGGTTTACTGCAAATTGCTGTTAAATAGCCAGCAAGATAAAAGCTCATCCAACAATGACTCATTTGCTGCCAAGTTTATTAATAAATAAAGGCCCTCTAATTTTGCCATATGCATCAAAAGTCTTATATGGGTTATTACACCAGAACTTGAATGGTGAGTTCAACCAAAGCCACTCCTGGAAAGGTCATCTTCGTATCCGCAGTATTAATTCCCAGGTGTCAAGTTTGAATGTCAGTTTTCATCCACCTAATAGAAGACACTTACTGAGGATGCTAAACTTAGATTCGGTTATCTGTCATATGTCATAACAATATAATGAAATTGCAATTAAATCAGATTAGAAAATACAATACTAATTGTAGAAGAATGAGAAATGTTTTATATTACAAGGTGAAATGGTTTAAAAAGTGTGCAAAAAATGTTTTTAAATGGATTAAAATATGTTTAACCATGGTGACAGTCCAAATCATAAATAGGTTCAAAATGGCAGTAGAAGTGTAAGGTATATACTTTTACATTTTAATGGGTTTTAAGAATTTCAACATTGCTAGAGGTGCAAAATGGCATTAGCTTTTAATAAAACATGCAAAAGTGTATGATGAATAGACCAACCAAAACTTCAATAAAAAGCTTACATGAAAGATGAACAAAAGCAAAAAACAACAAATTAAAAACAACTATAATTTTTATTATATTTGTTAACCTCAATTTCATTCTGGGGGAGCAAAGGGAGGCTTTTCCTCTTAAATCTTTTTAATAGATATA
The DNA here is from genome assembly GCF_016077235.1 of Cyprinodon tularosa. Lineage (NCBI taxonomy): Eukaryota > Metazoa > Chordata > Actinopteri > Cyprinodontiformes > Cyprinodontidae > Cyprinodon > Cyprinodon tularosa. Next base: position 1,422,698 of record NW_024039707.1, on the reverse strand, counting down.
TTTTTAATATGCAATAAATCTAGTTATAGTTTAGTTGTTATATTTTTTTTATTATTTAATTAGCATCTTAGACATTAAAACTGCTCCTTCTGGAATAGTCCCTAAAAACATCTTATTGTACCAAAGAATTAAGCAAAAAAGAGCTGTCTCCCTCTTGTTGAAATCTGTAATTAGGGGTCAATATTTTGATATTGCTATTGAGAATATTGTTTTTGCTATAGGAGCCTTAAAGATGGGTAGGGATGGAAGTTTGTTTAATTCAAGTTGTGATATTTCTCACTTGGCATCATGCCTATTCCAGCATCTAATAACACCCTGATGTTTGTGATGATTATGGCTAAGAATAACCTTTCACCTTTTGTTCACTACATTCACCAGGCTTTGCTGTGGGTGGCAGTTCTGTTCCGTCTCAAACAAATTATTTCTCAAACTTATTTCTCAACAAATTAGCTAATGAGCTTTTACTATCAATCCATTAGAGCGAATCAAATATGTATTCAATACTACTGTAAGTTGCGAGAAGAAAAATCCATTTAATTAAAGAGCAACAGCTTTATCTAAAGAATGTAATTGCTTGTAGATGACTTTTATTTATTGCTGCATTCCACTGGTTTTAGAGCAACGAGTTTTGCTTTCACATGAGTTAAACGCTGGGTTTTAAATGATAACAATTAATATTCAAAACAAAATGTTGAAGCTAAAAGCAAGTTAGTTTATTATTTGAATTTATATATGTAAATTGAGATGGAACACAAATATGTTCTTAGAGTAACATTAAAAATTGCTCATAATTTACAGCGCTCCCTCTAAATGACAAGCAGTAACATCCCTGAAAACAGATGATCTGACAACCGTAGATTCATAAAAAATACTTTCATTTTAAGTTTTGTTCTTTCTTTCAGGATTTACAAGCAATAGTAGATTTAAAACCTAATTGCCGTTTGGTTCATATAGCATCTATATCTCTTACCATCAACTAAATGTAGTGTTTTAGTTCATTGTGACTATTTCTAGAGACATATTTTATCTATCTGGTACAGTTTTGCTTGTTTTTTAAGTATTTCTGCCATAAAACGGAACATATTACTGGCGAAGATCAGATGAACAGGCAGTATCCTCTCCCTAAAGTAGCTGGTTTCCTTTATTTAAAACACACTAAAACAACCAACTCCTCCAAAAAGTGCAGCAGCAAGGAAAGGTCAAGCTTATATATTTTTTTTTAATTATTATTCTGTGTTTCTCCAGTTCATCTTCTGCTGTCTGAAGCAAAAGTTTGGGGAAAGAATTTAAGGCCTATTTAAGGGATTCATTTGATTCCAAAAATGTTTGTTTTCATGTTTAGGATAATACAGTTTCACACAGTGTAAGTAAAAAGAGACCAGCTTTTATATATATATTTTTTGGCAGTTTCTATCATGTTGGCAACAGTGGCATCAGCATCTGTCTCCGAGTTCACATTCGGGAGGAGGGAATGGATTTTGTAAGATCAGCTTAAGAAAATCTCAGACGTTCAATCTCTGATGGATCCTAACATCTCTGAGATGATGGTGAGGCTAAGTGCCCCTTTGTTTGCTTTCTGCAGAAACAGAACAAGGATGAGGTGTTTGGTTAGTTGGAAGTGCGTGGGTGAGCAAGATGCAGTGGAGGACGAGGACTATTCTAGAGAGGGAACGATCCAACGGTCCAGAAACTTGGCCTGTTTTCAAATGTAAATGTATTTATCCATCTATTAGTGTACATTTACAGCCTGTGTTGAATGATCGCTCTCCTCCCCTTGGTTAAGTCAAGCTTTGATGTAACACAAGGAATGTGTTTTTGCTACATGGATGCCAAAGAAGGGGTTTCAATGAAAATGTTTTTTTCTTTTTAATAAAGAGACATTTCCCACCCTTAAAAGAGAAAAAGCCATCAAAAACAACTTATTTAGGTCTGAAACAGGGTCAACTTCCGGGGCTCATCATTAAATCTATCAGGAGATTAGAAAAGATTAAATAAAATAATGTTTGATACATTTCAATAAAAGTAGATAAACAATTTATAATTTATTGAATAAGTTTGCCCACTCCAAATCTACATTTACAAATTGCCTAATAGCCAACTGATAGCTTGTTTAATAATTAATACAGAAACTATTATGAGGGTCAGCGCTTTTGTAAATACAAGGCCCCATAAGATGAGATAATATGATGATTTTTGAGTTACCCCAATGGTGTCATAAGAAAGTAACTTGTATATTACACCAACTGGACTTTGTTTTTCAAGTTTGAAGACGTTCCCCCTCCCATCCGGGAAGTTTTCTCAATTCAAAATGTGTGGAGTAGCGTTTGAGTTCCAGACTTATAGAGTTGCCCAACAAAGCCTCGTTATGGCTTAGAAAACATGCAAATTGAACCAGAGAAACAGGTCCACCAGTCGTAATGGGGAGTAGTTGAGGTCGTTGTTGGCCTGCAAGACCCGATATTGGCCCATGCCTCTGAAAAGGGAGTCGGTAGGGTATATATCCCTGCTTAATTAGTTATTCTGAATGCTGTTTAACAATATCTTTGGCTTTTGTTTGAGGCTACCTTGGTGTTTTCTTTATTGTTCTTTTGGGTTTTGTCCATTTTTGGTCAAACTCATAACATAGGTTCCTTTATGGGATGTGGGGTATGTTGGCCTAGTGGTTAGCCTAGTGGTCCAGTGCGCTTGTGCTCTGAGAAGGTTGCAAGTATCCGGTTCGATCCCCACAGCCTGCACTCTGGGTCTCTGAGCAAAACCTTTAAGCCCACACTGCTCCCCAGGCGCCACACAAGCTTGTTAAAAGATATTTAAGCATAATTCGCTTTAAAATAAACTCTTTTCTTCCAGATAAACTGTATTAATTCAGCATGTGAGGTTCTATTTTGATGTTACAATATTCTACATTTTCAATATATTTTAATCTATTTCTCTTAAAATTGTCCTAATGTTGCCTTCTTAGGGTTAAACAGTGGCTAATGCTATTGAATTGTCTTTTTTCGTTCAAAAGGAACACGCTTTTGCCATCGAAGCTCCGCATTCAGGTATGAGCATGGGCGTAGGTTTGCATAGGGACCATAGGGACATGTCCCTACCAAAATTTTGAACCGACCTAATTGTCCCTACCAATAATTGGATGTGAGCAACATGTTTATAATTTCCAGCAGTAGTTGTTGCAGCAGTGGCTTCTTTTCCTCTCGCAGCTCCTCTGCCTGGTCTCTACTGTCCCTTTCATGTAGCAGCGCATGGAACTGTGCTGCGCTGTTTAACTCAACTCTCATTGGTTGTTCTGCCTTAGGTTCCGCCTTCTCTCTCTCTGATTGGCTGTTTTCTAGTCCGCGTGTGCTTGGAGCACAACATTGAAAATTTATTCACACTAGAATGCAGTGGTTACAACAATTAATATTAGGCTACAAAACTAGTCCCAATAAAAAAATTAATATCATGTGCACCAAAAAACAAAAACCTTTTTTTTTCTTTTATAAAACGAAATATTCTGAGTCAGCCAGGAGTTCTGAAGACTGCTGGAAAAATGGGCAAATAAAGACTGTGAGCCATCAACATTTCTGATTCTTAGCCACAGCCAACTAAAAAAGAAAATGTGAGGGTTTCCTTTTTACTAATATTTAGTTGATATTACTGTTTTCATTTTTTTGTTTTTATTTTTACAATTTTGCTTCATTACCAGTAAAGAGCGAGTATCCTTCTATCAAATGTGTTGTGGAGTGGGAGCTGAGAGATAAAGACAACAAAAACCTGTTCTGCATCCGATTCCCAGTTCAGATTGTGAGCTAAACCACCATAACAGAGAAGAACCTCAGATGAGCTGCTTTTAAGAAGGGATTAAGCTTTGAGTAAAAAAAATAAAAAATAAAAAATCTAATATCCCTGGTTCTTGAGACTTTTATCTAAGTGGGTTGCTCTGTGGTGAAAGGCACATTTTACATTTATATTACTGTATGTTTTAAAGTCTCTATACTCCAGTTAATGATGAATCACTTACTAAATTAGTTGACGATTATTGAAATAATCAATTAATATGATTAATTTTTTTCAGCCCCAGATGAAATACATGAAATAGGCTACACAGAGTAACTACAGCCCAGATGTTCAACTTTTATAGTGAAGTTAATATTTTAATGAATGTATTATTTTTGCTTGATACAGAGAGAGAATAGTAGGTACAAATATTAGAGTGGGGTTTACCTCTGCACAATTCTATATCTTCAAAAGAAAATACTGTATTTACCTTCTGTCTTAGTCGTTCAAATGAAACCGTTTTCAAAGTGGAAAACAGTCCTAATTCCACATTCATCAGAGCCGGTGAAACTTCAAACATTGATAAACAGCATCTAATGAGTGTAGTGCTTATAACATTTTTATTAATGGAGCAAAATGATGCTTTTCTCTTTTAACAATGAATTCTTCTTATCAGTACGGATGCTCACATCGAGCATAAAAAAGGGCATGCATATTGCATAGCACCAATGACACCAGACCAATAGTGTCCCTACCAAAGTTCAAATCAAACCTACGCCCTTGGGTATGAGTACAACTCACTTAGAGCGACAGCTCCATAGTGAGTCTTCCTGTCCTTGGATCTTCAGCAGAACCAGCCTCATGCATTGCTACCTTTCCCCAGTGTTGGGCAAGCTACTTGTCCAGTGTAGTGAGCTAAGCTATCAGTTACTCAACAATAAATTAAGCTTCACTACACCAAAGCTACCACCTAAAGAATTATAGCAAGCTAAGTTACACTAATGTGTTAACAGTAGCTTAACTACATCAGAAGCTACGTGTACCAAGCTAATGTCAATTCAAAATGAGTCTGATACACTGATTAAAATATTTATTAAAGATCAGCCAATGACATAACACAGTGTAAAAATTGTTTTATGATCAGCATAATAAAAAAACTAAAGTATTTACTAGTAGACAAAAAAATAAACAATCTGCTGTTATTAGAACCAAATTAAAGGTACTGTGTAGTGTTCTACACATGGAGACATGGCTGTGAGTTTGCATTCAATGGACATCTCTAGGGAAAACAAAACCCTACAAAAGGCATCTTATTTCTTTAGGGTCTCCCTTAGAGAAAACTTCTTCAGACCTCAATTAAACAGTCGATTCAAGTAACAAATGAAACTGTTTACAAAAAAGGTGAAAAAATAAAGAAGCTAATTAATAGATATATATACATTTATGTCTCACTGTATAATTTAATTTCTACCTACATATTTATTCATTGTATTTTGGTGGGTAATTAATTGAATGCTTATTTATTTATTGAGCATGTATTTATTTATGTATTTATTTTTATATATGGGAGAGCTGTTCCTCCATACCTAAAAAAATCTTATCTCTGCAAATAAGCCTTAAAACAGATATATGTAAACATCCTGTCTGGTAAATTAGGCCATGAAAATACAATATCTAAGTTTGGCTACTGCTCTCTAATGAGAATATCTTAGTGGCACTCATCAGATTGAACTATCTGGAAATTAAAGGCGCCAATAAAGCCAGCGCCCACTGTATGTACTGGTCCTGCCCCGCACAGTTCTAAACAGGTGGAAGAGTGCGGCTCCTACAACTCACAAACAGTGGTTATTTGACCTCATGTCATGTCTGAAACTGGAAAAAATTAAATGTTCTATCCAACTTTCAACATATCCAGCGTTCGAGTCGATGCATTCAACTGGTTTACCTTGGATAGAAAACTTTAAATCAATCTGACTTGATGATCTGGTTAAATTGTCTCTATAAAGTGACCTGAGAAGACATGATGTGAATTGGAGCTATAGAAATAAACTGAAACTGAATTTAGTGAACAACTAGGTTTTTGATAACAGCTGACTGATTGAACCTTAGTCCTACGTCAGTCTGACGGACTATGTAAATCTTTATTCCTGAGAGATTAGAAAATGGTGAATGTATCCTTTTTCTCCTAAAAAACTCATGCAAATGATTTAAAAAAACATTTTTTGTACATCTTGCAAGAGGCCCTATGCGTCTGGGCTGATAATATGATGAGACTGAGGAAATTTGGGTGCAACAGTGGCAAAAACAAGCAGAGAGAGAAGAAGAAATACATATTCAGCACATGAAGTAAAATGAAAATATTGGAAAAATTGGTTTTTGACTATGCGGGAAACCCAGCGTACCTGGAGAAAACCCATTGGGGGGGAGGGGATGGGGAAGAGGAGGCGAGACAATGCAAGCAGTTTAAGTTTTGTTACCAACTTCCTGGTTGTTCCCAAATGTGGTGTTTTCTCTTTGAACCACGGTTGGGAGGAAGTCCCGCTGCCACCGAGCACTCAGGTTAAGGAAATCTCTGGAGATTCTTTCCAAGGCGCTGTTGACGGCAGAGACTATCCTGTTTTTTTGGGGTGCTTTGATTTTTAAGCTGGTTTTAAGATAATCCAGTAATAAAACATCAAATGATGTTTTTAAATTCAGGCCTGCGTTCATAAATTTTAGAATACTCCCATATTCATTAAAGATGTCCTTGGAAATCCTTTTGATAACCAATTCCAGCTGTTGGATCTGCGGCTGAGGGTGAGATTTGGTTATATCGGGGCAGAAAGTTATTAGCTGGTACAGACGTTCTACTATGGTTTGAAGAGAACCTGACGGGAGGGACTTGCCCGCTGTCTTGGAGCTGTTTATAACATTTCTAATTAGTAGAGCCAGAAAAACAGCGTTGGGGTTCGGAGGCTCCTTCACCGGGTTGATAAAATTGAACGCATTCACTTGTTTTGTGTTTTTGAGTCCCAGGTCTTTTTCCAGACTTTTGATAAGAGAGGAATCAAAAGTCTTGTTCCGCGCCATGGCGGCCTGAAGCACGTGTTTAGTTGAGCCAAATATTCTTAACAAGTCCTGAGAAACTGCAGTTACTATGTCTGATAGATTATCCTTTAGAATTATATCCACACAAGGCTCTTTTGTACACATTATCAGATTGGAGAGACGATTTCTAATTTTCTCAAAAGAGCTTTGAGGGATTTCATTCTGAACTCTTTTGGGGCAGTTTATCATGTTTCTGAAAACCAAGACAGAGAACAGAGCGTTTACCTTGTCTTGATTTCCAGGGCTTACACATGCCAGATCGGTGTAAAGTTTATTCTCCATCCTTGAATACAGAAAAAAACTGCGACTTGACCACAGAATGTCCAAGGCTGGTCTGAATGAGTACAATTCCACATGGAATTCTGTAACCGCCCTTTGTGACGTCACAGCATATGGAGGGCGTGGCCGGGTTGTGACGTCACAGCATATCGCACAGAGTGGTGCGTGGACGGGATTAAAAGGCGGAGTCTAAGACCAAGATTGATTTTCTTTATTTTTTAATTTAATTTTTTTTTTTATGTTTTATTTTTAATTTTATTTATTTATTTATTTTTTTTTTACTTTTTAACTTAAAAGAATAAATAAATAAATAAAATAAGACCAAGATTGATATAAAATTCATAAATGTATATTTATACAGTGTGGAAGTATTAAATATAACAACTGAATTCATTTTATTTTGTTTCATTGTTTTTGTAAAGTTCAATTCCTCCTCACTTAGACCAAAAGAAAACATCAATATCAATTGAACAGTCCCAGAAAGTCCAGAAAATGGTTTGTTCCTGACTCAGCGGTCTTTGGTAACAGTCAGGTGATGCGCCAGGAAAGAAGGACAGTGATGAGAAATAGGATATACAAAGAAAGGACGGAAACAGGGTCGCCCCAACCAAAACACAGAAAACTCGCCTTGAGCCTCGTTCTTCCGCTGGGGCCACATTTGCGCCTGTTTGCGCATATGCGCAATGGATGCGCCATGTTGCGCTATACTGTGCAGAGGAGGGAAAGAGACCACCTGTAATCTGACCGTGCAATGCATTTCAGCGCTCATCTGATAGTGGTGCCCCTGCAGAAGATTAGAACATCAACATGTGCTCTTAAGAGAACCATGAAAAGCGAGAGAAAGTGAGGGGGGGGGGGGGGGGGGGGGGGGGGGGGAAGAAACGTGTGCTTCCCTTGAAGGAAGGAACATTTAGGAAATAAAACTTTGGGACACGAACACCTACGTTGCCTCTCGGAGGGTATTCTATTGGCAGCCTCTGTCTAAACAGGAGAATTTGACTGATTATTAAATGCCTTGTTCATGCCTTTTGAAGAGATGGAAAGAACACTGATTGAAATTAGTCCAATCATGCATTTGATGACAGAGGGAACAAAACTTAAATGTACATTTTTTCTATAACTATTCGAACCTGAATTATGTTTGTTTTTTTTGACTATAGTTTTTGAATAAAATAATACAACTATATTAATGATAATACTAAAATTCTAATAATAAATAGCAATGGGAGTCAAATCGATTTGATTCGAAACTAGAATCAGTCCAATTTTTGAATCAGTTAAGGACAATTTTACTTGGATATGGAAGGCATTAGCTAAAGAACTAATGAAACTACCTTTAGTAAAATTATGAATATTAAAATTAAACTTTCACCACATGCATCCACATTCATCATGTAGCCTACCTTTTATTCACCAAAACAAAAATACAAAAAATGTAAATAAATTCATACCACAGCAAAGGCTGCATAAATAAAGCGCCTACAAAACATTGCAAACTTAAAAAACTCTCTTAATTTCCGTTTACTGTCTCACAAAGTTTTTGTGCAGTTCTGAGTGATTGCAAAACCAATCTTTATCATAATGATATAATATGTAATGGTCAGGATCAAATGATACTGCGATGCCATACCCCCCCCCCCCCCCCCCTTTATTTTTTGGATTGATGCTTCACGTAACTGTCTGCACCTGAGTAAAACATAGAGTAGCTCCAGAATTCTCACAAGGCCACAGAAGCTGTTATCTTCAACCACGCTGTGGGGTTAAATTTCCTTACAGATAAATGTAGTGACAGCCTTCATAATTTTCTGGGCTCACAGAGAGATTGCCGGTAACTTGCACACAAATGACTTCTCAAGCTGCATTTGCTTCGGGGCAGATAGGGTTTGCGGGTGGTGTCTCGTTAAAAGGTTTGTTGTGTTGCCACATACTTGACCACTCTTGCATACCATTCGGCTCTTATCCAGTTCATTGCTGCTGTCATCTTTTTAAAATCGGAAACATTTCCGATTTTGTTGGTGGTGCTTTCAAGGTTTTTTTTCAATCCTGTTTTTTTTTTTTACACTACTCACACTGTTGGTAACGAGAACTCACATTGTTTCCTGATAACTCACATGGTGGTTTAGGGAAAAGACATATTTAAAAGATTGAATGAAGGGTGTTATGAATCAATATGGATATGGAAAGGAAAATAAATTCAAATTGATTAATTGATTTTTTTTCAACCCATTCCTGGTAACAGGCCAGAACATTGGTGGTGCTAGCAGAAGTCGTATTGTATTATAGATTCATATTGGAAATATTCTGTCCTGTGGAACCAACTACCAGTCATTTCCCACTGACCAAAAAAAAAATACTGTTCAAACCACTGACAAGTGCCTAACCAGGTCAAACGAGTCAGCAAGAGACCCCCGTTTAAATCATCCTGGCTTTGATCTGCATACTGTGGGAACACCAGATCCGAGTTGAACCGCTAAATTACGTGACACCATTAAACGCAACGTACGGACATCAACACACCGCGCCAGCCATGTCTGATCTAACAAGCCAAAACAACTCTCTTTACTTTCCTTAAACATGGAGCAGCACTTGTGAGAGGGATTCGGAAAGACAAAAGAGCTTAACAGTAAAGTACACTAACTACGCCTTGGCTTCCTTACATGTTGCTCTCCATTGTTTACTTTCTTGATTTATGTCGCACTGGTGACATCGTCAATGTTAACCCAGCATGATGGTGTTACCAGACACCTAGTTGTGCTGGGACAGAGGCCACACACCTTGCCAGAGAGGGGTTAGACACAGATTTTTAACCAGTGGTAAGGGAGCCAAATGCCGATTGTTAGCGGGTCGCCCCCGTTTGTAAAACCTTTTATATTAAGTGGAAAAGACGCTTTGTCAGTGTCTTGAAGCAAAAAGCTCTGGGTTGTTCAAAACCGGATTAACCCGCTAACAATCGGCTTCTAGCTCTTTTCCCATTTAACTGAAAAGCCAAGTCTGACACACCACTATGTGTCTGATGATGGCATCACGCTGGGTGAGTGAGCGTTTATGATGGCAACAATGCAACGGAGATCAGGGAAGTAAATAATGGAGAGCAACCTGGACGGGAGCCAGGGAGTAGTCATCATTGTTTATTATTTCCCTCTTTTATTTGTCCGAATCCCTCTTGCCAGTTTTTTGTTATGTTTATCAAATGTAAACAGGGTTTTTTCAGCTTGTTAGATCAGAAGCAACTGATGCAATCCATACGTACTGTACATACATTGCATTTAATGGTGTCACGTAATTTAGCGGGTCCGGTGTCCCCACCACATGCCAATCAGAGCCGAACGCAGATTACGTCATGTTTGGCTTCCAAGTCCCTCCAAGCGGCATGCGTGCGGACAGAATTTATACACTGCTCACTAGGAATATTCATAACTACACGGACAGATCAGCATGTGAATGTTAACATCTAGAGGCATCCTTGGATTTAGTCCATAAATATCAGCACTGGGCATAAAGACGCTTTGCAATATGGGTAAACTACTGCGTTTTCTGTGTATAGTGTGGTGTTGTCAGCTTGCAGTAAGTTCTGATCACATCGATTTACAGGTATCTGTAACTGCAGTTTTGACTTTTTAGAACTGTTATAGATATCTTTTCTTTAGTTTTTATTATTCATTATGTTGTAGAGATATCTTAAATAAAATTTCCTATTAGTATTAATGAAATTACTTCAAGTCAATATGACGCTATAGATATCTTTTATGGTACCTATGGACAGTTAACTTACTGATTAATTGTTAATCAAAACTTTTCTTTTTTTGGGTGACCAAATGTTCGTTTTTGATTGTTTCTCTACCATGTAGCTAGCAATAATTAAAAAAGGATAGCAGAAGTGAGGCTTCGAGACTTTTTTAAGTATCACCTAAACATTAGGTTTAGGAATGACTCCTGTAAAATTAGGGTCAATAACACACTGGTAAGGAGAATCTGCATCAGCAATTTGATTCACAATATATGATAGGTCACAGAATGGTGTAACACTGGATATATTGTCACCTAAAAAAAGACAAGCCATAAATGTATGTAACATGAAGTTTTTTTTTCAATGAATTGTAAGTTCGCCAGAGGAGCACCATGAGGGAAGTGCTGCAACAGGTCTCCAGGCTGCAGCTACAACTGTCTCAGCTTTTTGATGGATTTTATTCCCAAAAGATATTTTTAAAAAGATAAAAAAATTGTTTGGCATGTTGTCTTCTAGTTTACTTAAGGGTAATGTTTTTCCAGCTAGTTCTTATCGGGGTCTGTCTTGACAGGTTCTATCACATTTTAATCTTCATATTCATTTTTCCAGCATTAAGGGTTGTATTAAAGGACAACAAAATAGCATTGAGATATTTTCTATGTTTGTGCAGTTTACGGCTCACGGCTATAGTTAACATTGGCAGCTTTTTTTGGACTTTGATTTTGGATTTACAGATTTAAGTAGGGCTAGTCTTGCCCAAAGTTAATGCCAGCCTCTACACACAGGTACAAAAAGTTAGCTTTCCTAACCCATATTTGACTTGCTAAAATATTATTTTTATTAACTACAGAGCTAATTCTATTTAGCTACAGTAATGCTAAGCAGGGGAAGTTGCGGCCTATTGGTTAGGACATTGCACTTTAAATCCAGAGGTTCTGAGTTCAAGCCCCACTCCCACAGACTGACACTCTGGGTTCCTGAGCAAAGAAGGGATAAATGCAGAGTTCATTTCATTACTCTGTAAATGTGACAGTGTAATGACAATAAAACATTGAAAATAAATAGAGTTAGAGAAACTAACATCTAACAGCTTTATTGGTAGCTCTGTTTGGCTTGTGCTCCCAGTTTTTAGGTCTGCTTAGCTTCTATTTAGCAATCACTGTTGCTCTCCACAAGATAAAGAAATGTATAATTATTAATTTTATATTTTTTATTCCCTAATCACCATGTCTACATTTGGTTAGAATTGGTGTATTTTGAGAGCATTATTTGATGAGTGCTAATCTCCAAATAAATAATTAAATTTGTATGTTAGATAATTGAGAATCTTTATAGGATTTAGAATTGCTTTAGACTTCTACCCAAACTAAGTCATGAAGGAAATATTTAGGTCATCCCAAACCTTTGTTTTTTTTATAATTTTTTTTTTTATTCAGGCATTGCTACCTTCAATTCGTGATGTCGTCCAGATCATGTGATTCTATAATTCAGCCTTTGGTAAGCATCTCTCTTTGAAGATGATTGTTAAGATGTTGTTACAGTTGTGTGAACCCTGTGAAATTAACAATGTCTGAGCAGCACAGTTCGCTGATTGCATTGAGACTAAGATGTAGGAAGTCAACTGTGGAGAAGCCCTTCAGGTCTTTGTGGGGAGGGGGGGTGCTTGTTGGAAAGGCTGTTTGCAGCCAATTGTTTGAAACCCTGTTGTATCAAAGATCAAGCAAAGAGCACTCAGTGATGCAATAAAGTGGTGAAAAGAGGACATTGCTTGGATTTGCGAGACTATTATTGATCGCTTTTATCACAAGATTCTCCCAGCTTTTGATTTAACTGCTTCCATTTAAGGCTGTGTTTAATAAAAGACGGCGGCTTACAAAAAATCCAGATAAAATCCAGCTTTCCAAGTCTTTTTGCTACTGGGAAAGCGTACAAATTGTGAATACATGGAAGAAATCTAGAACTCCCCAAGGTGAAATGTGTCATCGTTTTGTCTCTGCACACACGCCTTGTCTTTAGCCAGCTTCTACAGTAGCGAGTGGCTGACACTCCTCCACTCCTTTCCTTTTTCATCCCATCCAGGTGCATAGTGGGAACACTGCCATGTATGTCCCTTGGTGCACAACGGTACATTGCAGCTGTGGAAGCCACCTAAAATTTGATTCCTCTCGCTGTAGCCTGGCAACGGCGGGTATTAGCGCTCACAAGCTGGATGGGTGCAGTTCTGGTGCCAGAGGCAAGATGGGCGCCTGGTTGCAGCCCATTGGCAGATGACATTGAGTGAAAGCTGGCATTCTGAGATTAGCGGATCAGATGCTTGCAGTGCTCCAACGCAGGAAGTAATATAAAATGTTAAAATCAATACCAGGACAAGACCTTTTTACACTTCAGGTGCAGATGAACACAAATATGTTATTTGGTGTTATCGTTGAATGTTGTAAACCGAACAGGAGAGAGTTTACTAATTAGTTTTTAAAAATAGTTGAAGATTTAAAGAAGTTGTTCTCTACATATTGTATAAGCTATTTTTTTAAGCATATCAATGACTTGCAACGTAGCCAATGACTGGTTGAAGTAAATACGTAACAAATATAAGAATCAACCAAGGTGACACTGTTTTTGTAAACTTTTAATTTAATTTAAATTTTATTTATTTATTTATTTGACAGGGACAGTGTTCATTAAAAAGCATTCCTGCAAATGCACCAGAATTAGCCAAAAGGCTTTTTTTCATCGGTTGTCCGTGGACAGGTCTTAAAATTGTCTATCTAAAAAAAAACACAACAGTAAGCATTCTACAATGAAAAATACAAATATAAAAAGAAATAAAAACAGCTATAACTCTTTAAAACTGATTTAAAAATACAGAATAAGTGTTCGCTGGACTACAGAGGTTAATAAAATACAATAAAACATTTAAACTATGCATATATAAATATATACATATATATACATCTATACACATGTATACACATACACATATATAATTCACACAGCAGAGACACAGGTGGCAGCATGGCTCCTTAATGATAGACATTCAACTAATGCAGACATGACTGATGTGTTATGAGCCAATTTTTTAGATGTTTTTTGAAAATTGTGTATGTTGTGAGTTCTCTGATGATCTGAGGGACAGAGTTATATTCCTGCTGTAACTGCAAAGGCTCTTTGACTAAAAGCACTTTTACGCAGAGGAAAAACACAGTCTCCTCTTGCCGACCCACGTTTTCACAACTGTTCTATTTCACAACTTGTTATTTTTATAACAAAATGAGGCTATTATCTTAGAACTGAACATGAATTGAAAAGCTATATTTTAAGACCCTTCACTTCCAGATGCATGACTGATATTATTAGGCAGTAAACTGGGGATGAAGCTTTATATCATTTATTTGCAACGCGTCATCTTGCGGCACTTTGCAGACGATTCAATCACATATTAGAGAAGTACTAACACGTATATCCAGAGCCCTGAAATCCAGAAGCACAATGTCAATTGGTTTCCTCAGAAAAGCACCACAAACACAGGAAAGAAGTAACTAAGAAGTATCTGGTCTGATTTCCACCCATGTTAGCAAAACAATCTGGCATCTGCCTCAGGGAATCAGCTCCTGATAGGGTTTGATGAGCTCCAGCTGTGAAGAAGCTCCTGATGGTCACACCTTGCAATTAGAGGAGGTAGAATCACACATACAAGGCGCAACCTGTACACACCCCTCTGGATATGAATGTGGTAATTTTACTCAAGTTTAACAGAGCTTGCTTTACTGTATGATAAGTCTTTCAATAGAAATAAAAAACTGAGATGAATTTTTTTTTTTATTTTACACTAACAAAGAAGTGACCAGAAGCAGAGATAATGTAGATTAACAGGAGGTTCTCACCGTGATCAGCATCTAAATGGCATTTTTTTTTATCGCCTTTCGGTTGAGATTAGATTTTTCATCCATAAAATGACACTTGCTGCTCTGTTTTTACCCCATTTGCCTTTTAAATAAAAATATCTCAGGGTGATGGTGAAAGACTAATAAAAATCCCATGTCTTGTGGATTGAAACCACCATCAAGAAGCATCTCTACTAGCTTTAGGCCACTAAGTGAGAGAAAGCAGCTCTGCCCCCCTTCAAAATGCATTGGCACATGCCAGCTTCTTCTTGCTAGTATACCAGATGCCTCACGCCACATGCTTTGACCACTTTGATTTCATCTCTGTGCAGTTGTTGATCAGATCTGTCTCTGCTTGACACAACCTGCCTCCCGTCCTCCTCGTAACTTTCATCTTTTCCATGCCGAGCAGGCAGGCGGCTGCGACTGTCTTGAGATGTCACACGGTGACGTGCAGTGTCCATCTGGTGCACGTTGTAATGGGGCTCGATGAATGAATGGCCAACCACTCCACTGCTTCCTTTATGAGACTCAGCAGTGGTGCTGTCCAACTTTGATTCCCCAGTTATTAGGGAATTGAATTCCCCACTGCGGCGACGCCCAGAGGAGAGGAAGAGAAAGAGACGCACAAAAGAAGTGTGAAATCTGTGGCAGTGCTACTGAACATGCTGCACAGCCCACCACTGCTCTCTTCCTGGAGCCTCTTCTTCCTTTGTGAGTGTGTCTGTCAACACTTTTTGACTGCAAGCAGCACTCTGAAAAGGGGTCAGCCCATTCAGAGTGGTTCCATAGAAGCAAATGAGCACTATAACAATGTTAAAACGTTAAATCAAACTATTAGCTACTGTAAATGACTTTAATGTGCAAAACTCAAGGAAGAAATCAGATTATGAGGAACAAAAATTAAAAGAATCCATCTAAATCCTAATGATTGTTTAGACAAGCATGAAAAATAAATAAAAAATACAATGGATTTGATATTTAATGCGAAGATTAAGGTCTAACGCTTACAAAGTTGATAAATAGAAAAGTCAGTATAGAGAATAAAATCATTTCAACTCAGTAAACCAATCTAAAAGTGTAAAAAAAATACAGATGCAATGCTTAATTACTATTGGGCCGACAAAGTCAAAGCCAATACACAGTTTGAACTTTGATTTATTACTAGTGTCAATAAATTCATCCCTTGCTGTAGTTTTTTCTTCTACTCTCAGGTTTCATCAGTAGCAATTATGGTTGGACATGTTAAACTAAAATTAAATAAAATGTCAAGATTATTAAAACTACCTCAAAATCAGCTAAAAATAGAAAATGCAAAGACTCCTATGATCTGTATTCCTTGGACGCATGAGCTTTCTAGATGAATTATGTTGTATTTTTAGATTTACTATCTTTGTTTTGAGAGAAACATGGTGGTGATCTGTCCTCCTAAGGTTTCAAAAAGTCTAGAGAGAGGAAAAGTCAGACATTTTTTAAAAGTTTAAAATAAAAAAGGCAAAGAAGTGCAAAAACAAAGAAAATTATTGAATGATTTGAATATTGAGTTTGCCAAAAAAGGCTTATGCCTTTAATAGAACAACAGTTTGAATGATTCTCATTAATTATTGATACAAAACATATTATTTAAATCTATATTAAACCTTTACTTCAAAATGCATTATGTTGCTTTAAACTAATATTTTAAATGTAGTATAATGGAAATCCATTATCTTTAACAGAAATTGCTTTAGAATGGAACTGTAGTTGGCATTGGTTCTGATTTGTTTGATTTGAGTTGTTTGGGTGGATGTATCTGGATCTAACTTAGAAAACTACATCTCAGATTAAAAAGCCTGAATTTGGGGTCCAGCCAATTTATCTTTATGAGGTTTATAAGACGTTCAAAATCCAAGAAGCTGAATATTTTCATGTTGATATAAAGCAGTACTTCACATTTAAGGCATTTTTATTTCCCAGAATAATCATAATAATGTTGAATTTTGTCCAACCCAACTGCAGCTGGCTTTACATAAATGAAACATTTTCCACAATAGTTTGTCATGTCAGGAATCATTATTATGGGGCAGTAGCTTAACACTCTGGGGCGTAGGGGTCTTCTAGCTTACATGATAAGATCTAGTGGGCTATTTAACGTGGGCAGCAGAGCAAAGAGTGTTTGCAGATGTAAAGTTAAAGTTTGAGAGTTGGTTCTGTTCAAACTCTAATTTTAAATTTGACTTTTTAAGGAAAGGAGTACTGAATGCATTTAAATGAGCAGCAGTTAAGCTAAAATCAACATTGAAGCCTTGGTAGATAACACTCTGGGGATTTTCCTTCATCCTTTAAAGTATTGACCGTTTCCCTCTGAATTTAAAGGGCTCCTCCTGGATCCCATCACGAGAGGATTATAGAGGAAAAGGGCAACTGGGATTGCTTGGAGAGCCGACCCCTTCCACTCGAGCCAGAACTCAAGCAGGGATGAAGTGGAGGTGCAGAGACGACCCAGAGGGAGAGAGCACAGAGGGAAGGGAAAGGCAGGGAGGTGGCATACTTTGGATTCCCAATATGTGTCCGGGGAATCCGATGTGAGGCCAGATGGCACAGGCCTGCCAGTCTTTGGGAATCACAGCATACGGCTGTGGGATGTAAGGCAGAAGGTAGCGAGGAAACGGTGCCGGGGTCAGCTCTTGATGTTGGACGCTCCCCGGAGCTGTTCCTTTTCCATCCCTTTGAACAAGAGAGCATCTCCACACAACTGTGCCGCTTCTCTCTGCTTAATGCGACGGTTTGACTTCAAACACAGCGCTATTCCCCCCTGCCCAGAGCCTCCTGAGTTCCAAACATATGTTATCAGACCTGATGAAAACACCGTGCCAATAACATGCCACTGAGCTCCACACTCGGGCATATGTGTGCTGTTTTCAATGCAACTTTCATCTCCTGCAATTCCCTGTGATAAAGCCAAAGCAAACCGACGCAGTGCTTTTTGTGCCGACTTTCTTTTCCATTCTAAGCGGTAGAACAGAATGGAAGACAAATATGCTGGTAGAATCTCCTAGACAGATGTCCAGTATAACCTGGTTAGCGCTAATAGGCACGTTTTCAAACAAGGGCAATTATTCTTCTTTGCTCAGAGACCAGTAAAAGCTGCGGATGTTAATATCTGATGCTGAATGCGTGTGACAGGTGCTACCTCCAATTTCTCCAAGTCTCTTGTGGCAGCCCTCTATGTGAAAACATCCAAAAGCAGGCTTTGGTCCAACACTGCAGAAATCGCATACATTTTTAGCTCATACTCTTTGACTTCAGGAAAGAAAAGAAAAAAACATGTACATGTGTGCAAGGATCGTCTTTTACTATTTTTGTCTAAATAAATAACAGTTTTTGGAAGCCAAGCATGGTGTTATGCTTGTTGTTGCATCTCTCTATCCGTGTATAGACTAAGATCCTCATGCTACTCTCATTAACGGTCCATCTGGTATCTTGGCAATAACCCACTGGTATGACTTTAGCTATGATTAACAATTAATCTATATGATTTTCTAATAAAAGCAAAGGTACCACTGTCAATTAAAACACAAGTTGTTGGAGGAAAATATTTTACTGTGCACTGATTAAAGTGAAGTTGTCCATAAATGTTTTTTTTTTTCAATGCCCGTTTCTTAAATAGATAATCTGCAGTTAAACCTAATTGGAAATGTTAATTTCATAATTAAAAGTATTTCAGAGGTTTGCAAACTTGGTTGTATGTCACAAATCTATAATATTAAATTAAAAAATTCAAGTAAACACAGAAGATTTTTAATAGCTGTTAATTATTGGAGGCTTGGCTGTTTCTGAAGCTGAATTCTTAAAACATCAATTGATCAAGTAATAATCTATTATTATGAGAAAAGCATCAAAAAGAGTTGAGTAGGTGGAGGTCAAATAAAAAAAGGCAGAAGGACTATAAAATTGCCTAACAAAAGAAACACATAGAACTAAAAGCCCTATTTCTACAATAATTTTAAATAAAATAAATCTGGTTAGAGCACACTGCTCCCTGGCTGCCCCACTATGGCAGCCCACTGCTCTCCAAGGGGATGGGCTAAATGCATAGGTAAATTTATCCAATGTGAGATAAAAAAAGTTCAATTATCAATTAATTAAAAATGAATTCTTTTTCCTAAATTTGTTTTTCAAACAAACAGAAAATTGTTTAATATCATAAGAACTTTTTAATATAAATTATATTGGAATGTTACATCATATTTCTTTCAGTTGAAGTTTCAAACAATTTGTCAAGTTTTGTGCTTTAAAGAGTGAGAAAATAAATAATACATACATTCATTTTCTTTCTCACCACAAAGTGCAAAATATTCTCAATTTTTCTCGCTTTTTTGAATCCTGCTTAAAGAGATATTTACAAAATTAACTGAAAATCACAGTGAAGAACAAAATACCTCTACTTGCCTCAGATTAAAGGTGCCTTAGGACATTGAGTTCTATGTTTACTAGGTTTATAAGAACCTAGTAACCTTCCATAGACTCTGTCAGACATCTGCTGTGCATGGCAACAAGAACAGAGGAATTGGCTTTGGTTCAAGGCTCAGAGAGCGCCTTTTGTCAGAGTATGGGCTTTTGTGGTGGGATAGGAGGATGGTGTTTACGGTTGCCACTACCTCCATGGCCCTGACACACAGGGGATAATGAGATACAGTTGTTATCAGTGACAGCCAAGTGCCACGAGAAGTTGTATCGGCTTGGTGCCTCCACCCTGAGCCTGCCAACAGTAGAGATGAGATTGGGATGATGCTAATGTCTGACTGAAAGCCTTCTTAATTGCTTTTTACTGCAAACCATCATGTCGTTGGAATTTGGGCTTAAAGGAATAGTACACCCAAAACATGATTAGCCTTCATTTTCTACTCACCTCCATGCTGAACAACACTCTGGAGTACTTTTTTGATATCTCAAATGCATCTGGAGATCTGGGAGACTTCTTGCTGTCTGCTGACATTCAAATAATGGAGGTCTATGGCGCCCGAGACAGAAAGGTCCACAAAAGTCCACAAAAACTTGTCAATATTCCTCCATACTGCTCGTCCAATGTAATCCAAGTGTCCTGAGTGGGTAGCATCCAGAATTTACTCGAAACGAAGTCATTTAGAACGTTTTAGAGCCTAAACAGTAGTGTATAGGATTTCCTAATAGCGCCCCCATGCGCGCTCACGATTCTACGGAAGCCGGCAGACCAAACCAGCGCATTCAGCTCGGCAAAGAACTCATGCTCTTCCTCAACACTGAAGTCCTCAGACATTTTTCTTTCGTTGTTTCTTTCTTTGCACAGGTAAACAGCATATTTCTTCTTCTACGCTTGCATTATCGGCAGACCAGACGCTGAATGCGCACTTCCTTCCGGTTTGGTCTGCCGGCTTCCGTAGAATCGTGAGCGCGCATGGGGGCGCTATTAGGAAATCCTATACACTACTGTTTATGCTCTAAAAACATTCTAAATGACTTCGTTTCGAGTAAATTCTGGATGCTACCCACTCAGGACACTTGGATTACATTGGACGAGCAGTATGGAGGAATATTGACACGTTTTTGTGGACTTTTATGGACCTTTCTGTCTCGGGCGCCATGGACCTCCATTATTTGAATGTCAGCAGACAGCAAGAAGCCTCCCAGATCTCCAGATGCATTTGAGATATCAAAAAAGTACTCCAGAGTGTTGTTCAGCATGGAGGTGAGTAGAAAATGAAGGCTAATCATGTTTTGGGTGTACTATTCCTTTAAATTTGGTTGAAGTTGTAGGCTGAAAGGGAACAGAGGCTAAAACTTAAAATTCACATTAGTTGTGCTCTTTTATGGCACATAAATTGGCTGACATAGTTTTTGTAGCTAGAAAATATATACAGTTGTAAATTAAGAATATAAAGAAATGAAAGGATTACATCATTGTATCTCTTTAAAATTGGATTCCATTTTTCAAGGTGGCTTTAAATTTTCATAACATAAGCTTATCATTTATTGGCAAAATCTGAACTTTGACTAAATACTGGAAACTGATTCCTGCTAAATGTAAAACCTGTATTGTCACTGTAGGGTATCGTCGTGTCATTTAGGTATAGTTAAGATATATAATTTGATAAACTAAGCAAAACAGTTGCATATGTTGGGTGTTTACAACTTAACAGATTTTCATTGCGTATCATGAGGATTTCAACTAATACTGGACATTTATTTTAAAAATATCTAATTATTTTTAGTTAGCAAAATATTGGCAAGTGCTTTTATGCATTAGCTTTTTATTTTAAATCCTACGACTGGTATGGGCGCTGCACTTCAGGAAGCCTAAATTCAACATCTAGCCAGCCTGCCCAGAGGATAAAATTAGAAGTTTATATCAATGTACATACGCTAAGACATTGTTTTCAGACAATCTGTGTTTTGGAAGATGACGTCTTCCTAACTTTTGGGATTTGTTGGTGTATAAAAACAGCTAATCGGGCCTCAATCAGGGATTATGATGAAAACAGTAACTAAACCTAAAGGAAATGATGTATATAGACGAGGATGTGGTGTAGTGATCAACCACATAAAGCTTTGTGTTTCCCCTGTGCTAAATGAAAAATTGTAATCTTTAGAATTCCTCTGTTTGTATTTGTCATTTTTAAAAGATAAAAAAATTGAATCGGATTTCTTTGTCGCCCTTGAAATAGCAAAGAGTGCAATTTACTTTTAAACAGATCTTCTGTTCTGCATGTCCTGCAGAGTTACATATGGCATTTTAGCTAAACACTATTACAAACTCAAAGCTCTCATTAAATGAATGTGACATAAATTTGATTTAAAGAAGTTTTTTGAAACAATTAACAGGAACAGGGCTAGTGTGTTGCATAATCTTGTTTACCAAGATTGGAGAAGTGTAGGTTGATTGCTAAAAGTGGCTAATGCTAATGAAAAACATTGAAATCTTAAGTGTAAATTGATTGAAGCGTTATTATAAATCTTTCTCAAAAGGTACTTGAAAGTCAGGATTTTACTGTTTAAAATTGCATTGAAGTAGTGGTTTATGAATGAAAAAAATATTGTTTTCTGATTTTGGTGTAAAAATCAATAAAGGTTTTTGAATTGAATTGCTTTAGAATATTCTAACGATAGTTAAATTACTTCTTGCACTAATATTTTACCTAAATCCTACCAGGATGCTGCATTATTTGCAGTCAGGTTGAGATGGAATGCTAGCTTAGCTCTGGTTTGCAGAAACTGAATCAAAACAGCAAACCTGAGTTCCGCTAACATGAGCTTAGCCCTGCATTAAGAAAACTATGAAAAAATTACTGATTTTAGAATTTATTTATTTTTTTAGAAATACTGATTAAAACTAATGAGTCTGTATGAGAGTGCTGCACTTGTCATCTCAGTTGCATTATATACATTTAAAAACATCTGACTTTAATTCTTCGTTTATTTCTTTATTGAAGTTAAGACATCAGAACTTTTAATTTTAATGAGAATATTTTGTATTTTGCATCTTTGAAATATTTTAAATTTTTATTATTGCATAAACTTTTACTTATCTCAGAGCTCACACCAAAGAAAAAGAGCTAATTAGTAGTTACACACGTTCCCAAATAATAAGTTTAAACATAATGGATTTGTTCCAAAACCAGATGAATTGACTTAAAGAGCAATCAGTCAGTATATACCCCCATGTAAAGTGCAAAGAAATAGTCTCTACTCTGAAGTCTGCCCAGCGGTTATGCGCGTTGTTCATGAGCAAATATTGTTTGTGAAAATTTTGGGTTGAAGTGGAGGCCCTTACAGATGATTCATGCACTTAGAAAGGGATGGGGGAGGATCGATGGGCAAATTTCATCTTGTTATAGAAAGCTCCAGCTCAGCAGGCCTTGAGAAGGCTTAAACATAAGCAGGACGGGTGCCAGGTCCTCTCCTCGGCCATTGTGCTTTAATTAACCTACACGGAGCTGACTGCTAAAATGTGCAATGATAGATAAGGCTGCTTGGATGATTGATTTATTTACCACACATGCTGGTGATTTCCATAAAATTACTGCTCCCATTACAAGTCATATGTGCCACAAACGTCATACATACTCAATGTATGTATGGCCACGGATGCACACAAGAAATGTACATATATGAAAGTTATATGAATATTTAGTTAAGTTAAACCCTTTCGAAATCTGGATATGGAAAAAGCAGTAGTGCTTTGGTAACAGTAAACTCTTAATAGCAAGTGGAGGCCTGACTTTCTCAGAGTTTTTTTTTTTTTTTGGCTTTGTGAAGCAAAGTTTGGCACAGGCCCAGTACTGGTCGTAGGCTGTGATTGCAGTCGAACATCTCCATCAGAGAGCACTAGAAGGTAACGGTGGGATTAAAATGGGCACTGCTGGCAGATACAGACGGGCAGGGTGCTCCTTTTTTTTTGTTTTCTCTCCACTAGGCCATTGTTCCATATGTGCTCCACCTGCGCCTCTCAGAGACTCGCGCCAAGCACACGGCCAGCAGGCTCTGCCATCCTTGATGACTGAAAGTTGCCATAGCTACGCTGGAAGCTGGTGCTGGAAATGAGGGTGGAAAGGGGGTGAGGCGCTGTAAATCTCAACATGCTATTTTTTTAATTTAGGAAATTGGCAAAGGAAGTGTAGTAAATGAATCGCCGTTAATAATAATTCACATATGGGACAAAACACAATTAGGGCTGTTTTTGGCTACAGGCGAGGAGGAAAGCGGCTCCCTCTAAAATGTGATCTCATCTCATCAAAGGCACTTCAGCTTTCCCAGTAGTCCTGATTGAGGAGATGGAACGACTCTGTCTCCTAATGATGTTTATGGAAATAATATCACTGGAAATTATCATTGGACACAAAGAGCATGGAAATGGAGACATCAATCATGCCATCATGACCCATAAGTTGGTTCCTTATCAGCTCATGAAAATGGATGGTACCAGTGACTAAGTACGCTGTTTATCAGACAACTAACAGAAAACTCAAATGTATTTTCTCCCCTCTGGGAAGCATACCCTCTTCTCTATGCTGTTTTGTTTCATAAGTAATTTCCCCCCCTTCTAAAATCGTTTGGAGCACAGAAGAAAAGGCGAGCAGCAAAGCTCACCCGTAGCTTTTAATAACACGATGGCCACCATCCAGCTTAAGATGAGGCCTGGGATTGGCTGATCTCTTCACACCCTGGCACCTGGAGCAGCTAGAAGACTGTGTTTGTGCATACTGTAAGTGTGTTTGTGTGTGGGGGGGTAAAATAGGCTTTTATTGGTGGCTGCACTACTGGAGGCGTGACATGACAGGAATCAAAAGCCCCTCACCTGCAACCAAGTGCGAAGAAAAATCATTAAAATGGTTTTAGCCCAAAAGCTTTTTGCATAAAATCCAGAAAAAAATGTGTTTACTAAAATATTTTCAGTTCAATGTTTAAAGTAGGTTTAAAAAAAACTGTTTTTGTAGCTATTGTCGAGAAAATATAGTGCAGTGAAAAAAGGTTTTCCATCCCTTTCAGACATTTCAGATCATCAAACACATTTAAAAGATAATCTGAGTTAATACCAAAAAGATCATTTCATTTAGGTTTAAAATAGTGATCCAAATCCAGATTTCAATAACTGGCAATAGTTTAAGTACATTGGTGAGGAGGTATCTCAGTCCACTCTAGTTTGCCAAATGTTTTTCATTCAGCCCCACTGGAGGGTTTAATTTTTTCTTCATCCTACTTTAAAATCATCTGCAAAAATTGACTGTCCTATCAGTTATGGCAAGTCATCCACATCCCAAAGCAGGAAAGCTGAAGGCTTCTCTCAAACTATAATAGCGTAATTTTCCTCACACCTTCTAAAGTTCAACTTTTGCCTCATGGGTCCACAGAAGATTTTTACCAATTACTTTAATAGACCTTGTGTTCTTTAAGGTGAGCAAAACTTGTGTTCTTGGAATCACATGACTCATATTTATCCAGTCTCTTGCTGAATCATTTAGTCTGGCTTAAACTGAGTCAAGAGACGCCTGTAGCTCTTTTCAGATATTCTTTTAATTTCCTTTTAAGTTACCCTACTTGTTGAGTCATCAATACTTTCATCTTTATCTCAGTGTGCTTTGCCATTACATCACAGCCTTAGAAACAGCTGATAGATGTTGGTTTCTCATCTGTTCTTCTTGAATGTATTTACATTAGGGCACAGTGTGTCCATCCATCCATCCGTCCATCCATCCATCCATCCATCCATCAATCCATCCGTCCATCCATCCATCCATCCATCCATCCATCCATCCATCAATCTGTCCGTCCATCCATCCATCCATCTGTCCATCCATCCATCCATCCATCCATCCATCCATCCATCCATCCATCCATCTGTCCATCCATCCATTTAATCATCCATCCGTCCGTCCGTCCGTCCATCCATCTATCCATCCGTCCATCCATCTGTCCGTCCATCCATCTATCCATCCGTCCATCCATTCATCCATCCATCCGTCCGTCCGTCCATCCATCCATCCATCCATCCATCCATCCATCCATCGATCCATCCGTCCGTCCGTCCATCCATCTATCCATCTGTCCATCCATCCATCCATCCATCCATCCATCCATCCATCCATCCATCCGTCCGTCCGTCCATCTATCCATCTGTCCATCCATCCATCCATCCGTCCGTCCGTCCATCCATCTATCCATCTGTCCATCCATCCATCCATCCATCCATCCATCCATCCATCCATCCATCCATCCATCCATCCATCCATCTATCCATCCATCCATCCATCCGTCCGTCCATCCATCTATCCATCTGTCCATCCATCCATCCATCCGTCCGTCCATCCATCCATCTATCCATCAGTCCATCCATCCATCCATCCATCCATCCATCCATCCGTCCGTCTGTCCGTCCGTCCATCAGTCCATTTATCCATCCATCCATCCGTCCATCCGTCCATCCATCCATCCGTCCGTCCGTCCATCCGTCCGTCCTTCCTTCCTTCTGTCCTTCCGTTCATCCATCCATCCATCCGTCAATCCATCCATCCATCCATCCATCCATCATCTGTCAATCCATCCATCCATCCATCCATCCATCCATCCATCCATCCATCCATCCATCCATCCATCCATCCATCCATCCATCCATCCATCCATCCATCCATCCATCCATCCATCCATCCATCCATTTTTTAAGGGCCTGTTCCGACAAAGGCAGACCTCTACGAGCCTGTATATGAAAACTACAGGCTCGTCTGTCTGTCTGACTGTCCATCCATCCGTCCATCCATCCATCCATCCATCCATCCATCCTTAGTCCTTGTCAGGGTTGCAGTGGGGCGGATGCCTATCTCCAGCAGTCTATGGGCGAGAGGCGGGGTACACCCTGGACAGGTCGCCAGTCTGTCACAGGGCAACACAGAGACACACAAAGATCTAAAACCATATGCACACACACACTCACACCTAAGGACGATTTAGAGAAGCCAATTAACCTAACAGTCATGTTTTTGGACTGTAGGAGGAAGCTGATGTACCCGGAGAGAACCCATGCATGCACAGGGAGAACATGCTAACTCCATGCAGAAAGACAAGGGAATCGAACCTTCTTGCTGCAAGGCAGCAGTTTTACTCACTGCTTCACCATGCAGCACCACGGGGCCTCTGTGTTTTAAATTTTAGCCAACTTAATGTTGACATAGAGGTTCTTTTTAAGTGATATCTCAGGTTTGGCAGTGATCAGTCCTGCTGTGACAAGTTGCTTTCCATGAAATGTCGGTAATCACAGTTAATTCATGATTTAACAAGGCTGTGATTACTTGTCCACATGAGGCCAGGTTGGTTTTGATAGATTGTTTTCCCCTTATAAAAAAATATACTTTGTTCATTTACAGGTTATTTATGTCTGATGTTAGAAAATTGTTTGTTGATCCAAAAACCTTAGATATAACAAACAAGGAAAATCAGGAAAAATCTAAGATTTTCCCACAGCGCTGTGCATTTAAATGAGCCTGATCAATCTGCTTTGCTAAAATAACCTTGTGTTTGTGTATGATTAGCGCCTCTTTCCAAAAAACGGCTGTGCAAATATGATATGTACATTTGCATGCTCGTCGTCACTGGTTTCAGCATTAATCCATAAACCAAACCAAACTGGGGGCAGACTGCATTGTGTGTTTGATTTGTTCAGCTGCGGATTTTGGGTTATGATCACCACACAGATAAAGGCGGATGTAAGATTTTCTAGAATCTGAGGTTTGCTATTTTGCTCTGAGTTATTTATTTGTTTTGTTGTAGCCCGGATGTGACCTTTGTGAGAGCAGACAAATTGACCTGAGGTTGAATTAGTCGCTGCACCTTTCGTCTCTGGCAAACCCGACAGCAACTACACGCCTGGGCGCTGCCTCACAAAAGGCACTCTGCAGAGGAGGCCTATTAATCTACCCAAAGCCTCAAAAAGCAAAGAGGCCAGTGAGGGTCCCTTAGTCTGGTGCCAGGGGCCCACAGACAGGGGTCCTTAGCAGGCTGTTTTTGGTCAGTTTTAACTGACTATGAAATGGGCATGGCATAGAGGGACAGGATGGAGAGGCTATGCCCTTTAGCAGATGCTAGGCTAGGATGAAGTCTGAGAATCATTCCTGGTGTTCATCAATGAGGATTTATCTGCTGTTTTTCCAAACCTTTACAATAGAAAATATCAATGCGTCTAGCCAGCATGACTAGGGAGCTCCCTCACCTCTGAAGTCTGAGCCCTGACATCCTACCAGGGCATCTCATTTCAACTGCTTGGATCCCGGATGTCATTATCTGATTCCCTTAAACCTAACTGTCCTTGGTAACACAAGATAACAACTTAACGTACAGAACTATAATATTTAGCCTGTCCCAGCTATTTTGCAAATGTAAATTTTGGAAGGAATCCTTCCTTCCTTTCTCTCTTTTTTCAGAGATCAGAGTGTTTTCACAGGAAGGGTTTGTTAACTGCTTTGCATACAGTGGCTCATCAGCTGGAGCAGGTTCACTGGATACTCTGTAGAGGTGGAAACTCAGGTTAGTGACTACAAAACTCAGGCAGGAAACTATAGTGAGCATGTGAGTCACTAACCTGGTAAATAGTTCATTCTGAGCGAGAGGAAGAAGTGGAATCGAGAAGGATTGTTTCTCTACAGCATGCAGTGGAAGCCGCCCCCAGAGTTCCAGGAGAGAAGCAGAGCAGACTGACGATCAGAAGCCAGCAGAGCAGAAGTATCTGGATGGAGAATCCAAAGTCAGAGTCATTACAAGAGCAGGTTTCCATGGCAGAAGTTCAGAGAGCCAAAGAGGTACCAATCCATCGATCCAAGGACAATCCATGCCGGGGTCAGGAGACAGATCCAAGGTTGTAAGCAGGCAGAATCCAGGAAACAGTCCGAAGACAGATCAGGCAAACAGATCAGAACAGGGGCAAATGATACTAGACAGAAACAGAAACTTGTCACGGTCAGGTAATCAGAAAAACACAGGAAAGCTAAAATACTCTCACACACGGCTCAAATAATCTGTCACTGATGGCTGGGAGGTGGCAGGTTAAGTAGGAGCTCCTTCCTTCCTTCCTTCCTTCCTTCCTTCCTTCCTTCCTTCCTTCCTTCCTTCCTTCCTTCCTTCCTTCCTTCCTTCCTTCCTTCCTTCCTTCCTTCCTTCCTTCCTTCCTTCCTTCCTTCCTTCCTTCCTTCCTTCCTTCCTTCCTTCGTTATTTATTTTTGGTGATAAAAACTTCTGTAAACAAAAGTGAAGAGCATTCCTTAATAAATCTTATAATTTGTTTGAGTTTTCCACCTTATTAATGTAGATTTTTTTTCCCTATTCTTTTGATATATTATTTTTCCAACAATGCTTTAGTTTAAAATGTAATTCATCCTAAGTTATTTTGTCTTTGGCAAATCAGCTGTATGAACTGGGCCGTTGGGATTCTGTTCTAATGTTGTTGTGTATTTCTTCTATAATTTTAAGTGGCATTTTTTTTAACTTCAGCAATATTTAACTATAAACATCCTTTACACTTTAGCGCTACCCTAAGTATCTTTCAGCTGTGGCTTTTGTGGTAGAATTTTCCTATAGATGTAAATGGTATAGGCCTTTATCACTCTTTTATCATCATAGCACTGTGCTCAAGTGTAAATACAACTCACTCAAACACACCCCTCCGTAGTAAGTCCTCCTATCATCTGTAGCTGAAGCTAATGGTTATTGCTCCTCCTTCTGCTCATACTAATGACACAAAGCCTCCCTCAACCTCTGGTGATGAGGGGTGAAAAATAGTCCACTGTGTGTGCAACTCATCAAATACTTTATGATATTTTATGGGTCAAACCTGTTTGTCTTTAACTGTAAGCTTTGTTTTTTTCTTTAAACCTTTATTTTTTTAAACATCTTTTCCCCCAAAGATACAACTGGTGCAAAAAAAAAAAGAAATACACACAAAGCAGGAAGAAATATACACAAAATAATGGTTCACAAGTCTGCAAACCCTTTGTTAAAATGCAAGTTTTATTTTAAACTTCAAAAAATCAAAAACTATAAAAAATGCTCCACTTCAATGACATACAGTATGTACCGTATTATTATTACTGGATAAACAGAGATATATGTTTTAGGAAAACTAAGACATCTTTATATTTCAAACCCAACTCTTTCTTGAATGTTTACCAACTGGATATTAACCTGTTTATATTTATAGAAACACTTTTGAATACATGGATGTGGCACCTGAAGGGTTAACCAGGTTAATAGGAGTGCACTCATTTGTCCTTCATATTTTGATTAATACTCATTTCTATATGTAGGCCTGTTTACTATGACAGCTGTCACACAACGAAGCAACATCCACAGGTGGGCCTCCAGATAACTCACCAAAAAAAAGGATAAAATCCTAACAAAGCCAATGCATCCTTGTCAAGGTTTTTTCCAAATTGTTTAAAGGTATAGTGTTTGAAAACAAAACTTTCATTTATAGCAATAGCAGACCCCTCATTCACCTGATAGTTGGCCATTAAAGATAAAACTTGTAAAAGGACAAGTGTAATTTTTATAATATGTAAAGCAGCTTTATATAGAGTCTTGTGAAGCATCCCAATGGTACAGTGCTTTACTGCCGGTACCTTTGCAGAGGATGTTGGAATATCTTCACAAGGCTGGTAAAAAGCAAATAACAATATCTGCAACCATTTAGTTTTAAAGCAGATGATTATATGGTCACAAATGTCTAAAACATAAATAGAGTTAATGACAAGATGGATAAATTATATTTAAAAATGTTCTAAATTAGAAACAAAGTCTTGAATGAAGCATAGAATTTAGGCACTCATACAGTAGGATTGCCTTTTCCACATGCAGATTGGCTATAATACAAGGTAAATAAACAGTCTATAAAGATGTTATAACAGTAAAGGCAAAATGAATTTCCTGATTTGTTCATTTGAAAAGCAGGCAGGAAGCGTTTTATATCTGGTTTTATATCTGTCAAATACACCATAAAGTGTATCCATAAAACGACCCTGTTGTTCTGTTAAAGCTTCAGCTGGGTCCATTTCCTCTCAAGCAAGCAGACCTTGCTGGGGTCTTTTTCAGAGTGTGCATAAGGACTTGTCAGAATGGATATGCCCCGCTGTGGCTGCTGCTCCTTTCACCCGTCGGCCCGCGAACAGACCGAACAGAGCTCCACTGTGACCAGGCGGACATTGAAATTCCCCCGGCGTTTGTACAGTGGATTCCATTTCCGTGCCTTTTGATTCATGTGCTTTTTTTCCCCCCTCCATGAAGCACCTTTTTGTCCCCTGTTTGAACTTGAGTAAAGAATTGCTCTGCAAATGGATGTTAGGGTCAGAAAAAAAGGGGGTCTGGGATGATTTAAGACGGAGGGGTGACCTGTAAAGAATGGGGCGATGTGACGGCAGTAAAGAACACTTAAATGGGGTTGGTACATGTTGGCTCTTTGTGGGAAACTTTCACAGGAACTAAGCTTTAAAGGAGTAAACAGGAAGTTCTTTTAACTTTTGAATTCAGAGATTTATTTCAATAAGCTTTTTGAGGCTACTTTCAACACTGAACAAGTATCATATCTAAGCTATACAAAAACATGCCATCATCAGTATTCAGATTAGATTTAGAATTTCCTATAAATTATTGTTAAAGATCAAGTCTAAGAAAAAAAAAAACTTCAAATAGTGATTTTTAACTGGTTTGACTCAGTGTTGTTTTATGGCTGACAAAACTTCTGAGAAAACCTGACAGATTTATAGATCTAACAGTCTGAGACAATTTAGAAAAAAAAAAGAAGTGAATTTCTCATTTTTATTCCACATCCCTGTGCCTACAACGTTTATCCATCCATTTCTAAACCCATCCATTCATCAGTCTATACCATCATCCATCGTACCATTCCTCCAATTTTTAGGTCCGTGCATCCATAAATCTATGAATCGGTTCGTCAATCTACCGACCCATCCATCCGTCCTCTGATTTATCATCCATCCATTAATAAAAACCATCTATTCCTCATCTAATGTCCATCCATCTATCTGTCTGTCCTCTTTCTTCCACATATCTAGCCTCTTCACTGCACTATCTCTCTAAATTCATAGAGAAATTTTGTAATTATCATTTTAAAATAAGTGAAAGTGTAGAACCTTTTATTTAAAATATTTAATCATTTATAAAAAAGAAAAAAAATATGAGAACATTTTGTTATCTTTGTAGGTATAAAGTCAACATTGATTAGGATTCAGCCCCTCATAGGTCAGAAAGCGGTCCTGTCTCCTTTTTATACTACCCAAGAGTTACATTCGATTTCAATTGAGTTTATTCATATTGCACCAATTCACAAAACATTTAATCTTAAGGCTGATTCAGAGTTAATTCAATAAAACCATGCAGGCAGATTGGTTAAAAGTTTTTTATTTAGGGAAACAGCAGCTTTCATGCTCAATGAATTGTAGGATTCATTCCCTGATAAGATGGTAGGGACTGCGGACAGTCACTTGCATTGCATTGAGTTGTTGACATTGCAACGATCTTGTTGCCGTTTGTGTGTTTGCTGCAGGAGGGGAGGGGATGGGTGTGTTTTCTGTCATTTTACATTGATAGTGAATGGGTACAGGACTGAGGGGTGCTTAACTGTGGTCATACTAAATGGTTTCATTATTTAATCGAGTGGAAAGGGCATCCCTAGTTGTTTTACTGCTGATGATAGCATCTCAACCAGTCTGTTTTGGTAAATATTAGAAACCATAGTTGTTTTAGACTTTATCTAAGATTTAATCTTTTCCGCAAAATGCTAATAGGACAAATCTAAAAGGACAGTTTGCTTTTTGTTTTTTATCATTTACCCAACAATGTCTCTACAACTGTGTCCATACTGTCTGGAAAGGTCAACTCCAAAAAGCTAGCTCTCATCTCCGTTAGGTTCATCTTGAACTGTCAGCTGCTGGTGGATTAGGGGATGAAAGAATGCCACCGACTGTGAAATTGCCTGATTTTTATCTAGGATGTTGAGGGAGCAGCTGTGCACAATCCTCTGCCCTAATCTCGAGGCTTGAGACGGGACTGGGTGAGGGAGTTTTGCCTGCAAAGGTGCATAGCAAAGTTGTGTTGAAGGGTTGTGTTTATGCATGATTCTTCAACAGACTACTTATTCCTGATAAGTTATCCCAAATATTCTTTCAACCGTATGAAACAAGTTCGGGATATGAGCGTGGCAATAACTTTAGCTTTTCATGTTTCAGCTGATAAAGACCATCAGCACTTAACAGGTGTGTCACAGCATTATAACCGAAGCATTAACTGTTTAATCCTGTCCCTCCGCCTAACCAAGCCCGACGGTTGAAAATAGAGATAGAAGACAACAAATTGAGAAATTGGACATATTTATTTTATGAATTTCTCTTCATGTTGCAGGCCAGTGAGCTCAACTTTCATCTAGCTTCCAAAATCATCTCCAACCCAGCATGATCCAACATAGAAATAGTTCTTGATTTGGTTTGTTTTTACAGTGAAGAAATGTTTATAATCCTAGAGTTCTATCACATTTCAACCACAGACTAGACTGCCATTGGTCTAAAATTACAGAATGAGGGGTATTTTTTAGCCAAAAGCCCAGAAACTTTAGAGGAGCTCCAGGAATCCACAGCTCAGGTGAGAGTCTGCAGGTTATTAATTGAGCCCTCCAGATATTCCGACTTTATAGAGGTCTCACAAGGACACAATAATACAGCAAGACATATTTTTTTAATTAGCCACAAATCACAGCAAGTAGGTTTTAGAAGGCATGCTCTTTAGACAAAGTCAAAATATAACTTTTTATTTCTTACTTAAAATGTAAGTTTGTTGGACAGCTAGACTGCCTTTTTGAGCTGCTATCTATACTGCAAAACACGAAGACAGCAGCATCATGCTGTAGCAATTATTTACTTATTCAGAGACGGAGAAACTGTCTACGGTTATTTAAATCTGAAAAACTCACACGAAGAGAAACGACAATTATTGATACAATTACTTTGTCTTTGGCACTCAGACCTCATGTTTAACTTGATAGATATGCATGAACAGGAGTAAAGAATAGGGCTGTTTCCCCCCAGGCCTGAAACTGGTGGTGGAGTGGAGATAGAGGAAGTTTGTCAGTCTGTAGACTGCTGGTTAGCGAGACGGTCTGCTGAGCTTTATGGGGAGATCCAGTGGACTACGTGAGCTGATACTAGAGCTTCACTCAGGGACCTGGAAGATGGAAGTCCAGTTTGGATAACACAGGTTGAGAGAACCTGTCCAAGATAAGCAAGCATGAAGTGACAGTGGAGAGGAAAAACTCCCCATTGGGAAGAAACCTCTGGCAGAACCAGACTCAACATGGCGGTCTTCTACCGGACCGGTTAAAATGAGACAGGGAACGCAGTAATAGTCCAGGAGAAATGACACTCTGATGAAGCTTTAGCTACGATACTGGAGAAGGGTTGAAACACTATCATCTGAATGAAGTCACACAGCGCATCCGCTAAAATATTAGGAAATGTTTTGTTTAATTCTTTGCAGGCCTGGATTTCATAATCTACTGAACCAAATTAACTTGCTTTGTAAAGGGACAGATTCACAGACTAGACTCATATCAGTGTCACAGGTCATAGCTATACATGTACATTGGCTGGTATAAAAGTAAAGACAATACAGACCAAGTTAAAAGAAAAAACTGCTCTAGCTATGTTTGGGTCCTTGTGTGGTGTCCACTGTTGTTTAAGTTTTAGATGCATCCCTGACCCTTGATAGCCTGACGTAGTCCTACTCAATTCTAGTCAGAATATGAGTCTGATACTGCTCCATAGAGCTATGATTATGGGGCGTGTTTCGAACGAACCAGGAAAAAAAATGCCTCTGCATTCAATTGGATAGACCTACAACCAATAAGAGCAACGGAGTGTGTGACGTATGTTAAGTGACGCATAGATGTTGTCAACAAAAATCAAAGCGTGCAGTTGCACGCCTAGAATAAGAAGATGAGCGTGAACAATTTTTGCCGGTGTTGCAAAAAGAACCTGAGGATACAAGGAGTCATTCAATACACAAACCTAATTTTTAATAAAAACAGTAAAGGCGAATGCACATACGATCAAGTTCTCCGTTTAGGATTACAACTCTACAAAACGTCAAATAAATCGCATCGCATTTGTCGGTCCTGTCAGAACGTTATAACACGGTTGGAACGCGACATGCTTGTGTTAAAAAAATGGGCAGACAACGAAGGAGACCAGACAGAAGAACCGTCTTCATGCCTTGATCGCTTTTCTCTGTTCCTCTTTTAAAATTAATTTGCTGTTGATATCTTCTAGAACAGACCTAATAGCAGAATCTAAACACCTCAACTCTCCAGCGGCAGCCATTGTTGTTGTCACTCAACCGCGCTTTGGTCACATGGTTGATTACGTTACTGTTGATCATCTGTCCATCATAGTATAAAGCCCGCCCTGACAATTTGATTGGCCCGCCAGATATTGGGCGAGCATACTCGCGCTACTATTGAGCAATGCCAGACCGAACTTCCCGACCTCAAACATTGTGGGCGGGACTAAGTTCGGAATGGCACCCAGCCTAGACCCTTGACACCTCACTATTAAAAAAAAGTTTTTTGGAGGGCTGAAAACTATTTAGCTGTTATAAAAAATATGAAAAACTATCTAGGGACCAAAGTTTAAGTTGGTTGACAAAAGTAGTTGTGATCTTTATAATTATTGGAAGAGCTCTCAGTATTTATACCTTTTGGTTGTAGGTGAAAGTTCTGCTAACTTTAAAGTTTTTTTTGAAAATATATAAAAAAAAAAAAACTTTGCTTTAAAGTTAGAGGCTCTGTGTTCTTTTAATGTTATCAATTTAAATAGAAAAAAACACTGCTAAAGAGATGATGATAGTGTTGCGGCGATTCCATTTTTTGGCCCTGATACCGATACCCGATACCTGGCTGTGCAGTATTGGCCGATACCGATACCCTCTGTTTGAAATTGATGTGTGTGTGTGTGTGTGTGTGTGTGTGTATATATGAAGATCTGCATACTACTTGGATGTAAAATAATTGCCATCATGGCTTTTTCAAGCTGCTGCCTACCTTTGGGAAGCAGGAAAAAGACTAATACAAAGTGAATCCAGTAGAACTTTTTATTGCCTACCTGGAGTGGGTGACAATAGTTGAATAAACTTTTGGCTCTCAAAATGGTATCGGTGCCCTATTTGTTGGTACTCGCCAATACCGATAAAACCATTTTAGTGCTTGATCGGGGCCCCGCCCAATACTGGTATCGACATTGGTGCAACACTAGATGCTGCCACACAGAATAGCATCATACTCTCTGTAGAATGACAAATAAGGCTTTGTATTTATTTTTTGATAGAAGTATAAAGTTGATGCACCTTATATCATCCAGTTGGTTAGAGAACAGAGAGTATTTGTTTTTTGGCACAATTGCAAAAAAACTCAGACACTTTTTGTCCCTGAAGCCAAAAGGGTTAGAGAACAATAGAGATGAGTAAGGTTCAAGATTCGAAGTTTATCCATTGTAGTTTCTAAGTAACCGCTACTTTCACATATACGGGGAAATTCAGGAATTCAAGTAATATATTTATTTCCTTAAAACGTTGAGTTCTGCCAGCGTTCCTTTTATTGACAATGCTGAATCAAATGGCTTAACTGCCTCACCAGCATGCAGTTACAATCAGCTCTGAAGAGCTCTGTTGATAAGCTCATATTTGAGTCACTAGTGCTGAAGCAAGGACACATCTAGAAAGTGCAGCAGACACATTTTTATTCTACCTAACAGACAATTTTATACATTTATATGGCAAAATAGTAATTATTTATGTTAAAATGCAAATTAGGTGAAATCGGTAGTTCATTTGCTGGCACTAATGGAGGGATCAGAACAGAGAATAGTTTATAGAAACAACAAAAGCTATCAATTTCATAAATGTAATTGATTAATTTTAGTCAGATGAGTCTTTGTAAGCTAAAAAGAATAACCATTTATTCTCTAGTGAAAACCCCTTCCCTCTTTTTCTTCTGAGTAGTTAAAAATGGTTTTAAATTAATTCTAAAAATAAATGAAACTCACTTTTAAATATGAGTGATATCTCAGATTTTAATGCTCAGAAATTGTGCCCAGCCCTTCTTCTGAGACTGGTTGTAGTGAAAACTAAAGTGAACATTAGATTTCCATAATAGCCTGGAGCATATTTTCAAACATGCTTAACACTATTACTTCAAACGCAATTTCAAGTTCATCAAATGTAGCTGCTAATTTGAAGCCAAGTTTATTTTGTTTGATTTTGGAAACATTTAAAGCATTTTTTTTACCATAAATGCACAGAATTATAACATTCTATTCTATAGCTATTAGGCAAAACTTTTTCTATTAACTCATAAGACTGAAAAAAAATAATGTTATCCATTGAATCTCTTTTTCTCCCATACAGATTTAATTTGTTATTAGCCTTTTTGTCACACCTAAATTATTCCAATCATCCAATCATTTTTATATTATATAAGATATATAGAGTTGACGTAAAATATACATTTACAGGAATGATTCACCACACCAACCCCTGTAAATCAAAACAATAACCTATTGACTAACTTTCAATAACAATAATATTTTTTGTATTTTACTGTGGGCAGGCTCATTTGCTTTAGATCATCGCTCCAATTTTGGCCTAAAATTTAAGAATTTATTTTTTTAAACTTCTATGTAGCTACTATAGGTAAAAGATCCTTTGATAAATTTTGAGAGATTTCATCACTCTTTCATTGTGAGATCAATTAAAAGCAGCTTTTAAACCAGAAATCTTATTTTGACATCAATAATTTCTTTTTTTTATATCTATATTTTAAGAATTTAAAGCATTTGATAAGAGCCCAATAAGTCCTGTCCTGATTAAAGTCCAGATCGTCTCTAGCTTAAAGGAACAGGAAGTTGTTGGCCTTTAGAGAACATAGTGAGTTTGAATGATTTAAGACTATCAACATTAAAATCATCGATAGAAGTTGTACTAATTGTAAAACACGCTATATATATTTTTTGTGGTTGAGTGACCACATTAGTTTGACAGAAGAAAGGCAGAAAGATGAGGAGAGGGCATGCAAAACATTTTGATACTTGAATGGCTGAAAAGCAAAAAGACTGCAGAAGTAAAATTTAAAAAATTGCTCCTGAATTTAAGGAATCTCAGTGTTGTGAGTGTTATAGTATTAATTAATAGATGATATAGTATTCTAATGAAATATCTTATTAGTTCATTGCAATACTTAACTAAAAAGAGAAATAATCAAACAGCATTTAAATTATGATGGTTTGTGGATTTAAATAGAAGAAGGGGGCGATGAAAAGACCACACATGAGTAAATTTATGTCCAATAAAAATGTAATTTTAATTTCACTTTTTGCAACTTTATTTTGATTTATTTTGCCTTCATTTCAAAATACAAAAAAAGTCTTTATTATATTTAAGTAAACATTGTGTCCTCTAGTTTTACAGGATAAATTGATGCTAGTAAAAAAGTAAATCTGAGAATGCAAATAGATGATATAAATCAAACGGTATAAGCCTTCATTATTGTCTTTTGGTATCAAAACAGCAGTTAATTTATAGTTTTATTGAAATCTGTTTAGCCTTATGAAATAGAGACTAGTATGATCAGAAAATTAAAAACAGTGCTGTCTACATCCACTAACATGTTCATCATGGGGCCTCGCAATGCCATCCCCAGATCCCTCGGCAGCTTGGGGACCATCCCTCATGTTGGTACTCGGATATTTGCACACGCTACGATCCGAGGGCCTCGTTCTCTCAACCACTTCTGAAGCTGAGATATGCTCACAGCAGGCGACGGGCAAACATATGCCTGAGATGCCACGGGGTGCTGCAGCCGGATCATCTCCAAAGGCTAACTGGCAGGTCTGAGCAGGGACGCCGTTAATGCATATTATTCACAAAGAGCATGGCTGAACAGAAAAATGGGCCCGCCGTGTACCCAGCTGCTTTGTTGGCACCAGGTTCAGCCCCTGCCTGGGTTTTCAAGGCTTGGATTTAGCTGCACATTCACCAAATTCCCCATGCAGCTCCTAGTCATTCATTCATTCATTCAGCCGCAGGCAGAGCTCAACCAACAAACCGGTGCCTGTATGTGTGTGAGATATTAGTCTCAGAAATGACAGCAAGCTTGGATTTTTAACACCTAGATACAGTAGAGTCAGTGGATGCTGCACAAAAAGCCCTCTGTGTGTTTTAAAAGATCCAGGTGGTAACCCTGTGGGAGCTGAACACAGAAAATAAAGCTTCTGACCTTTAGGATGACACCTCCGTTAGCATTTTCTTTATTCGTCATAGCAGCAAAAGAAAAAACACTGTTTTATGTTTTTCCATTTTATTCACAGATTCATTTTGACAAGGGTTGGCTCCATCCAGGCGAAACTGAACACATGCTTCCTGTTTGCAGCCAGACACAGCAAGAAGCTGTTCCCTGATCCTCTCACCCTCCACATGAGTGTCTCTTTCTGTAGCTGTTTACATTCAGAAATGGGCATAGATGTATTTTTCCATAGCTTGCCTCTTTGCCAACAGGAGGTCAGCAGGTGCTCCTGTGCTCACCAGATGGTTTGTGTGTCTCTGAGTGTCATTTTCCAGGAATCTTTAGAGGAATGGCTCCCTCTAGAGGGGAAAAGTGAAGCTTACAGAGTAAGATCAATTTATTGACTTCAGCTTAAATTCCTGTTAAAGGACAAAAATGAATGCATAGTTAAATATTAAGCAAAAGTTACATTTATTATTTAATAATAAATAAACTATAATGTTAGAAAATCATAATATCCATATGTTATATTTTAGATTGTAGCGATTCCCATCTGCCACAGTTTACATTCAAGGTAACTAACTTGATTTTAAAATATTCCAAATAGAAAATAAACACTAATTTATTTCTTAATGCTTGACAGAAACATTTGAAGTTAACAAACTTGTTGATATTTTTCTAAAACAGACACAATGCAAAAAATTTTTTTTCTTAAAATAGGTTCATTTTTTTCTTAAATTAAGCAGGTGAGATACTTTGCGAATAAAATAAGACAATTCACATTGAAAAGAAGAAAAAGGTAATTGCATTCTTTTTTTCAAGTGCATAATAGCTAATTATCTTATTTTAGGGGGCAAAATACACATCCCATCGGAAGATCTTCTTATTTACCCACTCAAATTAAGGGTAATTACACTTATTTTTTAGATCGTTTTTGCAGTGTGGAGCAGAAATACTTTTTATCATTGTGGGTTAAATCAGTTCTGAAAAAAACATAATAGACTAATGAAATTTACAGAAATACCTCCGATATTAAGAGTACTTCTAAAATGAAGTGACATACAATATCACAGTTATTTTTATTTTTCACTTTAAAGATTTTGGTTCTTAAAATTTGTTTTTATTATCCAGCCAATAAGAGCATAGTAGATCCAAAAAGTCAAGTTTTTTCAAAATGTAATTATTTTCCACATGCACACCCTAGTACTCTTGCTTTCTGTTGCTCTTGATGCAGAAAAACTTGGGAACAGGATTTAAATCCAGGATCTTATGGATGCAATGCTGCTGTACCATCAACCATTTCAATCCCAATATGGACTTCCTGATGTGCTTTGGATTATTTTCACGCTTTAAACCGAAGTGCATTTGAGATTAATATCGCATTTTGAAAGCCAGATCATTTTTTTTTTTTTTTTTTTGCATTTACTGTTTAATAAACTTTTTCCAAAATACTATTAATTTAAAATTTGTATAGTTTTATTCCTCTTTGGGATTATTAGCATTTTTTGGTTTGGCTGTAGTAAAAGTGGGCAGACTATTTGTTTTACATTTGGTCTGCAGTGGTTTTTGACTTTGATTTGTACCATTGATGCTGTTATTGCCCAGCCTCTCGGTCATGTATTCTCAATGATTATTATTTTTATTTTTTTCTCAAAAAAAGTGAGGCCTACAGTGCATTACACACTATTCTGGGGCTTCCTGAATGAATCCCTGATGCACTCTTGGATTTGTTGGGCCAGTCTCTCCTGGGAAGGTTCACCACTGTTTCATCATTTCTCCATATGTGGATAAAGGCTCTGTCTGTGGTTTACTGGAGTCTCAAAGCCTTAGAAATTACTTTAAAGCCTTTTGCAGACAAACAGGTCATTGTTTGTTATCTGTTCTTGAACAGGGCATGATGTGTTTTTCTTTAAATATATATTTTAGTGTACTTCAGTTTGTCATTAATAGGTGGGTCCTATTTATAAAATGTCTTGCCAGGGCAAAGCAGACAGTTTTCATGATATCTGTGATAAGGGAAGCTGAGTTAATAGAAATTTTTGCTCTTTCTAATTTTCAGACTTTTTTTGAAAGGATCATTTTAGGCATCCTATTTGTTTTAGCTCAGGCTTTTTACATCTGATAGTATCACTGGTCTTAAATTATGAAAGTGTTACAAAGAGCAAAAACAGAAAATAGGGGTAAATTATCTTTTTACAACTAGTTTTCTATTGTTTTAGGAGGAGTAAAGTGTTGAGGTATTATTTATGACTGTTATTATCGTTGTTTTTTAATGTATCTAGATGCAGGTTTTAAAATTATCAACAGATTAAGACCTTAAATAAATGATTCAACTTAATTTTAGGTTTAAAACTTTTTAAATTAATCCAGATTTCTTTCATTTTAAGTCCTAAATTGAATTTAGATGCTTTTAAATCTTTACCATTTCCCTCAGCTTTTTAAAATGTATGTCTATTATACCTTTAATTTTTTTCAGTTTTATCTAAGGAATGAAGATGCAACTATATGCTTTAAACAACTTAGATGGTGCGTTATGCAACACAGCGTCTCCCAAATATCCGGAAACTCCCAAATGACCTTTTGCAAATAAAACCATAGCATCAGCTCATTGCTACCAGATGTTGGATGTTAAATGTGGTTGGGCTTGTTTCTAAATGTTCACTTAGTGATGTTTGTGTTAACTGTCTCACACAGCTATTAGGTAAAAAATAAAAATAAAATACTTTTTAAAATAAAACAGACATCTTCCTAAAACATTTTTATTATTTAAGTGCATTAATACAGGCTGGTAATATTTTTTATAAGGCCATTAAAGCAAGGAACAAGAACTCAGTGTAGCTAAATGTAGCTTTTTGTATATCAGTCAATGCTTTTGGTAAACAAGCATTTAAATAAAAGCGTTTACATGACTGTTACCCCCAAAACAATTGGAACAGCTTTTATTTCAATGCGCTCAAATGTATCAGAAATACTGTCTATTGCTTTCAAAATCAAACCATAGAGAGAAATTTGTTCCATTTACTAAATTGCTTAAAGGTTAAAAGGCAGGTGTGATTTACGGCTAATCTTTCCCTTTGAAAATATTTGATAAGAAGAAGATTGAGCTTCACTGTTGAGCAACATCATTGGGCAACTATTTTTATGGTTTTATAACCACTGTTTCTGAAAACTGGCCGGGTATTAGAGCCCAGGTTTATTGGCTTTATTTGACAATTCGTTTGCATCTCCTGGTTGTATCACAAAGTAGTTCTATGTTCTCTGATGGTGTCAGATCCAGGAATTGGCTTGACTGCGTATTCAAGATCTTGTTTTTATGTCCATTTTAAAGACACTTCTACGGAATAATGTGACATGATTTCAAGTGTTTTTGTTGTTTTTCAAACTGATCTATGATCCCTGATTTAGGACAAACAGGCAGGAAAGCAGAACATGAGGAAGGTTTCACAGCATAAATTCTGTGATTTTTTTGTTTGTTTTTGTTTTTATGAAAACCCGGGAGTTGATCATTGTTGCTTTCTGGTGAAATTATAAATCTCTATTTTTCTTAATCATCAGTTTGGTTTGAGTTTACTTTTTAAAGCACCAGAGATGATTTTAGCTAAGCAGCCTCTTAGTTTCTGTGCTTCCCACGATACTCTTTCCCCTTCTCCAATCAACTTTCAATCAGCTCTTCGCCGTTCGCTCTTACAAACAACATCAAGGGAGTTTTTTCTCTGTTTCAATGAAATTTTCAGAAAGGACTTCACCATAACCAGCATGGGCAACATTTTCTGCCTTTAAACCTAAATAAAGATCACCCTTTAACTGAAAGAATTACCTAAATGACCAACCTGTTCCCTGCTAACATTTTAAAGAAAATATTTTCAAAATGCATCCATCGATCTTCACCTGCTTAGTCCTGTCAGGATCAGAGGGGGGAGGGAGGTTGCACACACACAATCTCAGCTAAGGACAATTTAGAGAAGCCAATTAACCTAACAGTCCTGTTTTTGAAACTGTGGGGGGAAGACATACTGTAGTACCTGGACAGAACCCATGCATGCACAGGTAGAACATGCAAACTCCATGCAGAAAGACCCTGGGCCGGGAATTGAACCCAGAACCTTTTTGCTGCAAGGCAGCAGTGCTACTGCTCCCCCGTGCAGCCTCCACCTTTCCAATTATCGATTTAATATATAAAATTCAGAAGCCTAAATATGAAAACTTTGATTTCTAAACTTACCGCTAACAAATTTGCTAACTACAAGTATCGTTTTCAACAGTGAATAATCTGCTTATTGATAGTGAACGCCAGTAACCCATGTTGGTGACAATAGTGGATGAAAGCAGCTTTAATGTGAATTTAGACAAATCAAAAGGAAGCATGTGTACACAAAATATAGAACATAAATAATAGACATTAATTGCAAACGACCCTGCTGAGGGTGATAGATAAGTATTAATTATGAAGCAAATATATGCAAACTGACTTATGGTTTTACCTTTTGCATTTAACAGCATTATAATAAAGATGATCAAGTCCATTCTGTGCTCTGGAAAATAGTTGAAAGATTTAGAAATATTTTGCTGACAGACACGGTAACCTTAGTAGCTTTTTTTTTTAAAGATTTACAAAAAAGTTTTACCACCAGAATCACCCAGTTACACAGAGGGAAACCCAACTGCTCTGAAACTGTTTTAACAGCAGGCAAAATAGTTTACCACAAAACATCGCAGTTAGGTAACTGTGACTTTTTAATACTCTTGTGTGCTGTCATAGTGAAAAGAAACAACACCATAATTGTCTAATATAGGATCTTAATAAATAAATGTTCCATCAGTTCAAAAAATCATTTAAATTTAACCAAGGTTTTTAAATAAATCTCCATTAAAGCCAAAATGAGAATGTTTATGGAAACCCCAAAAACCTTAGATGCTAATTCAATCAATCCAATGCTTAAATTTAATGGGGTGAGCTTTCTTTATGCTGCGACTGCACCATAAGCTTTAGAAATCAGGTCATGTCCATAACATAATTACCTAATGAAAAGGAAAAAAAAGGAATTGACAGGTAGCTGGAATGTACGTTAGAGTAATAATCTTCATACGTATGTTCACCGTTTATCAGCTTTACGGAAGTTCTGCAAAAACAAATATATATATATAATACATATATTAGCTTAACTATATATATAATATACATTAACCTATACTGAACCATTATAATCTTTTTTTATTTTTGGTGAACTCACCTGCTGCTTTTTTAGTGGCTTAGTGTAAAACTCAGATTGAGATGGTTGGTTTCCTTTGCGACTCTCGTTCACAAAAAAGCCTGAAAGGTTGGAACAGTGTTTTTTTTTTTTTTTACAGCAAAGCAGAGTTCTGTATATTTTAGAACATCAAATACTCTATATCATGGTTGATGAAGCTCGCTTCATCTAAACTGGACACTTGGGATTTACTAAACAAATCCCCAGGCCTCTCAGAGGACTGAATCCTCCAGCACTGAAGCTGAGACTGAAGGAACTACAAAGGCATGCAAACACAGGTCTCCTGTGTTCTCTGAGATAAGGGTTTATTAAAGACTCACTTGGTGTGGGATGAACACTGTTGATTTTATCTGCAGGAAAAAAGGACCGTTTAGATTGTTACAACGTCTCTGTGCTGATAGCAGAGTTTAAGCAGCACTTCCAGGGTGGCAGAATATTTACCGTACACACAACCGTCTCTGCTGTTAATGCCGCCGGCTCTCAGGTGGCTCGGCCTCTCCTGTAAAGATAGAGTCTTTACCTAAAATTTTTTCTTTTTTTTTACCCCTAAAATGTCAATTTTTTAAATAATAATAATCATAATTAATAATAATTTAACTTTATTGACATCACATTGGAGAAATTCGCCTCTGCATTTAACCCATCCCCTTGGGGAGCAGTGGGCTGCCATCGTGCGGCGCCCGGTGAGCAATCAGGGGT
The DNA here is from genome assembly GCF_016077235.1 of Cyprinodon tularosa. Taxonomy (NCBI): domain Eukaryota; kingdom Metazoa; phylum Chordata; class Actinopteri; order Cyprinodontiformes; family Cyprinodontidae; genus Cyprinodon; species Cyprinodon tularosa. The sequence continues at coordinate 1,378,187 of NW_024039707.1, read as the reverse complement.
TAAGAGTCTTGCTCAGAGACCCACAGTGGTCAGGCTGCGGGAGTGGGGCTCAAACGCAGAACCTCAGGATTCCAAGCTCTATGCCCTAACCACTAGGCCCCCACTCCCTTTTTTTTTCTTTTGTATTAATTGATCTTTTATTGATCTCAAATTGGAGAAACTTTTTGTATAGTGCACCTGCAGCATTCTTGAATGATAAACTAAGGCACTTTTTGCAAACTTAGTTCAGAAATGCTTTTAAAACCAGACTTATCCCAACAAACACACACGGTTTGTAGGGATTTGTTTAGATTTTGATCATTGATTCATTTTTTTATGTAAATGTTTGTGGATTCAGCTGCATGTGCTGTTTTCTGATAGCAGTCTCACTGTTTCTGTTCTTTGTTATGTCTCTGAGGAAGGATTAACACGTCGATTCTAACTGTGATCAATAACACCTTTACTACAATCCACCGGGTCTGTATACTGTCTTTCCAAACAGACAGACTTTCCTGTAATCTTTTAAAGTGGTCTTAATGCAGGACTCTTCTGGCTTCTTTTAGTTTTTTCAGTGGTAATCTGAGTTTTCTTTGATTTTATGTTGCATAAATGTAGCACGGCTCTGCCTCACTCACACTTGTAGTCAATCAGCTCACTGTAATAGCACTAAGTCCCTTAGAGAAAAGACAAATTCAGCACATTTCCATTTGTTTTGTTTTTTTGTTTTTTTTTTACAAAAAGCACAGGTAGTCAGTACGTGGAGTCTAAAGATAATGGAGCTAAATTGGGGCCATAAAGTTAATTCAATAAAAGTAAAAATAAAATTAAAAAAAATTAAATTCAACCCTTAAAAATAAGCCTATGTTCAAAAGAAAATGAAAATAAACTGAAACAAATAATAAACCTAAAAAATAAAAGTTTGATCAAAAGAATAACTCCTTTTTCAGGTGGAAGCTTTTGTTTTTGAACTTGCATTTTTTTTTTTTACTTGAATATTTTTCTTTTTTTTTTTCTGGCTTCAAACTTATAGCCATGTTTTGGCGTGGGGGGCGGGGCTTCAGATGTCCAGTGACTCCCAAAAAAGTTGAAAAAGTTACAAAAACAAACCACTGGAGTTAGTTTTCAAGCTTGAAGACGTTTCGCTTCCCATCCAGGAAGCTTTCTCAATTCAAAGAAAGAAAGCTTCCAGGATGTGAAGCGAAACGTCTTCAAGCTTGGAAAACAAAGTCCAGCGATTGTTTAACTCTTTTTTGATTGACTATGACCTGGATGACTGAGAATCTCCATCAGCAAATCATGGCTGACAGCTCAACACTGGCTAAACAACCTATTCCCAGCTGTTGCCTTTAAGGAGCGTGGGAACTGGGAATGCCTTAAAAACATCATCAGCATTTTATGTGTATGTGACTGGTTTGTTCAACTGATAGAAAATTAGTACAGCATTTTAAGTTTGTTTTGGATATTTTCCTAAGAAACTCGAGTCTGAAAATTGTTTTTTCTTTAAAACAAACTTTTTTTCCCCCTTTTTTTAACAGACTTTATGGCGCCAATTTAGCTCTACAAAAGAAGCTCCAACATAGAAAAGCCTTAAAGCCTAAGTTGGCCCACTATAGTAGCATCTGTTTGAAGCAGCAGAATGCAGGCTAGCTAACTTCACAGATTGTCTGAATAATTATAATATATAATAATAATAATGTTAGTGGTGTTTCTTTGAATATCCTGCACAATTAACTTTAGCTTATGTTTATTCCGTATTCTTCTGTAGGTCTGTCTATAAAAATTGACACATTCAATAGATAAAATATTTATAATTCCGCAAATAAAAAAAAAATGTAAAAGCATCTGAAACGCCTTTGATCAAAGTTCAGAGACTGATTTGAAAATTGTAGCAGCAGACCTACATCACATTTACAGGTCTGCGAAATATGGAAATCTCATTCCAGACCAACAAAGGAACCAGACCTGATCACAGTGCTGTATGCTTAGGATTTGAACTGTATGCTAAAACCATACAAATTTTACAACATTTCTGTGTATAAGTAGATATTTATGGAAGCCAGTTTCTGCCACTCTGAAAAAAAAAATTAAATATCTCATTATGATGAGATAGTAACTCAATATAATGAGATAGTATCTCATTTTAATGAGATACTATCTCATTATAATGAGATAATTTATTTTATTTTTTTACAGAGTGGCGGAAATGGCCTTCCATAGGTATTTAAAGATTTCCTAAACCCTTTTTCAAACTACAGTATATCTGTGGTTCTACAAAAATGGATTTAGATCCATTGCTTCTGCCCTACCTGTGTCTTTCTTTTTCCCACCCAGAGTGTAAAAACATCCTACCTCCTGATTGTTAGCTGGGCCCTTTTTAACCTGTTGCTGCTGGTCACTCAAGTGATTAAGAGCCTTGGCCACAGAAAGCGAGCTGCTCTTGATCCTCTGCTGAAGCTCCATCAGCTGCTCAAGTTGCTTCTGATTTGGTATGAAGGTATCGTAGGTGCCAGAGACGCTGTCCTCTTGCCTTTGTGCTGCAGTGTTTAAAAAAAAAACAACTTTTACTGATCTGAGAATTTAAAAAGTAAGCACTATATCTGTATAAACCAAAGTAAACTGTTGTTTAAAATGTGTATTTTTGTATGAGGCACACAAAAATGTGATTACTACTGGTGACTACTGGCCCCATGCTGGTTAACCCATCACTCACCTTGTTTAGACGTAAGTGAATACACATCAGTATCCCCTTTGGGTATTTTCTTCTTTTTAAAAACTAGACAAAACAGAGGATGAAAACATGTATTAAAGCTTTCCTCCACAAGATGGAGCCCTAAACTACATATCAAAACAGACAGAAAAACCTAAACAATAATTCAATCTTTTAACATATTTGCATCTGGTCTGTATAGAAAGGCACATAGAGACAGGCATCTACTTTGTTTGTCCCGGTGTAAGACTTACATGCTCCTGGGTTGAATTATGCTGCATTAAATTATGCTTTTTTAGCTCCGAATGAAAGACTACACTGTTCAGCTGTCATTTGCAATGAATCTGAAACTGTGTGACCAATGTTGGATAATAGGTCCACATCCATGCCCTGGAAGATGATCTAAGCCTACGCAGAAAGGCTTATTTTATAGGCAGAGGCAGAAGAAAAGCACCGTATAGTTTATATGGTCGAATTTTTCCATATTAAACTTTAAATATGAATAGAAGGAGACTCCAATTTACTCCTGCATCCAGAAACTGGCCCCTCTCCTAATCCTGCACCAAGCCTCATCTCTCCTCTCCCATATCTCAACTCAATCCTCATGTGGTTTGAAGCTGCTCCGTCTCAATAGATGGAAACCTCTCCTTTTCTCCTGTACGCTCAGGGGACAGGCGAGGACGGTGGAAAACATGTGTAATGACTTATTCTGGCTGACTTGGCCTTGGCCTGTCCAAGATTGGTTGCAGATGGCGGTAGCCCCGGTCGGTCTCTCTCTCCCTCTCTTACCAAGAGGATGGTTTGGAGACAGAGAATCCTTCCAAACACTTATTTTCTTGTTTTGCTTTGTAAGCTCCATTGGGAAGAGAAGTGGCTCAGCATATGCATGCAGACTCAATAAAAATCCATTGGTATGGGTTCATGCAGAAGAAGATTAGGTACGGATGTGATGTTGTTCATACATATGTTGTTCATACATATATTTTTCATCTGCAAAGCAAGTCAGAGCTGTTTAATGATGCATAAGTCTTAATAATACCAGTCACTTCTGGATCTTTCGACTGCATGAAATATTCACACAGCTGAAATTGAACATTTAGGAAACATGTGGGCTCTCGATGCAGGCAAACGTGTCTTTGTGTAGCCTTGGTGTTGTTTGTTTGGCAATAGGGAGCGACCACGCTCATGTGGTTTATGAAATCAAAACAAACCATGTTACACAAAAGGCTCTTCGCCCTGTTCGGCAGCACTCCAATGCACGGATTCCAGCCACTTTCCTACATCCTGCATCAACTCCCCTTCAGATTTCAGTCTTGTTTGCTCTCACAAATTATCTCTCGTTGCAGCAATAAGCCATTAAATCCCCCTACTAGGGATGTTACCTTGAGCGATGTATGAGGTTCTGCTCTCTTTCAACTGCATGCATTCAGGCCTGGGCGTAGGCGCTGGAGGTCGGTTGGCAAGGATTACAGCCTTCTCAGAGTTTAGGTTGGAGTTCGAGTCCTCATTCACCCCGAGTGGTGCATAAAGATCCTCATCCTCCCCATCAGGTTGTCCTTGTTTTCCTAAAACAACGATGGAGAGAGCCTCTAATGCATGTTTCCTGAACCATAATATCCTGATCACTGAGGAGAAAAATACATTTTTTAGAGTTTGGAAACTCAGTCTTGGGGAAAAAACTAAGCAGAACCCTGCTGTTTTCATGGGTTATATAACAGATGAAAGCAGCAATTCAGTTAAATTCAAGACAGTTCAAGGTGTTGCTAATTGTACTCCACCACTGGCGGACCAAGTATTCAGCTATAGTACTTGAGTAAAAGTGTTGATACTCGTGGTCAAACCTGACTTAGCTACAAGTAAAAGTTGATTGGTGAAATATCTACTCAGGACAAAGTACTGAAGTATTCACCAAAAAAAAGTTGTATCATTTCATTGCTGTATAATTTACAGAGTAACTTTACAAAACCTTGTAACTTTCAGAAACCACCTGGTGTATTGACATTTATAAGCTCTCTGCTACATCACCTGCAAAGAACATCAGCTTAAAAACACCACAAAAAAATAAGGACAGCCGTTTCGGTTGTTATTTGTTCTTTAAAAACACACATAAAACAAATAAAAAAAAAACTGTAGAGTCTCGACTCTACTCACACTTTCACTATGGGATAGAGGTTTATGGGTGGAAAAATGTACTTAAGTACAGAAATCAAGTAAATATGTTTGTCCCTGTCCACCAATGCACTGGACTTATAATAAGCCATTGTCAATATATTTATAAAAGCATAACATTTTTGCTAAATGCTGATCTTGGGAACGTAGAGATATGTGCATTGCCACAGAGAAAAAACAGCATAAACTACTATAGAAATGCAACCATTGCTGCCTATCAATCTTGGACTGAGGGAGTAAGCTGCCTCAAGACTACCACAAGACTCCTGGACCGATGTCCATTTGACGCTTGAGACAGAAGGACAGATATTTGGAAAAATACAGAATAAACACAAATCAACACCTTATACCAACATGGAGGTAAAGGGAAAATGATTTTCTCTTGATTTGCAGCTGTAATGCATAGGTACCTTGCATTTAATCAACTGTTTATTCATCTATATACCAAAGTATTCTCTAAATTGGAGGCCAAATAAGTTATAAGGTCGATAAACCCAAACATAGCAGCAGATTTACACAGAAAGACTAAAACTAAAACTATAACTTGAAAACTGTCGGTGTGCTCGGTTCTACGGACAGCGTTTCCTTCACTTTGTTTTATTTTGTTTAAAAAATGATGTCAGTTTTTGCATCTCATGTGATTTTATACCCTTTAGTTTAGTTTCAGATCATTTCAGAACCTGGTAAAGACAAAGGAAACACTCACCTGCATTATACATCATTTCATACACGTCGTTGTCCTCCCCTGAGCCAAGCATTTTCTGCAACAAGAAAGCAGAGAAAACTTTATTGCTTTTAAAAGACACAAAAGGAGCAGTTTCTGTTGACTTAAATTCATAAAAGGCTGCCATTCATGTCTTATATTGAAGGTCACTTCTTGCCATACAGTGACAGAAGAATGTTTTTTGTGAGTGTTCACGAGTTGTGCTGTGTGATAATCTTTTTTGTTGCAGTATTTTCACAAGCAAATAAAGTAGAGACGACTGTCCATAAAGCCGGCTGTGCATCTGACAGCAATGAAATGTTCAGTGTTGTCATAACTGTTGTGACATTAATAATTAAGGCTTCCCTCTTCTTTCAGGGTTTGTAATTTAAGGGCTGTAGCATGACGTTCAGGGGTGTGCTGTAATGCTGCCCCCTGGCTCGCAGAAAGCAGGGTGTTTTTTTGTTTCCCCATTTAACAGCAGAGCTGCCTATTTGCTAATTGCATGCTGAGAGACAGACAGGGCTATGATCAGGCTAATTATGAAATCAGACAATCTTCCCCCTACAGTTCAAACATATCATTTAGGAAACAACTCATGAATTGTGGATTGATTCCCAGTGGCATCGGTGTACAGATCTAGCAACGACAGCAAATAAAAAATATTAGAAGATTCCTTAATATTTTTTTTTACATTAGAATAAGGAAAAGTCTCCAGTCGTAACCTTTCTTGTAATTTTATACATTTTCTTTTTAATACCAAATGGGCTTTAAAGGTCTGCAAAATTTATGAGACGCAGCTCACTCGGATCAAAATATCACCATCCAGCACGCTGAGATCTGTCTGCAGTTTCCAAGCAACACAGCCAATCATGACTCCATTACAAGGCCGAGCTGTTCCTAGAACTGCAAATGAGCTATTGGCTACTATGAATGCATTAATTGACAGTTGAGATTCTTTGCAGACCCAACAGGTTGAAGAAGCAGTGGGGGTGGGGGGTATTATTTACCAACTGTTCCAACGTTCCTTAGAATGCTGTGGCAATTTCAAAGGAACTGGAGAGGTATTTATTTACTAACCGCAAACTGCTAAATCATTTTACAGATGTCTAAAAACTATGGAGCCTTTGGCATTCTAGTCAAGTCTAGTTTCATTGCTTTGTTGCTGCAATGTGAGCAGACAAAGCTGGAGGATTGATTTAAAATGGACAGGAGATGCTGATAACATCTAGGAGGAATAGGGGGAGAGAGAGTGTAAACCTGGACACTTTAAAAACAGGTTGGTTTAATCTTTTAAGGGCAGCCTGCTGTTTGTGTGTTTATATTAAAATACACAGTGGTGCCAGTATAAACATATGTTCGATTGATGACAAGCTGCAGGGAGTAGCACTACACCCATCACACAAACACAGAGACGTTGTTCTGCGGGAAGATAAAACTGGAATCTTCTGCAGAAAAAAATTGTAAAAAAGGACAACTGTTTTATTTAAAAGAATAAACTTACATGCAGTGTTAGGACTTAGACTTAGTCTAACTTTATTGTCTTTTTGTACACATAGGGTGCATACAAAACGAAATTTCGTTCATACAGCTCTGAGAATGAAAAATGAAAGTTTTCATTGATAAAGTGCAGCAGTGATGAAAATGTAAACAGTGTAGGAGAAACATGGTGCAAAAAGCATTGATGTGGAAATTCAGAGCAGTGCAAAAATAAATAAATATATATATATGGTGCTAAAATGCAGTAGAAACATATTGAAGATTCACCATGTAGTGCAACTATGATGTCATCAGTGTGATGCAGAGTCTCCATTTGGGACTTATTAGGGTTTTCAACAGGCTGTGTGCAGTGGGGAAAAAGCTGTTACAGAACCTAGCGAAAATAAAATCAAAAATCTAAAGATAATTAAGATAAGTATAAATCTTAATTACCTTTAGATTTTTGAGTGGGTGGGGTCGTGAGTGACCCCTCACACCCCAACCATGGACTTGTCCAGCCGGCCCAGCAGATTCTGTTACAGCTTTTCCCCCGCTGCCATCAGACTGATAAAAACTCTAATAAGTCCCAAATCGAGACTCTGTATCACACTGATAACATCCTACTTGCACTACATGGTGAATCTAGAATATAGATGAATCAAGATTTATATTTATCTTAATTACGTTTAGATTTTTCTTCCAAATTTATTATCAGCAGTAATATAGATTTTTTTAACAGGCTTTTAACGGTGTTTTAGACTTCTGTTACTTTTGTCCTTTTCTTATTCCTGACTGTTTATGCTGCACATAATTTGTCTAAGAATGTGGTGAAAATCCCCAAATTACATCAGGCATGAAATGATGTTGCATTAGTAAGGAATTGGAAAAACAATGGGATCTAATTGTTTTGACGGAAGCAGTTTTAAATCATCAGTTGGCTTTTGGCAATTCAAGCCCATGTTATCTTAGGCCATATGCTACCATTAACAATTCAAATTCATATTAGCAATGGAAGCTACTGTACTATTGAAAGAAATAAGCTAAAGTAACACAGAAAAGGTAACATTAATATTACAAGCTGCTATTAGTAATATAAGATCCCTCAAATAACAAGCTTATAGGAGAAAACCTATTAATAGCAATACAAACAGCTATGGAAGCTATGGTTATAAAAGTTACTACAGTAATGCTACAGGCCACTGTTCTGAATATAGTCTACTGTGATTAACATGAACAAACCTGCATAGTGCAAAGAAACTGATTATTTACAAACTGTGGGCACCTAACTTCAACCGCCATTCTGTTAATTTATTGCTTCATTCAGTATCTCTTTTCAATGTTTATTCCAGTTAATTTTAATTATCTTCCCTCTTGTTTAGCAGTTTTTTTGTGTATTAGCTTCCTGTATGAAATACTCCCGCCTCCATTCTTGCTTCATTGCTAATGCCTCACCTGTAGATAGTGTCATTCTCCACTCTTCCCTCAGCATTTAAGCCACTGTTTATCTGTGTTTTATATTGGATCCTCTTCTTACCCTTACCATTGCTTCTTCTCTGATTGCTTTCTTTTCCATCGCTACATTATTCTGCCTGTGCCCTTATTCTATATCCTGTAGAATTTCTGTCATTTTTATTAAATCCTCATTATGCACATTCCACGATCCTGTCTGCACTTTGGTCCTATTGAAATCCATATTACAAAACATTTTTTTGACTTGGAACTTGGAATAAATGCCTTAGTGTTAAATGTCACATTTCACATTCGGCTCACATTTTAAAACCGTGCAATTAAGCACATTAGGATACTAACATTAACTGAGTTGCTATGACGATCAAATGAATACAGATCAGCTTTTGTGGTACGTGTGGCACAACCTTTCAAGTTCTCATCTCATTAATGTTTCTTCAATGTAGCACAAAGAATTTAATCATCCAGTCTGTTGTTAATGTATAATCTGAGTAAAGGGAACAGTTCCCTCAAACAGGGTGATAATAATTACAGCCTTATTCAAATAATAAACAAATCTTTGGAGTTTGCCTGTCTGAACTGTCCTGCAAATTATACTGCAAACACAGTATGCAAAATAAAGTCAGAGGACTTTACAAATCCCAAGGGAAAGAGTGGTAATAGAACAACTCATTTGGCTTCCCTGAATTAGGACGAGTGTACACACTGCAGAAAGAGTGCATATTGCACATAAATGGCTATTTGTTCTCTCTGCTGAGCTTACAGTTGGAAACTAATTTGTATTTATTGAGAGTACACAGGGAAAAAAACTCAGGCTGCTATTGAAATAGCACTCCTAAATTTACAACATGACGTGTGTTTTTATGTCTGTAATCCACCAAGCATGATTTTACAATACAAGAACACAAACACTATGAGTAAGAGCACCCCATTCACCATATTTATTTATATCCGAGCCCCGTTCTTCTTGAATAATTCAGGAAGAACCCCCCCAGCCCCGTTGAGGCAGTTCACAGCTAATTAACAAAGAAGTGTGAAGCCATGGCCGGCTAGTGAATGTGACGCTGCGTCCGTGAGTGATTCAGCCTGAGAACGTGGCAGGGGACTTATCCATCTTGGATTTATTGACAGAGTGCTGCTTCGCTACCGAGCAAATCACTGACGCATCAAGGGCTGATTAATTGGAGGTTGGGGTAGACGTAGCAGATTGGTTAATGAAAGTGCAGAAGCTCAGCTTACAGCTAGGACCCAGACAATTTATTAGCAACATACATACAAGCAACAACCTCATGTACAATTGTGGCTTTTGAGGTGAAATCACCCTAACAGTAGATGCATGCTTGTGCATGTTGAAACTGATGTGCTACAGCTATAGGCTTGTTAGGTCCCTGTGGAGAGACCTGTGTTTGACTCCAATGCTCCCCTGGCAGCTCGTTGCAGGCTTACAGCAAGCTCTCACTGCAGCAGTCTGATCACATCATGCTCAGTCTGCAGTCACTCTCAATTAGCCGGGCTGCTGGGATGATAAGTACATCGCAACAGCTGTTAGGGTGTCTAAATTTCCCTTGAGGAAAGATTCTCCATATGCTGACTTGAGGCATGAGGGAAAGTCAAAAGACTAAAGGAAAAGAGTGATGAGAGCGGAGTCTTTTTAATGTTTGATGAAGGGATTAGGCATATTTGTTGCAGGCTAAAAATAGACTTTGACAGCTGCATTTAAAGGATGATTGAGGAAAACTTACTGGCTGTTTTAGTAGGTAACCCCACTTGCAATATAAAGTTGGAACCTAATTTGCTTTCAGAACTGCCACAATGTCAGGATGTAGAATGAACAAGGTGTCTAAACCTCCCGTTCAACCACATCCCAACATGCTCTATTACTGTATCATCAGAGTAGGAGTAACTCATAGCACGGTTTAAGAAACTGACCTTTTTTTGACATCTGAGGGTAACCGGTTGGACCAGATTGCTTTTTTTATGTTGTCTTTGTCACATAGAATCCCAATAAAATACAAGTTTGTTATTTCAAGATGAAAGAAATGTAAAAAGTCTAAAGGGTTTTATTTCTCTTGCATGGCGCTGAACAAACCCAGCCTAGTTTCTGTGGGGGCGTTTCAATAGAAAGCTTACAGACTGAGCCTTCTTCAAGTTGTGAAGATGCACATGACACGATTTAGCTCACTTTGCCATCTCTTTATCCTCTCAGTTGTGCTCATTATGGATAAACGCTTCTTACTCAGACTCGCTGGAGCATTTCTGAAAGTACCACTTTTTTTTTTTTCCCCTCAGCACTTGTCATTAAATCAATCCAGCAACAGATAAAAGTTAGAGATACACAATGAAAGAAGGGAGAGCCAAGTGTTGAAGGAGTTACCAGCGTCTCCTTTAGCATGGTGTGAAGCTCTGTATGGCCGTGACTTTTAGCAATCTCTGCTGGGGTCTGTCCATGTCGATTGGTCATGCGCAGAGCTCGTTCAGCACCCGGACACTGCAGAAGCAGGCCTGAGACGCTCCTGAATCCATAGCGAGCTGCAAAGTGGAGGAGTGAGGGCACGTCCCCATGGTGGACCTCTGCAGGGAACATTTAAACAGATATGAGAAAACCCTTTCAAATCACTCAAAAGAACCCTAAAAATGAGCATTAAATACATTATTCTATGATGCTTTTAGGAGTTTAGCGTTTCTTTTCCAACTATGATTTGTTTCTTTGGAAGGCATTTGCCAATGATGTAAAGCAATGTGGTCAATCTGACACATCCAGGAGAGTCAAAGAAAGATTACTTGGAGGCATTTTATTGACCTGTTTGTCATGGCAACATCTCCCTCTGCCCTTTTTAACGGAGTAAAAGATCAATCCCACTAGCTGATGAAGCCATCAGTCTGCCACATAATGAGCTGAGAAATAATGGATTGCCTTTTTTTCCCCTTATGGTGGATAATGTTCATCAAGCTAGAAGATTGTGCTCTCACTTTGTTTCATCCTTTTAAATTGGCTTACAATGTTGTATTTAGTTTATAATAGTTTAAGAATATATTCATTTATAAATAAAATTTGATAAATTAAAGCGTTATTGGTAGGAATTGTCTTCAGGGAAAGTAGAGGAAACTAAGGTTTGTTGGATGACCTTCCTAAAGATGTGTATTAAAACAAGTGATTCACTCTGGGAAAATCATACCACAGTGAAAACTCTTTAAAAATCTCAAAATTGACCCTATTTCTCATTCCCTGGTTTTGTACCAAAGTCTCAAATTGTTCTTAATTTTCGGTTTTATAACTTTGCTCTTAAGATGCCAAAATTCTTAGAGTATTTCGACATTGTCATTATGGTCTTTTAGGGACTTTTTCTTTTAGGTTTGGGTGTTGTTGTTTTTTTTAACTGATTATAAGAGTAGTTCCAGATTTTTTTGAAGATATTGTTCTGATACTAAAGCCTCTAATTTAAAGGATGAACAAGCGTTGAGTCAAAACAGCCAAAAATCAAGTCAAGACGATCACCAACTGAAAATATTTCATTAATGCTTACATAAATATTGCTGTATGATAACTGTCATGGTTGAGGGAATAACCAGTTGTAACTCATAGTGTTGGTGTCAAATACGTATTCAAAATACTGCTGGCTGCTATCACAGAGCATGTTTCAGAAAAATACTTTCTAGCAGGTTGTATTGCTAACGGTAACCTTCATAACTGCTAATTATCTCCAACTTGATGATAGCAGCTAGCCTGTATGGTTAGCAGTAACACAGGGCTGTCAACTCTCACCCATTGGGAGTGAGACTCACCCATCTCAGTGTCACATACTCTCACTCCATATTCCCAATTTCTCACACTAAAAAGGATCACATCCAATGGTTTGTTTTCTCTTTACATGGTGCCTCTTTTAGTCCCAGTTTTTAGTCAAAGTTAAATAACTCAAAAAAATTAAAGGAACACTTTGTAATCAGAGTATAGCATGAAGTTAATTAAACTTCTAGGATATTGATTCAGTCAGGTAAGTAGCAGAGGTTGCTGTTAATCAGTTTCAGCTGCTTTGGTGTTAATGAAATTAACAACAGGTGCACTAGAGGGGCAACAACGAGACAACAATCAACACAGGAAGGGTTTTACAGGTGGAGGCCACTGACATTTTTCCCCTCCTCATCTTTTCTGACTCTTTTTCATCAGTTTTGCATTTGGCTAGGGTCACTGTCACTACTGTTAGCATGAGGCGCTACCTGGACCCCACAGAGGTTGCACAGGCAGTCCAACTCCTCCAGGATGGCACATCAATATGTGCCATTGCCAGAAGGTTTGCTGTGTCTCCCAGCACAATCTCAAGAGCATGGAGGAGATTCCAGGAGACAGGAAGTTACTCCAGGAGAGCTGGACAGGGCTGTAGAAGGTCTACAACCCATCAGAAGGACTGGTATCTGCTCCTTTGTACAAGGAGGAGCAGGAGGAGCACTGCCAGAGCCCTACAAAATGACCTCCAGCAGGCCACTGGTGTGAATGTCTCTGACCAAACAATCAGAAACAGACTTCACAAGGGTGGCCTGAGGGCCCGATGTCCTCTAGTGGGCCCTGTGCTCACTGCCCGGCACCGTGGAGCTCGACTGGCATTTGCCACAGAACACCGGAATTGGCAAGTCCGCCACTGGCGCCCTGTGCTTTTTACCGATGAGAGCATGTTTACCCTGAGCACATGTGGCAGAGCTGAGAAAATTGACTGGTTTGACAGCTCAGCATGACGGTAGCGTGGCCGAGCGGTCTAAGGCGCTGGATTAAGGCTCCAGTCTCTTCGGGGGCGTGGGTTTGAATCCCACCGCTGCCAATACGTTCAAAAAAACTATTGCTGCTGTTTATTGTACTGTCTATACTTTATATTAATCTTATCACTGTTACCTGTCATGTCCTGCACTTTGTCAGTCTGTAAATGTCATTCTTGTATATTTGTATATTCTAGAGAGTAAACGTAATTTCATCTCCCTTGTATGTCTTGTACAAATGAAGGAAGTGACAATAAAAGCTGACTTGACTTGACTTTGATGGTGGGTCAGTTATTGGTCTGGGGAGGCATATCCATGGAGGGACACACAGACCTATACAGGCTAGAAAACGGCACCCTGACTGCGATTAGGTATCAGGATGAAATCCTTGCACCCATTGTCAGACCCTATGCTGGTGCAGTGGATCCTGGGTTCCTCTTGGTGCACAAAAATCCCCGGCCCCATGTAGCCCCATGTAGTATGCTGGCAGGTCCTGGAGGATGAAGGAATTGATACCATTGATTGGCCCCCACGCTTTCTGACCTAAATCCAATAGAACACCTCTGGGACATTATGTTTCGATCCATCAGACGCCACCAGGTTGCGCCTCAGACTGTCCAGGAGCTCAGTGATGCCCTGTTCCAGAACTGGGAAGAGATACCCCACGGCGCCATCCGTCGTCTCATTAGGAGCATGCCCCGACATTGTCAGGCATGCATGCATACACACACGTGGGGGCCATACAAATTACTTAATACCATTTTGAGTTGTTGCAAAAGAATTTCAGCAAAATAGACTAGCCTGCCGCATTTTTTTACTGTAATTTTTGGGGTGTCTTTGAATTCAGCTTTCTGTAGGTTGATAATTTTCATTTCCATCAAATGATGTGGCATCCTTTTGTTCTTAACACATCATCCAGTCCATATCAGTATAAATAAACAGCATGATTTTTTTCCCCATTAAGATCTGATGTGTTTTCAAAGTGTTCCTTTAATTTTTTTGAGCAATGTAGTTTAATAATGGCATTTATGAGTAATTAAACCAACACAAATATATTAATAAATAAGTTTTTTAACTCTTAAAGCTTCCAGGTTTGCCTGAAGATCAGCCATCCAAGAAAAGACCAAACGCATCCACAGAGGTTGTGCAGAATTATTATTAATAATAATAAATCATTATTATTAATTTATTATTTCTTCTTTTATTCAATTATCTTTATTTTGGTCCAGTGAATAAGTTTAAAAACTTTATTTCCATCACTTCTTCCGAGTGAAACTTCCAGAGAAGGGCTGTCTCCAGTCATGGTGAGTTTTTATAAAAATCTACAGCCTCCTAGAAGGTCTGATTTTAACTAATAGCATAATAAGCAAATATGCTGATGAAGGTTCTCAGTCATCCAGGTCAAAGTCATTCCGTAAAAATTCAAAAAATATCCACTGGACTTGGTTTTCAAGATTTGAAGACGTTTCGCCACCTCTCCAGGAAGCTTTCTCAATTCAAATGTCTGGATCCGCAGTGAGTTTGAGTCTTATATAGACAACGCCTTGTATCGCTTGGAAACATCTGTCTTTCCACAACCTATTTCAAATTCAGAGGGAATTTTTACAGACAGAAGCATGGCTGCGCAATGGGATCTCCAGTATCACCAATTGTAGCCAATCTTTACATGGAAGAAATGGAAAAGAGAGCTTTAGACACTTTCAATGGAATACCACCAAGCCACTGGTTTAGATACGTGGATGACACTTTCGTCAAAATCCAACTAGAGGAAGTGGAAGCTTTCACCAAACACATCAACTCTGTTGACCGTAACATCAAATTCACCAGAGAGGATGCCAAGGACAACAAACTACCCTTTCTGGACTGCCTGGTGAGTATGGAAGGAGATGGAAGCCTAAACATTGAAGTGTATAGGAAACCTACTCACGCAGACCAGTATCTTCTTTTTGACTCACACCACCCACTGGAACACAAACTCTCAGTCATCAGAACCTTACAACACCGGGCAGAACATGTCCCTACTAAAACAGATGGGAAGCAAAAAGAACAGAAACACATCAAAGATGCTCTCCGAAACTGTGGATATCCAAACTGGGCTTTTATCAAATCAGCAAGGAAATCCAAAAGACACGCAACAGAAGATAGCGATGGGAAAATTAAACGCAAAAACATCACAATCCCTTATGTTGCTGGAGTGTCTGAAAAGCTCAAGACGATTTTCTCCAAACACAAGATCCCAGTACATTTCAAGCCAAACCAAACCCTTAAAGAGAGGCTAGTGCATCCTAAAGATAAAACCCCCAGACCGAATATTAGCGGAGTAGTATATGCTGTTCAGTGCAGCGAGGAATGCTCTGATCTTTATATTGGCGAAACAAAACAACCTCTCCACAGACGCATGGCCCAACACAGAAGAGCGGCCGCCTCTGGACAAGACTCCGCAGTACACTTACACCTTGTGGACAAAGGACATTCTTTTGAGGACCAGAATGTCCATATTTTGGATAAAGAAAATAGGTGGTTTGAGAGGGGCGTGAAGGAAGCCATCTATGTTAAGAGAGAAAAACCAACTTTAAACAGAGGTGGTGGACTCAGATTCCAGCTTCCAAAAACATACAATTCAATCATAGACATGATCCCTTCCAGATATCACCAAACCCCCCACCCCATCACAGAGGAACGGGGGACCTACCCGCCCCATCCGGTGAACAATACCTCCTTAACGACCAACCCTTAACAATCATAGACAGGTTTCAGGTATTACAGGAGACAATCCCCCCCCTTAATGGCAATCCCCCCTTTAACGACCGACCCCTAGAATCATAGACAGGTTCAGATATTACAGGCTAACGATGGAACTAACGACCCATTCATCGGTTACCATTGCATGTTTCCAAGCGATACAAGGCGTTGTCTATATAAGACTCAAACTCACTGCGGATCCAGACATTTGAATTGAGAAAGCTTCCTGGAGAGGTGGCGAAACGTCTTCAAATCTTGAAAACCAAGTCCAGTGGATATTTTTTGAATTTTTACGGAATAATAAGCAAAGCTTTTTAATCCTTAGCCTATTACCAAATACTTTGCATAGGTTATGATTGCAGTGGTTCCTGTATCAGTGCCAGTAATCCAATAATAGCTTATTAGTTCCCCATTGTTTAATTTACTTGAACTGCAGAGAATAATTATTGAAAAAAAGTTGTGAAATTCTTAGTTTAAAGTATATTTAAGATGCAAGTATTTCAGTAGGGCCCATTCTGCTTTATTTCAATTCTCTAAAAATCACCAGAATACAGAAAATAATGTATATTGTGAGAAAAATGTTCCACATAACTACAGACCACTTATTGTTACTCAGTAGCATTTACCCTGCTATAAAATTTCCACATTTTGCTGCTTTGTTTCAATTAAATCCACTGAAAACCTCCAACCTTTAGTTGCACCCATCCTCATCTAACCCTGACAGGATTTCCTGACCAAATTATTTCAAAATCTCACTCCAAGGTTTGGTGAAAATTTGGCAGCCCTGGTAACTTGCTAGGTTAACGGTAGCTTCTCTTAATTCCCCAAAAAAGACAAAGCTAAGAAGATATAGAATAAAAAATGTGTTTAAAAAAGCTAATTTAGTTTGTTTTTTTTTCGTTCCCTGACCAACTGTTTTTCCATCTGAGCCAGATGAATTCTGACATTGTCATAAGATTATCAGTCTGTAAGATTATCAGCAGTAGGTACAACAGTAAATATTGTTTCCCCACTAATCTAAATAGTACAGTTAAAGGTATAGTGGAGGATATTCTTTTTCTGACTGGATCATCAAAATAAGTGGTCCTCCTAATTGTCAATCATTACAAACAGCAACTTTTAAACAGCGTGCACAAGGAGAAATAGGCTTGTGAGGCTCTCACACACATCTAATAGGCGTTCCCTCTTAGGAGCAGGTAAAGGCTTGTGCATGTTTATTTGTTTTTAAAGTGGAGAGGGTTGGTCTTTCTCAAATATCCTCCACAATACCTTTAATTATAGTTTATAATATATAGTTTTAGTTAAATTGATAAAGTAACTTGTATTTGGTCAAATAGTACATTTTAGAGATTGTTTACATGTTGAAAGTCTGAGTAAATCTCCGTCTTGTTTAGGTATTTTGGCATTATGCTTACTAAGCAGCAATGTCGTTGTACCTCTTCCATGTGTGTTTTCAATTTGCAGTCCCTGAAAACCTCCTGTGGGCATCAGCTCCAGTAGAATGGAGGACAACTTCTGATCCAGCTTATCCACAGAACAAACCTGAAGAGCCTACAAAGCAGACAAAGTTTAAAATGTGCCTTTGATTTATGGCTGCAAAAGGAAATCTCCCTATTAAAGTCTAGTGTTTGAAACTCTCAGAATAAATCTTGAATTAGATGTACCAACTCAGAGAACAGAAGTTATATTGGAAATCCATTAAGAGACACCATAAAAATGTCATGTTTAATTTGAGCATACCAGCATCAAACTCCTGCCTCATGTTTGGTTTGTAAATGATCCTTCCTGTCATTCCTTAGGTTTGCTGCTTCAGCAAAACTGACCAAATCAAATCAAGTGTTCATCACTGAAAGGCAGATTGAACCTGCTTCCCATTCATTTTAGCAGACCACAGAGAAAATAGCATAGCAGACATATTTTTAAGACATTTAATTGGAAGTGTTGCTACAATCTAGCACACTTACAATTTATGTACAATTTGAATATAATTGTTCACTGATATGATGAGCCCCAATCAAATATAGAAAAAAGAAATTCTGATTATAGTTTTTGTTTGTTTGTTTTGTATGATTAGCACATTTCCACTCACAATAAATCAGCTATAAAGCAGAGGTGAAATAGCTGCTCCAGCAAGATGAACTTACTATGATTTTTTATAAAAATGTCCTGCAAAACTTGTTGAAGATACAGAAGCTGCAATTAAGTCGCCTCCTGCATGACCAGGCTAATAATTTAGCACAGTTATTTGGATATTTTGGGGAGGGATTTATTTAATGCAAAATACTCAGTAATAATAATCTTTATTTTTTGTAGCAGTTAAGAAAAAGTTGTTATTTAATATCTGACTTGTTTACTGGGTTTGCAGTTAAGCTTGTTCTGCAATCAGTTTCAAATTCCTATGGGAACTTGCATTGTTAAATCTAAACCAATTTGTATTTTACCTCCATCTCTTTGTTCCCTCCAATACAATTTTTTTAAGCAACAGATCATGTTCAGAAATCTATAGGAACAATGTCAGTATCAAACATTGGAGAGTGTTTGCGTAGTTGGTTAGAGCAGTACCAGATTCAAATCCGACTGCCTCCACTCTGGGTTCCTGAGCAAGACCCTTAACCCCACCCTGCTCCCCAGGCACCGCACAATGGCAGCCCACTGCTCCCCAAGGGGATGGGTGAAATGCAAAGAGTTAATTTCGTTGCTCTATAATTGTGACAGGGTAATGAATAAAAAACATTGCGGAAACAAAACTATAAAAACTAATCTAATTTTATGCCTTAAATGGGAATGGGCCTGTGTAAAAAAACAACAACCTGTACTCTGTATTCCCCCCAAAATAACTTATGGAAAATTATTGTAAGCCTTCTTCAGCAGAGGTATCAAGTAACAACATACAGATACTTCATGACCTTACTTAAGTAGAAAATTTGGCAATCTCTACTTTACTGGAGTAATTATTTTTTAGAATTTTTAGAATAGAATAGAATAGAATAGAATAGAATATATTAGAATAGAATAGAAAATCCATTTATTGTGCCACAATGGGGAAATTACTTCTACTCCTTACATTTTTGACAATTATGTCTACTATAATTGTAGTAATGTAAATATTATAGTTTTGACACCTCTGTTCTTCAGATATGCAGTGCTCATTGTCACCTCGGAAAGGTAAATATTTGCTTTTAAACCAGGATAAAAGGCTTACTTCTTTACCCCGAATGTAAGGGTTCAAAATAATTTCTAAGAGAGTATATGTAATTCCTGGATAGTAGGAACAAACTCTCAAGTCTCTATCTTCAGAACTTTGACCCCCTTCCTGGTCTGTCACTCCATAGATGTTGGCCATATCAATTAACACCATCAAAGCCCAACAATGTCCAGAGGTTTTAGCATCTTGGCTTGAATCCTAAATTTATGCAGTCATGAAAAACATTATTAGACTCCATTTTTCATCAAAAGCAATAATTACATAATCACACCCTAAGGCCTATGTGTATCATGTGACTAAGCCGACAGAAAATAAAACATGGGGTGGCTCGAAGCTGTTTGTGGCTGTAGAATGTTAGCTATTGATTGATGTAATTGAGTGATTTTGGTCATTATCAAGAAAACATGCAAAAATGGCTAAACGATTACTTTTGTTTTGTTATAACCAACAATAAAATAGAAAACTAGAAGGTGAGGACAAAAATGGTGTTCTATTTATTTATTTTTTTCATGACTCTATATCAAAAAATATATGGCAAAGATTGCAAAATTCTAATCTTTATTGTTTTTACTAAAGGCTGTGTTGTCATTTTTATATCAGCCTAAGGATATTCAAACATGTGGTAGACCATGTATAAAAGTTTTGAAGAAAATTAAAGGAGTTACCTGAAACATGAACTCTACAGGGTCTGCAACACTCGAGAGAAGACTGTTGAGTTCTTCAATTCTTGTGTAGTACTGCAATTTAGAGCTGGCTAGGAATTTTCCACAACTGTACAGAGTCACCCTAACATCTCCTGCAGCGAAGTCAGCTGTAGAAAACACACAGGATTAATTGGAAGGAAAAAAAAACACATCTGAAAATAGCAGTCATACATTAATCATATGTTGTTGTCTACCTGGTGTCCTGACACACAGGATCTGGTCACTCCAGCGAGCAGGCTTCACTCTCACTATCTGCCTCTCTGCCTTGAACTCAACCTCACACTCGCTGCCAGCTGAATTGTTTTTCAGGAGTATGAACACCTCAGAGGAGCTCTGCCAGACAAGACAGTATAGAAGAGTTCTGTGTGAGCTTGGGTTATAGCTGCCTTCTCAATAAATGGATGTGTTGCCAGAGAACTTACCCCACAGGGAACCCTCGAGGGAGTGATAACAATGTTTGAGTTGACCCTGTCAGCTGCAGATGACTGCATCACCTCACCGCTTGGCTCGGATTCAGGTGGCCTATTCGCCAAGGGGTTCATATTGGCCTTGGCTGATGCACCTGTAAATGATTGGAGAAGATTATTATGCATCTCCAAGTATATGTCGATACCAGCAGACAGGAGCATGTTAGCTCTATGCATCTATAGCGTTTATTACTTGGAGAATTCTATATCTATTACTATTGCTATTGGATATTTTAGTCCAATAACAGAGGCATGCATCAGCAAACAAAGGTATTGTCCCAAGTGTAAAAAATATATTGGAAAGGCTGAGTTCAGTTGTCTTTTATTATGAAAAGTCGAATTTTGACCCCATTTTTGCCCAATGCAAAATGAACAATTGATCAGTGAGTTCTAGTTTCCTATTGTGTCAACATATCTTCTATTTACAGTTTCTGCTTCAGTTTAGAAAGAAATTGAGAGTGAACTCCCAACATAGGCAAACTACTTCACAATTTGCTGGTGAAGATTCTCAGTCATCTAGGTCATAGTCATTCTAAAAAAGTAAAAAAAAAAAAAAAACAATCCAATGGACTTTGTTTCCAAGTTTGAAGACGTTTCGCTTCCCATCCAGGAAGATTTTTCAATTCAAAATGTCAGAAATATCATTTAGTTCAAGGCTTTATAGAGGGAACCAAAAACCTGATTCCTATACTTTTGAACATTCTTTTTCATGACCCACCGTTAAAGTTTTATTAGTTGCAGAGTTACCCTTACAACGTTTTTAAAAGTTTCCTTGTGGGTTGCAAACATGATTTTCATTTGTAATCAGAGGCAGACATTTCCAGTCTTAAGGAAAAAACTCATCCCCAACATTTCCTGTTAACCCTGATTTATAAATCCTAAATATCTAACAACTATATAAGACACTTTTACCATTAACCTTATTTTCGGTTTTAAAAAGAAAAAAAAATTTAAATCATATTGTACAAGTATTTATCCAGTAACCAAAAAGTAATAGGCTGAAGCCTGGAGAATATTTTTTGCCTATCCTATACTAACATTAAAATATTTCCCCCCAAAAAACAAACAAACAAAAAAAAAGTAGTAAAGTTGAAGTTAAAGTAATCATTTGCCTTCCAATGGGTTTAATCGCAATCCTTCACAATATACAAAACTGTACAGATTGCTCACTGTTGATCGTAGTGTCGACACTAACTGCTATAGCACTACAGGATAAAAAATATATGTCGTTCTCCATTGCAATTATTCTAGCACTCAGCAAGTTCTGTGCAACTGGTTCAATGAGATAAGAAGCATCAGATTTACAAATTAGGAATGATATTATCAGGGCTGGGCCCAGGGCAATAGCGAACTACGTGACTGCTTAGTGTACCATGACAAGTATGTGGTTAAATACCAGAGTATTCAGCTCAAGCCAAGCAGATAAGGTCTGTACATGTTAATAAACCCAGATCAGGTGTTTTTATGGTCTGGGGACATTTGGAGGACACATATGGAAGTCAAGAGGTGATCGGAAATGCTCTAAAGAGAAAATTTTTTAAAACCTTGTCTGTACGCAGGCTAGGATATGCAATGATCCCAGTTTTGCATTGAATGTGTTTCATTAACGTGTCAATGTAGTGTCGAAAAAACACCAAAATACTTTGCAAAATCAGCTGTGAAAGTTAAGGAAACTGACATTACTTCCACAAACAGTAAACCTCACAATCCCGGACAAACAATGTCAGATACACAACAAACCTCACCCACTATCAATTTGTCATGGGTTCAGAGGAAGACATTCAGCTGAGGTACAGCAAAGCGGGAGACTGAAGATGATATACCCCCTATGGTCACTTCAAAGTGCACAGGAGATATGCGGTGGCCCCCCAAAGCCCAGATTCACTTTGAAAATTTGCTTAGTGAAGGCTTTCCATGCTGACCATCCAAGTCTCATCAAGTGTATGCTGTACTTGATGACCAGATAAATTTTTCTCGAGTAAAGTCAGTCTTCAGTCTATTAGACATCAACAACAATTCATTGCCCTACACTCTAGAACCAGGTTCTAGCACAATTGAGACTGCAGGGAGGAAGGCAAATAATATCATAGTGAAATCACTTGACGGGGAATATCAAGCTGAAACGTCCCTCTTTATTGGAATGCATCCATGTTCCTGATGACCGATCAGAGATCCCAACTCCTGAGTGTGCTCAACATTTCCCCCACCTGAGACCAACGGTTGATAAGATCTCCCCACTTGACAGCAGAGCTCCCATCCTAATGCAGTTTAGCAGAGACATTTTGAGCCTTCACAAGGTATGTGAACAGCGTAATGGACCTCACAACTTGCCCAGCGCCTTGAACTTGGTTGGGTCATAGTTGGAGAATTATTCCTTGGGGGTACTCGTAAGACAGAGGGAGTCAATACCTTGAGATGCATGTCCTCCAAAATGGATGCCCTTCTTCCTTAAGCCATATACAAACAATATCCATGTAAAAGACAAGGGAAAAGGACCAGCCCAGCACAGTCTTCAGACACCATTCCAGACTGTGGGGATCTTTTAGGAGACAGTTAAGGATGGTTTGAGTGAAAATTTGTCCCAGAGAACATCTAAAGATGACAAGCCAGACATGTCAGTGGATAATTTCTCAGGAGAATGGAAAAGGAAGTATAAATGAAAACCACTGGGTGGCACCACTACCCTTTTGTTCTCCATACAATCCACCTCCAAAAAATGGAGAACAGGCCTCTCAGAAAGTTTTTCCTCTCCAGCATTCATTCATAAAAACACCTGAGATTAAACAGCACTTCTTTGATTTTATGGAGAAGGTGATTGTCAATCACCAGGCCGAGCAAGCCCCCCAACTAAAACTATACCATGAGTGTTGTTGTTTACAAATATCAGCCCAAGAAACCAGTGAAAATTAATTGGTGTCCTCCTGAGATTCAGAAAAGAGCAAATAGCAGTCACAGCAGATTTTGAAAAAATGTTCTATGGGTTCAAAATCAGAGATGACCATTTCAACTACCTTAGTTTACTGTGGTATAGGGATAATAATCTGGATGAAGATGTCATTGACCACTACAGGAGTGTGCACGTGTTTGGAAATGGCTCGTCACCGGCAGTAGCAACATATGGGCTAAGGAAAGCTGGAGAACATGGACACAACTAGAACATGGAATGGAAGCAAAACAGTTTGTGTTCAGAAATGTTTATGTGGATGAAACACTTAGCTACTCCTAATGAGACTCTTGATCTCCTACATTAAATTAGAGCCATGTTTGCTGAGTCTAACTGAAAACTTCACAAAATAGCTTCCAATGAGACAAGCGTCATGGAGACCTTTTCCACACAATTTATCTCTGCATTTAACCCATCCCCTTGGGGAGCAGTGGGTTGCCATCCAGGGGCGCCCGGGGAAAAATCAAGGGTCTTGCTCAGGGACTCAGAGTGCCAGTCTGTCGGGGGTGGGTTTCAAACTCACAACCTCACAATTCCAATAACCTAACCACTAGGCCGCAAGTATTTTTTTAATATAACTAACTGTCACGGCCTTAGTTTCTGTTCAACTTTTATCCGTGTGTTTCATTGGTTTATTTCCTACTTTGTGTTTCTAGATATATTTTAATTCTCAGGTTTTTCTGTTGTTGTCCTCTGTTGCCCTCTTGTGTGTATGTTCCTTTTCCCTTGGCTTCCTCGTTGTCTCCACTCACACCTGCTCATTATCAGCTTGTTAGCCCTGCCTTTGTTCAGTCAGCCATACAGTATATATATATATATATATATATATATATATATATATATATATATATATATATATATATATATATATATATATATATATATATATATATATACATTCCCTTTGTTGTCACTCTTTGCTGGTTCCTAGTCGTCTCTGGTTCCTCTTGGCTGTTGTCATCATACCTCGTCTTACCCTGGCTCCTTGTGATTGTTTTTCCCTGATGTCTGTGTAACATTTTAAGTTGGATTTTTGCCTCAATTGTTTGTGTTTACTAATAAAGTTGCAAGAAATCACCTCAGCCTCTCCTCCTCTGCATTTGGGTCCTCTAAACCACAACCAAACTCTGACAACTAACATCCAACCACAGACCCAACCACAGACCCGATTCAGTGGCGCATCAGATAAAGTGAGCTTCTCAGGAGTGATAGTGGTGACAGCCAATCACGCAAGAAAAGATGGTGGGACAATTAGGAGCTTGTGGGCAGTCTAGACTCAGGAAAGCGGGCTTCAGCTTGAGTTGCAGTTTTTCGCTTGGTCCTAGAGCTCGATGATTGTCCGTGTACTGTAGTGTAACATATTTTTTGGACAGTAAAAGGAAAACAAAAATGGTTCCCACAAAAAAATGTATTCCATTACTGAGTGTATTTACTGGAATTAAAACTGTTGCAGGTAGTTTATACCTCTAAATCGTACATTGTATATTTCATTTTTATTACAGTTTTACAAAAAATAACTGAGAAGATTCAGTAAAGCAGCCTCAATCACAGCTACTGGGTCTCTCATTTTGTTCGCTATCTGTCAGCCAGGACAGAATAACCCCGGAGTTAGAATATAACTATTCATGGACACCTAGCCTGAAACACTTCACTCTATCACTGCATTGGAGAGATGTAGAGTGCTATTGAATTTGCATATCTTACAATGAGTAATCAGTGAAGGCCACATTTGCATCAAATGTTCCTCTTAACACACCTGTTTAAACACAACTCGCTAGTCTTTATTTGGATTTAAAACTGGGCATTATGAGGAAGGAGAGCGGAGAGACTGATGGAGCAGATGGGAACAAGATACCAAAAACTGAATAAGAAAAGGTTTTTAAAGCTTTCTCAAAGAGGCCAACAAGAAAATAGTATTGGTTTTCAGTTTCACAAAGCATCACACATATTTCCTCTTGGTTTATACAAACACCCAATGAGAAAAAAATTCAAAAAGCAGCACCTATATTTCCACTTAATTTATGTTTGGTTTACATTTAAATGAAACACTGTGTGGTATTTTAACACGTTTGCCACAGGCTAGAAATGAATGCCAACATAGTCTGATTATGTAATCAAATTGATTTTCAAGGTATAAAGAATGTTTTCCCTTTTTTTTTCTTATAAAAGGTCATTTCAATCCTAGAATATGATACAGAATACAGCTACTAGGCTATTAAAATATTTCAAAACCTCTTTACCTTACCTTTAAAGATCTATGATCAAACAAACAGCAGCTTGGAAACTATACTTTTTATTCTTATTTTGTCTACAACAGCTGGTATATATAATTTTATTAGGTTTTATCTGTACATTTTATTTTTGCATAACAAGTTTATTTCAAGAACATTAATTAGGTTGTTTTTTTATGTTGCTGTTTATTTTGCACATGACTAAGGGTGTTTATTAGTTTTAAAAGTTCTGCAAAGATAAACCTAAACTGATATAAAGAAAGATTAGAGTTTAAAACAGAAATGTTAGGCATGATCTCACCACCTGGCCTCTGAAATTCAACCCATAATTACATAAGATATTAAACCGTCCTTCCTATTGGTAATTTGAAAAACTTACACTGTGCCAACCACCAAGTAATATAAAAAGTTATCATTATTTATTTTGAAGCAATTGCCTTACCTTTTTTTATGATCTTTATCACACTGCCCACATACTCAGGAGGGTCTTGCTCAGAGGAGATTTGCAGGCATTCGTCACTGTTGATGGGCACCCTGTCCAGCAGTGGGGTCAGACTGTCCACCCCACAAAGCAGCACCACAACACAGGCGGCAGGACTCAGCACCCTAGACAGGAAGAAGCGTCTCATCTGGTGAAGACCCTCCAGCATTCCCTTAGAGAGGATCAGCAATTTGCAGGCATAACGGGAAAGCCTGGAAAAGTCATCCTTTCTGCTCGATGCCATTGCAATATCATAGCAGCAGATCTCATCCGCTGGGATTTGCCCAGTAAAGACCGACTGAAGGAAGGTGGCCCACTGCTTTGCCTCTGTCTCATAGATGATGAGTAATTTTTCTGTTGGAACACACAATAGTTTGCTTTAATATTTAAGGAGCAAACCCCAAAATGTTCCATGATCCAATATAAACTATTAATCATCTTCATCATTTATAATGTGATTATAATAATATGAGAGAATGTTAGTGTAAAAAAAAATCCTCCTACCTCTGCAATTCATGTCTACAGAGCTGCTCCTGTTGCCTGGTCTTACCTCACATGAACATAAAAACAGATGGGCTATTGTCAGGAGCAGTTCAGATAAGAGGGTGTTTCCTGCTATGTAAAATGAACCTTTTTTTTCCACAACATGGATGCTGATTAGCTGCCATGATCACAGTCAGGAAAGGTTCCAACACGCTATTTTTTTATCCGATTGATTTGTCAGGTTGGCAAAGTTTCATTGTTTTATGTAATAGAACAGCACAACATAGAAAATAACAATGAAATCAAAAGAGACATTTTAGATGGTTAAACGTACAAAAAAACAGGATTTGTTTTTTGTTTGTTTGCATTGATATGGAGACATACAACCATCCTGTTTCAAAAATAATTTCAAGACAATATTCTGTGATGGGGGTTTGTTAGAGAGCAACAGAGAGCGGGTAGCATTGTTAAAATCCAGGAAATAAAGTGATGTCAAGGCAACATATACAAATAAACCTGCTGGGAATTCTGGAGGAGCTTCTGAGGTTCACATCTCAGGTGTTAGAATGTGTAAAATTAGCCATGTACTCTGTAAATCAGTGTCATTGTCATCAGTTGGACTTCATAAGGTTTTGGTATTTAGGTTTCCTACATTTTGAGTTGTTTTTTTTTTGTTTTTTTTCCTGTTTTATTTTGGATAGTCTGTGACGTTTTTATGATTGTTTTTTTATTTTTCTTGTATCTACTGCCTTATCTGCTTACTACCTATTAAATCCCCATGATATAGTGGTTTATGGCATAGATACAATCAATAAATCCTTCACAAAACGTGCAAGTTCTCAGATGTTCTTCATCCACCCAAGCTGAAGTTTTGCTATTTTGCTAAGTAAAGGAGGAAAACATTTTTCTCTGTTGGACTTAAAAGTTGGTAGAGACGCACTGTAAAGTGGGCTAAATATGAACGCCCATCTCACTTTAACACTACAACTATGCATCTCCTTATCATGTAAAAATCATTCTAAATAAGTTTAATCTTCATGTGATATGACAATAAAATCTAGAAGTTTAAGGGTTTTATATACTTCTGCAAGGTATTGTACATGTGGATGAAAAAAATCCCACTTGCTAATTTTATGACGTGAAAACTTGGATTTTGCTGCATATAATAAACTTGCACTAGCTTATTTGCTGTAGCTATTATTATTATTACAGTAAGTCATATAATTTCGAGTAATAACTAGATAATCATGGTTGATGGAAGGGTGCAGTTTGAGGAAAAAGTTGCAGTGTGATCAGTCTGTTTAAAAAAAAAAGAAACTATGGTTGTTAGTTTTATTCTGATCTCATCTATTTTGAATAATAAAATTCTCAAGTAGGTAAAAAACTAGTGGAAAAAAAAAAGTGAGTGAAACTGTAATATCCCACAGCCACAGCTCTTGTTTTTTCATCGTTTTCCATATAAGGACTAAATGGGAATGTACGTATGAAAAGAGGAAAAAGGGTTAATAACAAAGGTGACTCCCTAGCAGACAACAGGTTACCAGGAAAATAAAGAGCCTGTGTTTCAGACCAGACCTGAGTTTAATTAAGTGTGCGTCCAAAAGAACCTGAGGCGTGTTACAACTAATGATCTAGTGAAAATTTCTCCAGTGAGAGCAGGAATAAAAAGGGCGCCTTGACCCAAACACGCACACATTCCCCCATTGAGGGGAATGTAAAACCCAGAGCTTCATTATCTGCTTCACTACCTGACAAACAACTGACTCATACAACACCAGTGTCTTGCTAGTACCATTTTGGTACCACTTATTTATAGAAGGATAAGAGAGGAAGCATAAATGTGAAAGGTGAGGTTACCTTTATGCAAATTTCTGGTAGCAGTAGCAGATAAAATCATTTCCATGCATGCATAGTCACAGTCATTCCCTCTATCATATTCTCATAGTGAAATCCTCAGGATTTCTGATGAGTTTCAGTTCAGCAGATTCTTCTTCTGCAGACACTTCCTGTATGGCACAAAGTCAGAATATCACAGCACCCAAAAGTGGTGGCATAAAACACAGATGAATGTAGCATCGATTAGTTAGAGTGAATGTGGCAATACTGTACTGAGAAAGGAGCCAGCAGAAAATGTATGGGGGTATTTAAATTTAGAATCATGTTTATGGAACCATACAAAATGGCAAATCTGTTTTCTAGATGTATTTGGCATTTTGTAACATGTTACAAAAAGTAGAGTTTTTTTTTGCGTGTTTTTCAGAAAGTTCAGTTGGTATTATCTGACCAGACTTTCTTTAGACTTATTTATGAAATATGTCAGATTTTTTTCTTCAACAATGAAGTCATGCAGTGCTATTTCATGTGGTGAGTATTTCCTGCAGCTTTAAAGCCATACGTGTCTCTCCAAAATAATGTTGGCCAATTGTGTTTTTTTTTTTTTTTTAAGATTAAACTATATACTAGTTTTAATTTGTTTGTTTTCATGTAATATCTGCATTTTGTTCTTAGAGAGCACATTAAGTGACATGTTGTTACATCCTAAATGCATTATAGAGAGTCATCGTAGATCCTTCCTCCCAGTGACATCGTAACAATCACAGCTCCCAATTAATTCCACAGATGTTTATATACTTGCTATCTATACCAAATTTTTACTTTTGTGATTATTTTGCATGCTTCCAGTTGGTTTTCACTCTGTTGCTGGAACAACTGAATTTCCTTACTGAGGGGCAATAAAGGATTCATGGGGCCACTGAATAAATTCACTCCTCTTTATTTTCCACAAATGCTGTGTTGGTATGTTAGGTTGAACTCATGTAGGATTTGAGGCAAGTTTTGGATTTTAAAGTTTACTGAACTCTGGCCAATAACAAAAACAATCCATCCATCCATTTTCTGTCACGCTTGGTCCCTTCTGGGGTCACGAGGGATGCTGGTGCCTATCCCCAGCTGTGTACGGGCAAGAGGCGGGGTACACCCTGGACAGGTCGCCAGTCAGTCACAGGGCAACACAGAGACAAACAACCATTCACACACACGCTCACACCTAAGGAGAATTTAGAGAAGCCAATTAACCTAACAGTCATGTTTTTGGACTGTGGGAGGAAGCCGGAGTACCTGGAGAGAACCCAAGCATGCTCAGGGAGAACATGCAAACTCCCCGGGCCAGGAATTGAACCTGGAACCTTCTTGCTGCAAGGAACCACTGAGCACCAACATAACAAAAATCATAATAAAATGTTTTTACAGTTTCAATATGTGGTCCTTGTAAAACCCCATTTTTAGCTTTGTACCACTGCTCCAATAAAGGCGTAACATCTACTGTACTGTAGTGTCTGTGCATTGTGTGGCAGCTGTGGGGCTTCAAAGGAGCGGGTCATCCAGAGGCTTATCAAGGTACCGTTACAAACCTTGGAAAAACTCGATGATTCTACCGTGTCATAGCCTTGGACATTTTAAAAGGGAAGGAGGCGCTGGAGAATTAAAAACCTGTTAAAACCTGCACAACCTGTTTGAAGTCTGTGGTTTTTCTTTGGAAGGAATAATTACATCAAACAATTTAAACACATTACTATACCGGTTAGAACAGGACGTAATCCCGAAATCTGTCAATATTCTTGTGTTTTTCTTAAGTATGTTCGTATCTTTTTGTTTTTGATGTACATTTATTTAATTCTGATACAAAGATATCTTACCAGATCTTATCTACACAGTATTTGGAGTTGATATTTAGTTGGGTCTCATTTTACATGAATGTCTTCATCAGTGCGTCATGACATTAAAGCATTCAGACTGTAAAGCTGCTGAGAAGTTAAGGAAGCACATGTTTTTTTTAACAGCATCACCTACAGTGTTGGTTCTTGTGTCTAAAATCTAGTGGTTGAAAATGCTTCGTGGTAGGGGATTTTGTCAGCCCATCGACACCATGCACATTGAAGCATACAGTATATGTTTGGCAGTAATTGCAGGTATAAAGAACTGTTGGAAATTGCAATCAGCGTCTCCATAAAGCCTGTGAGCACAGGGAAGCAGCAGGTGCACCAACAGTTCATGGTATAAAGCTACAGTAATGTGGGATGGATCTGATTATGTACTTCTATATATGAATCTGCTCTGTGAATATTTAAGCAGTAGAATGTTTCTATTTTTTGCCCTTATTTTTTTGCTTTTTCTGCTTGGAGACAGAAACATTTAATATTTTTCTGCACTACTCTCCACAAAAAGAAGTTAATTATTGCTTGCTGATTTAGGACAAAGCTTAAGATTTCTACATTAGAAATGTTTTATCTCTCTGTTATCATTGCTTAATGTTTCCAAGATACTGAGGATCCCTTTAGATGAAATCCATGTTTATTGTATTAAATATATGCATCAATGTAAGAAGTAAGTTTCACTGAACAAAATTGCTCAAATGAATCAACTTATCAGCTTTATTCTAAAATGCTTGAGTTACAGCAAGGCTTATACCTTCTTTGATGGAATTCATTCTGTAATGCTGTTTTGTTCTGCGACTTTCTCTGAGATATACTCTCTTGATGTTTTGGTTGTAGTAAGGATTTATTTCTTTTTACCTATCACAGTACCTTTCCTTCGCTCTTAAACTTGGCTGTACCTCTATAGTTTTTTGTTATTGTGGATAATAAAAGTTATATTTTTTTAAGATTTGGGAAAATAGGTTTTCCTGCCATATAATAACAAATTTAACCAAACGTTGGGTGGAGAGCTACTCAGTAAGTTTAAGCAACTTAACTAAAAAGATCAAATTCTACAGAGCAAAGCCTGTTTGACCTAGCTTAGATTTTGTTGAATAAATATTAACTAGGTGTAACTTGCACCTCCTCTGTTGCACTATTAGAATAAACTGTAAGATTGTGTAAGAAACATATGACTATTTGTAAATAATATCCAGTTATGTAGCTTCATTTCAGAGGACAGTGTCTGCTTTTGCTAAATGAGTCACTGTAGCCAAAACTGTTCTGTCCTCAGGATGGTGCTAGAGAGAGAAAAATAAACACTCTAAAATGATCAACCATCTTTATTGTGTTTAATGTTCTAATAAACTATTTTGGATATAATTTTTTAAGATGTGATTATTGTGATTTTTTATTTATTAATTTTTTTCTACCAACTTATATGGTCATAACCTAGTTTAGAAGCTCTGTACAATTTATTATGTGTTAAGATCCTAATGCTCTGTGCTAGTTGTAAATGTATTCAACTAAGCCAATTTCTGTACTAAGAAAGTTTACAAGGCTTGAATATATATCTCTGTATGTATGTATGTATGTATGTATGTATGTATGTATGTATGTATGTATGTATGTATGTATGTATGTATGTATGTATGTATGTATGTATGTATGTATGTATGTATGTATGTATGTATGTATGTATGTATGTATGTATGTATGTATGTATGTATGTATGTATGTATGTATGTATGTATGTATGTATGTATGTATGTATGTATGTATGTATGTATGTATGTATGTATGTATGTATGTATGTATGTATGTATGTATGTATGTATGTATGTATGTATGTATGTATGTATGTATGTATGTATGTATGTATGTATGTATGTATGTATGTATGTATGTATGTATGTATGTATGTATGTATGTATGTATGTATGTATGTATGTATGTATGTATGTATGTATGTATGTATGTATGTATGTATGTATGTATGTATGTATGTATGTATGTATGTATGTATGTATGTATGTATGTATGTATGTATGTATGTATGTATGTATGTATGTATGTATGTATGTATGTATGTATGTATGTATGTATGTATGTATGTATGTATGTATGTATGTATGTATGTATGTATGTATGTATGTATGTATGTATGTATGTATGTATGTATGTATGTATGTATGTATGTATGTATGTATGTATGTATGTATGTATGTATGTATGTATGTATGTATGTATGTATGTATGTATGTATGTATGTATGTATGTATGTATGTATGTATGTATGTATGTATGTATGTATGTATGTATGTATGTATGTATGTATGTATGTATGTATGTATGTATGTATGTATGTATGTATGTATGTATGTATGTATGTATGTATGTATGTATGTATGTATGTATGTATGTATGTATGTATGTATGTATGTATGTATGTATGTATGTATGTATGTATGTATGTATGTATGTATGTATGTATGTATGTATGTATGTATGTATGTATGTATGTATGTATGTATGTATGTATGTATGTATGTATGTATGTATGTATGTATGTATGTATGTATGTATGTATGTATGTATGTATGTACAAATAATATAATTTACAAACAATTATATACAATTCTCCGCTGTTTCCTACATTTTCCGTTTCTTATGTCATGCGGACCAAGATGTAATATAATGGGTCTCGGTTGAAAAGTCTCACCTCTACAATATATAGAGGCATTAGTATGCATAAGTCTTTACATGCAAAATGGTTGAACAAGTTTTTATAATATGTTAAACTAATTTCTATACCATTTATCACAGTTTTTTCCCCCCCTAAATCTGTCTGATTTTTGTTAAATTCCAGACAGATTTAGAAAACCTAATCATGGGCACTCTACAGGGAGGGATCAGATAGAGGAGGACTTGGAATTAACTCAGTGTCCATCGCTCCAAACCCTCCAGGTAATTTTTGTGACTCAAAAAAGGATGCTAATGCAGTTCCTCTCACCCTACTCCACTTTTATAAAACCAAACACACAGATGAGCCTCAAGGCTGCCATGGATGCAGTATGCGATGACATCACAACAGATGCTTACTGAGGTTATAGTAGACACCCTCTAAGATTCTTACTTTGATTCATTGAGATGGAAGAAATTCATTGGGATAGTGGAGGAGGAAATAATGTGGTTCAAAATAGAGGAATTTTGGCAGGTTTATGAAAAATGCATTGTAATCCCTACAATGCTGCATTTCCAGTTTTCGAACAAGAGATATTCACATTTTACCCTTTTTTCGTTCTGTAAAGGAAAACAATATAGGTAAAATGTAAATTTGCAATAATAAAAAATGTAAATTTGTAAATTTGCAATAACTGCCATCAAACCTCTAGCCATATTTACATCACAACATCCCTCCAAAGTACGTTGTTATGTTAAAAACATGACTAAGCAATTAGACCTTCTTATCCGCTCACAAGGACTAGTGATTCTGACAGCACTGACATTCGCATTGACACAGATATTGACTAAGTAAGACTGTTTTCTTAAGTATACAGATAGACGGACGACACATGCATGCATACATACATACATACATACATACATACATACATACATACATACAGAGATATACAGAAATTGGTTTAGTTGAATACATTTACAACTAGCACAGAGCATTAGGATCTTAACACATAATAATTGTTTGTATGGGAGTACTAAAACTTTTTCAAACTAAAAATGCTCAACACTTATTTTTCAGTATGGCTTATTTGTTAGCATATGTAATTAGTTGTTCAAAATGCATTAAGGGACATAAAAACAGTAAAATATTTTGTTTTGTATATTTAAAATGTTATAAACAGTACATATTTTCATATGTATTGCACCTGTTATGATCTGATCTGAGTTAGGATTAGCAGATTCTGCAACAGATTCTTCCCCACTGCCATCAGTGTGCTGAACAGATGAAAAGACTCTGAATTAAGCCACAGAGTTTGCATCACACTGATAACACCAAACAAAATATTCTGCATAATTGCACCATACAGTATATATCAATGCTCTGAACTTCCATATCAATGCATTTTTTTGCACCATGTTGCTTTCTCTCACACTGTTTACATCTGATCACTGTTGCACTTTATGGAAACTGTACAAAACAAAATTATACACTCTGTGTATACAAAATGACAATAAAAGTTGTCTAAGTCTATATACACCTTAGCTTGAATAATCTCTATATTTTTTATTATAACAATTTTTTATCAGATAGAGCCGTAAAAGAGGTATTTGACCAACTCTTCCTGTGGTTTTTAAGCCTTTGTCTGTGAGATTTTACCACAGACTGTTGAGTCACTGATTCAAATAAAATTAAATAAAAAAATCAGTTGCTTGGTGTTGAGATTTACGGAAGAGGATTAGGGCCACTGAAAAAAATAATATGACAAAAAAGTCAGACTTTCTCAGAATCCATTCTTCCATCCATTATCTGACATGCTTGTCCCAATTGGGGTTGCAAGGGGTGCTGGTGCCTATCTCCAGCTGTCAATGGGCAAGAGGCGGGGTACACCCTGGAAAGGTCGCCAGTCCATCGCAGGGCAACGCAGAGACAAACAGGACATACAACCATTCACAACAGTCATGTTTTTGGACTGTGGGAGGAAGCTGGAGTACCTGGAGAGAACCCAGGCGTGCTCTGGGAGTACATGCAAACTCCATGCAAACTCCACTGAGCAGCCCTTAATCTCAGAATGTTGGATCTTATGGTAGATGGGCATCATGAAGGAAGAAATGTTGGAGCACTCCTTCACTTACAAAGATGTGAGTTGTTTGGTAGGGCAGGTAACACATTGGTGGGAAAAAATGAAGAAATTAGGCAATTTTTACATGCCGAGGGGTCCCTGGTGATGCTATTTCAGTAAAGAAGTATGCTTTAGTCTGTTCTGTTGGTGATGTGACTTTTTTCCATTGAAAACTCACGTTTACAGAATGTTACAAATAAAAGTCAAATTTCATTCAACATGCGTTTATTTTTTTTTATAATTAAGTGTTACACGTGTGCTAAAAAGTGCCCTCCCCCCCCCCTCCTGAGCACCTGCCCCCCAAAATGTCTGCGCACGCCTCTGGAAATGAAGAAGCAAAAAGTGATTAAAACATGAGAGCTAGTTTAGTTTCTAAAACAGACATGGCTACAGCTTCATGCTAACATGTTTGTTAGCTGTGAGAATTCTGAGAAAAAAGTGAGAATTCTGAGAAAAAAGTCAGAGTTCTGAGAAAAAAATCAGAGTTCTGAGGAAAAAGTCAGAATTCTGACTTTTTTCCATATTAAACTGAAATAATGTTTAAAAATCAGTTAACTTTTTTATTTTTTCAGTGACCCTAATCCTCTTCCGTAGAGATTACAGTCAAACACCATTTTTTTAAAAATACTTCGAAATGACAGGGGTTATCTTTTAGATAATACTTGAAGATAAAAACACTCCTAGCTTTGTTTGTCTGAAGTTTATTGCGGAATATCCACGGCAATCAAAAAAAAAAAAAAAAAAAAAAAAAAAAAATCCTTTGATACAATGGAGCAGGGCAACAGAAGCTCTCCGCCAATAGGAAGCCTCGGGGGGCGGGCCTTAATGCGTCAGCACGTTAGAGTGCACACTGCGCCGAGCCAGCCAGCTTGCTTCAGAGTAACAGTAAATCAGACAGAGCAGCTCCTAACAGCTCCTCCAGCTCCTGCAGTGAAACCGTAACCCCTGTTGCAAGTATTTTTGGCCGCTCAGAAGAACCCGGGTGAGCTCACTGTGGTCTCTTTTCCTCGGACACACTCGAAGAGTTTGTTCGGCAAGAGCAACGCAGGGACCCGTTTTCAGCCTCCTTTCATATACATTTTACACCTCTTCAATTTCATTATCACACTGGAAATGTCCGAAAACAAGCCGAATGATGAGCCCAAGTTATCTACGACGGACAGGGTGGTGAAATGTAAGTGGAAAATTGTTTTATTTTTTATTTTTTTTTTGCTTTTAGAAACGGTCTCTATGTGCTGTCTGGGAGAATTCGCGGTTCGTCGCAGCGGCATTAAATGTAGTGGAGAATCGTTCGCTGGCTTATGGGGGAAGAAGGGTGTTAGCCGAGCTGTGACAAGCAGCTGTAAACTAGGAAGTGAGGGAAGTTCAGCCTGCAAGAATCTTACAGATGGCGTGCACATTAAAGAATCGTTTTAAATGGTAAAGACGTGTCTTTATATGAATGCACAGCCTGCAGGTTGATGGTCATGATTTACATGGATGCATGCATTTTGGGTGCACGGTGTGCATGCAGATCGCTTCATTGTGCATGCATCAAACAAAGCTTCATCTCTCCTGTTTTAGCTATTGCACAATGCAATGCCACTCGATGTATATTTGTTCGTGGGGGGTTTGCTTTCACTGTTCATGCCACATGGAGTGGTTCTTCCTGCCTCTGTGTTTACAGGTCTGACATTCCACCTTTGCAGTCTACCATAAGAATGCAATAAAGATAATAATCAGTTGGACCCTACCTACCCAGCTTGCTCAGGATCATTTCAGTTTAAGCCTGCAGACTTTTAACCAATACTTCAGCTTCTGCACTGTACATCACAAAAGGCATGTGCAGGGATCACGGTGTGCAACAGCCCATCAGGGGATACAGGCAGGGGTTTTTGGGGAAGAAGATCCTTCAGATCAGGAGGGAAAAACGATTAGTAGCATTGAAGCTTTAGTGGCTTATGGAAGCACAAAGTGTTATTTGGCTTCATTTCTAGTGGAAAGTGGAGGGTGGGTGGGTGGAGTGAAAAAAATCACAGAATGTCTTGGGTGCTTTTGTAATGAATATTTTAAGAGATCATACCCTTACAGTCTCCAGCAACTTGAAGGCTAATGAAAAATGGATGTGACAAGGTTAGGGTACAAGGCAATTTAACAGTTTTACCAGGTATTTCCACCTGGTCCTGTTATGAAGATCCTGGAGAGTCAGAATCAGCTGTATTGGGATAATTGTGGACACAACCAATGAGTTTCAGGGCTCAGGTATACATATATAAACATTACAAATGTAGTTTACTTCATATATACATATTAGGGCTGAAACAATTAATCGTTCAATGGAGTATAGAGAATGTAAAACATGCCTTTAGCTGACAGTGACCCACTTAGAGCAGTAATTATACCAAAAATTTAAAAGAGATATGTAAACAGCTTGCATTTAAGATATAAATAATTTTCATCTGTCAGTATGCTCTGTCCAGAAAAATGAAAAAAAGTTTTTGTTCAACCTGGTTTAATTTAGAAAAAGGCTACTTAAAGTAACCTTTGGCTATCTGATTATTAATTGGTTGAATAATCTAAAAAATACTTCAAATTACTGATTTGAAAGTTATCATTAGTTGCCAGCCCTAATAAATAAATAAATATAAATATATATAAATATATATATATATATATATATATATATATATATATATATATATATATATATATATATATATACATACACATGTCAGCTTTCACTTGTAGTCCAAAAATATGAGTGTTTTGTTAATTGGCTTCTCTAAATTCTCATATATATGTCCACATCCTGTGGGTGTATTATTTGTTACTTTTATGTTTGACACTTTTTCACATAGTTTGTTAGTAAAGAAAGATCCTTTGTGTATCCATATGCAGGGGGTAAACTAGTAAACAGCACGGCTATGCAAGTTAGCACCTCCCAGCAAAGACAACTACAAATGAGAAGAAAAAAACCAACACAAACAAGCGATGGATAAGATTCAAGTAGCTGAAGTAGCATTTAGATGTGGGTGTTGAATTGATTGTGTCAGTTAACAGTCTTATAAATACTAATACTAGTGATAGCAATGTTGTTTTAGTGCAACAGTTTCAGAAAAACAAAAAAAGAACATAAAAAACTGTATTATTTATACCCCTTTTTGTAATGCAGGGCAAAATAGTTGGCGATTTTGTGCAAGCGTTATTCATTAGTGTATAGTGTTCTTATTTGAATTCACTAAATCACAAAAACACAGATAATATTCACTAGATTTGTCTCAAGTTGATGTTCTGAAAAGTCCAGAAACCTGAAAAAAGCAGTGTACTGTAGCCACCGGTTAGCTTCATACCCTAGTGAGCTTCATGGCAAGATGGACACCAGCAAGCAGTTTTTCAAAATAAATTCATTTTAAACTCTAAACTAATTGTGATTAGAATAAGTGTGCAAGTACACAGTATGCTGTATCATATATGTTTTACATAGTTTAAGATATAAAAAAAAAATCCATCCTGAAGATAATGGGGATTTTATATTGCTGTGGTGGTGCGTCACGATCAGTTAAATTTGGCAGAAACCCTGCAAGAATTTAACAACAATTCCCTAAACTTTTATTTTGTGTTCATTCCAATTAATTCCATAGGTTTTATCCAATGATTTAAAATGTACCATATTGATATACTTCTTACATTTATGCTGTGTTCCTGTTTGCATTTAGTAGGAACGTGAGTTGTTGTTGTTCCTCCATGTTTTGCTAGGAGGCTCTAGAGAGGATTCACTAGAAGATGGAGTAGCTATAGGTCAGGTTGGGCTCTTGCTTTACCATGAAGCTTTGCAGAACAGTCAGGTTGAGCTAAATAAAATGTCACTATCCAGATGTCTGATATTCCCTGACAATGCCCGGTGCTGGAATTCTATTTAGGCTCACTAAAGACTAAGCACTATCAGGATGGGCTTTTGGTGTAAATAACCTTATTTTATAGTGATCAAATGGTTTTTGGTCTTTTTTTGTGTATATAATCGGGTATATAATAAAGCTCTGCCCCTTTAAATAATCTTTATTTTGTCAAAAATGTTTAAATGTGTCTTATTTTGTTCAAATAAGTAGCAAGGAACAGTACCTCTGGATTGATCTTTAGGCTACTATAGTGCATATCTGAGTCCTGTGTTCTCCTGCAGCATCCTGCAATGCTCAGGAAAGGTCTGCAATTATCTTAATCAGCATTGATTAGACATTAGGAGGGGGGTTGTCAGTGAAACGGGATCCCAGATTCAACAGGCCTCGGCTTAAGCTCTTGGAAGTAAATTCATTCATAGAGCTTTTCGGGAATTCAGATGTTTTTGGTACTGCATTGGTATTGTGACAACACAGGATGCTGGCTGTGTACATACAAAGCACAAACATAGCTGCAGGCTATAGGTGTGAGGTCATTTGTTTTCAGCTGAGGCGTCGGTCCAACTTATCACGAGCGCACAGCAGCCACCTGTTTTCAGAAGGCATTATCATAATGCTCCTGAAAGCCACTGCTGCAGAGTAATTACTCCGTCCACTTTAATCAGCCTCGGCAGGGGCAAGTAGGGGAGGGTTCTTGGTGTTTTTTTTATACTCTGCAGAAATAAATATAGGAGGAAATGTCAGTTCGAAACATTTCACTGTAATGAACTATGTGCAGAAACCTGGCTCAGTGGTGGACCATTACTGGAGCTTTTAAGGCTTACCTGATTAAGTAGCTGTGGGATAGGGATTATCCATGACCTGTGATAATCCCTATTATTTTCTCAAAAGTTCTGGACATCATCATTGTTAATTAGGCTCTTAAAGGACTAGCTCTGTCTCTATTCCCAGCATTCACGGACTAAGGGATCTAAAATTATATTCTAAAAAAAAGGCCTCAAAGTAAATCATTGAATCCTTTATTTTAATGTCACATTTCTGTGAGCATCTATTGGAATTGATTTGCAGCAATTTTACTAGGGGTGTCCAGATACAAATTTTTCATTTACTATAGCGATAATGCAGCATTCGGAGTTGATCGATACCGATATCGAGCCGATATGCTATCAGCGTCAATCATGCATACTTTGATTGCTTATTCATCGGCGTAGAGTTATAGACAAGGCTTTATCAGGTGATATTTCTCAAACATAAAATAATAATCAACAACATCAGACCCGTTTCTTTATATGCAAAGTGTTTCTGTGAGCTTTCTAATATCTCAGACTTAGGAGGCAGGCCAAAATATTCCAATATTAATTTTGTTGCTGATACGGGGACTGATATCAATATTGGGTTGGAATATCCCTAATTGTTTTATTAAATGCATTAATTAATTAATTGCCAAGTGATATTGTAGCCAGCCCACCCAGTTCTGCAGTAGATGCTCACAATGATCCTGGTGCACCAATGCTGGAGGTCACGGATAGCTTCTAAAGCATTTTAATGATCGTAAAGAAATTTAGATTTTTCTAATATCATGCAGCCCAAATTATGCCACGGCAAAACCCTAAAGGATTTTATTATAGGGAGTTTATGTGATTGATAAACATAAACAGCATCATGAAGCCCCAAAGAGCACATAAAATGAAAACTGTGGGTAATTAAAATGAGGGTAAGAAGTTATGTCAGGATTCCTAGCTTTGAACTTGCTCTCTGGGAAACACGGTGGTAGAAGCGTCATGATGTGGGGAGTGTTTTCCAGTTGCAGGAAGCTGGTTAGAGTTAATGGACTGAAAGGAGGTAATGGAGGATCCAGTCAAAGTAGGAGCAAAACCTGTCGGACGCGGCAGAATGCTTCATCTGGGGGATGAAGGGTCATCTTTCAGTAGGACGATGATTTGATTAAAAGCTTTACGCAAGACTTTCAAATTGATCTCCTTAAAAAAAATAAAAGCTTTTATCTGATAGAAAAGTTTTAACTTTTTATTAACTCTACTTGCAATTTTAAAGTAATCCACCAACTAAAAGTTGTGTCAAATGTCAAAAAGTCCACCGGGTATCAATACTTTTATAAAGGATTTTAGTTGGTTTGGTTGCCTTGACGACAGCAGTGCTCCAAAGCAGAATAAGCTTGGTAATGATGTTTTTCCGTCACCAGCCTCTGACACAGGCGGGGGGCTGTGGTGGGACCCAAGAGCAGCTCCCGATGGAGCGCCGGGGATGGATAACATCTGACATTTGACTTTTTTAGAAGAGGGCCCCCATGCTCAGACCTGCGTGGGCTGGAGAGGCCGTGCTCGGTGACAGCGGCACAATGCCAGCTGCTGATCCCAGCTGGATGGCCCCAGTCATTTATAGAACTGGACGTTAAGTAATGCCACATCATCGGAGCACAAGGACCTCACCTGCACACCTGCCTCTTGTTTGTATGCAGAGCAACAGTATTTCTGTCTTTTATCAGGTGTAAACACAGATGGGTACAGAAATGAGATTCTAATCAGGGTAGATTTCTAAAAATCCTTTAGCTTTAACTTTAAGACTTTCCTTATAAGGTTAAAAAGTTCAATAGTGTTAGCAAGTCAGCTCTTGCTTTTAGGCTCTTTACATTCATTATGGATTATTTATTATTCTTGTATTCTCTATTAAAATAACCCCAGAAGGATGCCCAATGAAAACATTACACCACATATAGACTAGAACTATCCAACTTGCCGTGTTCTGCAGAGCAAGTTGTACATTATCCTAAAATTAAACTTTATAAATCGGTTTTAGCAATGCAGATTATGATTTTTAAAAAAATGTAGAACCACAAGGAGTTTTTAAATTTCATTTATTCTACTTTAGCTTGAACTGTTTGCAAACTTTTCAAAGCAAGTTGCCTGAAATGTTATATTTCTATTTGAAGAGTAAAGAGAATAAATAGATAAAAAGTCATTTAAAACATTTATTCATCATCCAATAAGGTTAGTAGGTTGTATAATACTGAATAAAGCTTTAATTGATATTTAGATACATTTTGTACATATTAACTTTCATCTGTGGACATAATAAACAGAAAATACTTTTTTTCTCTCCTGTTTGAATCTTAATGTTTGCTAAAGATTAAAGTGCAGGACGACAGTTTATTTAAACATTACACGGTATTCATCTCAATATTCCTGTAAGAGTAGGACTTTAAATCAGCAGCTTAATTTACAAGCGCTTCTTCAAACAACTGGAAGTTTTGAGTAAACACTTTTTACTGTCAAGAGTTATGGCGTTTTGGATCTCTGAGCTTTTTTGAATGTTACTGCAAATGGGAGTCTATTTTTTTTTTTTTTTTTTTTTTGCAGTATGTTAAGATCACAGTAGCAAACTAAGACGGTCTCTACATTAGGATTTTGTTTCCTATTTTTCTTATCTAAAGACACCTTTCACAGTTTTTGTTCATTTTCTTTTCATCTTGAAAGCGTACATCTCTAACATCCAACATGTTTATGAAGTTGTTTTTTTAAAATAATTTATTATGTATATTTTCCTCCCTTTTATATATTCATCTTCTTTTATGAATTTAATTGCAGGAAGACAGATTTTTTTTTAACCTAAGTATGTCTTTAAACTAGACTTGTAGACTATCAGTACCACAGATCTCTATTTATTCACTGGATTGCTGATAGGCCGAAAATACTGAAGTCACTTGCCGCCATCTTGGTACTCCCCACTCACACAAAGTCGCAGCATAAAAATGTCTGTAATGTTATGTTATTGCCATAATGCCACAATGTAATCAATACATTTATATTACATGTACATCATTAATTTGGCACTTTTGGCACATTTTCAGACACTGTGTGTGTGTGCATGTGTAATATTCTTAATATCTATCATATTATTTTACCCCATTAACACTAATTTTGTTGCAATGGATTTGTATAATATATTATATTACATATTTTATAGACTTGATGGACTTCATACTAAATATGCAATGTGATTTGCCTATTTTCGTACCTTAAATGACAGTCTAACTAAGGAGTACCAATATGGCGGCTGGTGACTTCATAGAGCTGTGTACTACCAACGGCCTATCAGCAATCCAGTCAATAAATAGGGATCACTGATCAGTGCCATTATATGCAGCATTGCAAATTGATTACTTTGCTTGAATATTAGTGTAATATTTAGTAAGTGTCATTTATGGTTAAAATCTCATTTTATCAAGCATATTTAAAAATCCAAATCATTATTGCTAATTTTTCACTGCAATCAGTGCTGTGAGCTACGTGGCGTTTCTACAGTTATAAACGCCATCTAATGATGGTAAAACAGGTCAAAATGTTTCTAGGTATCACATACCATGTTTATAGAGTCAGCTCTAAGCAGCTGCGGTGGCTGTAGCTCTCCAATACACACTGATCTACATATGTGACGTGGCCGGTGATATCAAAACAAACAATGGAAAAATTGAGCTGGTGTAATTTTTTAGGAATATACATTTCAAGGTTTCTTTTCGTAAACATTTAAAAGGTCTTTTTAGCCTCCCTTGCCTCTAGTGCTGAGCTTATTTAAGCAGCTAATAGTTATTTCATAGATTTTTTTTGGAAACATGTTTACAAAAATTCAATTAATTTTATTAATAAAGCGCCAATTCACAACACATATCATCTCAAGGCACTTTAAAGTTCACTACATCATGCAGTCAAATTGATTCAAAGTTTTCTATCTAAGGAAAACCAGTTGATTGCATTGACTCATTGACTCGAATGCAATCCCTCACACTAAGCATGCTTGTAGCGACAGTGGAGAGGAAAAACTCCCTTTTAACAGGAAGAAACCTCCAGCAGAACCAGGCTCAGTGTGAGCGGCCATCTGCTGATGCCGACTGGGGTTTAAGGAGACAGAAGCAGAGATACAAAAAGCAACTGTAAAAGGCGGCGCTGTCCAGGAAACACACAGCCAGGCAGACGAGCTCTGAAAAATTTATTCTGTTTAAAAGAAGCAATCATGACCAAACCATTTCTACCTCTATTTGTCTGTTTTCTTATTCAAGGTGGTTTTGTTTTTGGTATTTTTATGCAAACCGAAATTATAAATACTGTTAAACATTTG
Source organism: Cyprinodon tularosa (assembly GCF_016077235.1). Classification (NCBI taxonomy): domain Eukaryota; kingdom Metazoa; phylum Chordata; class Actinopteri; order Cyprinodontiformes; family Cyprinodontidae; genus Cyprinodon; species Cyprinodon tularosa. The sequence goes on along the minus strand of NW_024039707.1, from coordinate 1,334,181 downwards.
ATTAAATGTTGGGTTCACATGCTATTATTTAGAACACCTTAGTCCTAACAGAGATCTATATATATATATATATATATATATATATATATATATATATATATATATATATATATATAAAAGCAGAAAAAGCTTTGTAAACTGTTTTTATTTGTCCATAGCCTGACTGCTGTAGCTGCTGCTTCACCGTTGTTTTTATTTTTTATTAAGAGAGCATGTCCAATCTGACACTGGGACTGGTCTAGCAATTGATTTGAAGCACCAAACCAGATGCTTCAGTGGCTAGTTGTCAATATCATTCCCAGCTTAAGCCCATCGAATACGTGAGGGAAAAACCTGCAAGATAAGTGTTATTAATAGTGCTGTCATACTCCATTATCTATACTTCTTCAGTGCACTATGCTGGCTGCTTATATCGATGAATAAACATGGTCAGAAGTCAAGTATAGACTTGTCTATGCTGGTTTATTTATTTATGAAGCTGACAGATGTTGCTTCTGGTGGTAGCCATCTTCTTTTACCATTCTGAAATAAAAGTGAGCCAAAAGTTGCCAAAGAATTCATGCAACGTGATTAAATATTGCATAAATGCAACACTGCAAACATTTAAAATCTAAATAAGGAATTTTCTTTTGAAATGAGATCATATGTTCTGGCATTGAGGAGGTAAGTGAGACACTTTGTCAATGGAACAAGAAAAGTTACATTTAAAATGAGGGGAAAAAAAACAATTGCATTGTCTTATTTCAAGTGCATATCATCTAATTGTCTTATTTTAAAATTAAAACTACTAATTCCATTGGCAAATCATTGTATTCACCTACTCAATTTAAGAGTTAATATACTTAATTTAAGACATTTAACTTATTTCTAGATGATTTTTGCATTGCATAAGCTGCATTGGTAATATGCTAATATGCATTAGCATTTTAGCTCCAGTTTGCCATAGTAACTGAATTACATGTGAATTTTCCTATAATATACAAATATTCCAATAGTTTTATGCTAGCTCAGATTACCTAATACCAGGTCCTGTTGTAAAGGCAGGCTGTGTAAGAGCGAAACCCATCCTACCAACCTTGCTTAAGGGTGTTAGCTAGTCGCAGCAAATATTAGCTAATATGCTAATATAATTTCTGCTATCTGTTACCTAAAAAGACACAGATACAAAACCCTTAATCAAAAAGCAAAATTTTTTTATGCTAATAGATAGAGTTTTGCTAATTAAAGGAGCTAGGAGTTAGAATTAACTTTAATCTCCAGGTCCGCGGGCTCTGGGCACAAACAGGAAATCTGACTTCCGCTCATTGTAATCAACAGTTCAAACAGCAACCTCAGTATGTAAAATGAAGGTTTAAAGGGATAAAACAGATAAGATAAAAAAAAGTATAATAGCAGTGTGTACCAACGTACAGCTTAGATTGGGTAACACAAGCTGCTCTGCAATAATTCATATACATGATATCAGCCAAATTGTCAACCTTGGGTAGCATTAGCATGTTATATCTCACTAATAACCTCTAGACACGCTAGTAAACATTAGCTAGTGTGCTAACTAACGATTGGTTTGCTACTTGATTAATGTGTCAATCATTTCTTTCCAATAATAATCAGATAGCAAATGCTTCCTTTCAGATTTTGTGCAGAATTAAACCAGATTAACATTTTTTTCACTTTATGTTGTAGATAGCAACAAAGATTTGCAAACAAAAATTTTTATACACATCTTTTTTAAAAGATTTCTTTCAGCCAAGGGCATATTTTAGTCTCCTGATTAATCGATTATTGAAATAATCGATTAATCCAAATAATTGTTTCAGCCCTGGTTATAACGTCGGCGTGTATTTTAAAATGCTAGCATTAGCATCAGAAAGTGTGCTTAATAAAACTGATGTTTATTTCAATAATTGCTCAAGATGCTTGAATTTGTTTTAATTTTTCAAGAACTGAGAGCTCTGATATTTGAGTTTTTAAAATAGCAGTAGTAGTTAAACGGGAGAAAACATGGAAAAAGTAATAACACTGTTGGGATTTTGATAGTATGGTTTGTAGTATTCATACAGCTAGCCTGCACAGTGTTTAATACCTGCACTAAAGCCACTTATTCTCTGTGTTCTTTACTGCGTGGCGGTGCAGGAGTTAAGACCTTAGACCCGTTATGATGTTCTCCTGAGATAGTACGCTCTGTGGTATTTTGATCCCTGGTAAGTGCACCTTTACTGCTCATTAGATTAGAGAGGAATTAGACTCTGTTGTGGATTTGGGGCACAGAGAAAGCAGTGGATTTGGACAGATTAAGATCCATATAGGGGGATAAAGGCAGCTCTGCTCTGAGGTTGTTATCTGACTCCATGCATTAGCTGCTGCTTTTGCTAATTCATGCGAACAAATGGATGTTGGGTGTCGTGGAAAAAAAGGAAAATGTTTACCTACTTGTTCTTTTTAATAATTTCCTAATCTTTTAAATACAGTTGGAGATATTTTAAAGCTTTGAAGACTCATTACACAGTTGCTAGATGTATTTTTGTTGCTTATACCACATGCTGATGGAAACATGTTTTTAATTTTGCTTTGTGCTGTTGTTTGTTCATTAAGATTCCTTATGAGCGCCACATGGAGCTTGTTTTCTTTGTTTGCTTTGGGCAAAACAGAAAAATTACACTCATGATTGCTTGCACCCACAGTGGCCATCTATGACTGTGTAGATCATAATGCTCTGCTCTCATATTTCATGGAAATCATCCTGTGTACAAACAAACCCTACAGTATTTCCCAGTTTAAATGGCAGACGGGAGTGCACAGTTGGGAACAAAAGCCATTTGGAGCAGAGGCGGCGTTTGTGTGTCATTAGATGGCTCTTTAGAGTGGGTCGCCCCAAATTAATCGATACGGCGTCTGCTGCACATTTAACTGGGCACTGGGCGGCTAGTTTGCAGAGAGTGGGGGAGGAGAGGATGACAGCACGAACCGGGAGTGAGGAAGGTTGTTAGGTCGGTCCGTGGAGTGAGCCTTTCCGCCCCCACCAAAGGAGAGAGCACTAAGCATGGACACGCTCCGAATACTCTGGAGTTTGTGTTTATGTTGAGAGTGGAATTGTGTTCGCACAAATTTTCAGGCACAAGTTTACACACGGTTTATGGGGATAGTTTAGAGAGCTGAATTCTTTAAAAGGTTTTCTGTTGTTAGCTAAATTTCTAAAAGGTACACCAGTTTGATGATTAATTTTTAATAAATTCCAATTGATGAGGTCCATTACATGTAACCATCTAACACAGATTTTAGCCGATTCTGATTTGTTAAATAAAAGGAGGAAGAAAAAAAAGAATAGATTGAAATATTCACGTTTTACATGATGCATTTAATCACACTAATGGTGTGACACATGCATCTTGCCACAGGTTATACTGCATCAGGGACATTCCCTGCTTTCATAGTCTCGAGGGCCGACTGTGGGTTGGGACAGGCCCCTGCACGCTGCTGTGAACCAGACGCAAACACAGACACACTTCTGCATCATGCCAGGCGGGTGTTTGTATTTAAATATGGGCAAAATGACTAAGGCTGCCTTTACATGGTGGATTAGTAGGCTGAGAAAAGCCACTGTACAGGAAGAGATGGCTGTGGATCTGACTGATGTACGCTTCATGTCGTTATATGCCTGTTGACATGGTGGCTTACTCTGCTTACTAATCCTTCGACTGTAAAGAGGATCCTTTTCAGCATTTAACTTTTCTTATTAAAGTAAGAAAAGTTAAATAAAGTAATGATGGACAGATTTTAAAATAGACAGGAATGGGAGCAAATTACCTTCTAAATCACTGCTGGAACAAATTATGCTCATTGGCAGCAATGAGTCCTGATTTTCTCAACCTCATTCAATGTGGCACAGTTATTACTTTTTTTTTTTTTGGTCTCTTCTGAGTCTGTTTGATAAAGCCGGTCGGTGCCTGTAACAGGAGCTCTAAGAGAAGCCCCAGTTGTCTTCAGGGCATGGCTTTGCTTTCCACCATAGGTTTGTTTTGGCGGGAGTTTGGCTTTGGCAAACCACTTTGCAGGATGATCAGCCAGCATGGCAGCATCGTGCGTTCAGACACGCAGCCCTCCCGAAAAAAAGTTGTTTCTGGCAACAGATGAGCCGCAGTCTTTAAAATCCAGTTGGACGTCATCCAGGGACAGATTCCTGGTGTTTACCTCGGAATCAGTAAAGTGAATCACATCCAACGTCTTGTCTTTCCTGTTTGTTTGCTGCAATAGCTCAACAGCTGACTTAATGGCAATACAAAGGAAAAATCGGTTTGCATTTCTACAAACAGTGTGAGAGTGCGCTACAATAATGTGCATTCAGTCTACCCTCAGCAATTTGAGCCTCTTATTTTTTTTCCCCCTCCTACTCCCTTTTAGCTCATATGTTGTTTTTTAACACATTTAAATCCTAAAGAAAGCCGCTTCTAAAGCTGTTTGGATCAGAATTATGTAATCTTTTTCTGGGCTAATTGATCGTTTTTTTGGGACTTGTGGACCTCGCCTTTTGGCTGCTTTTCTTAATGTTTGAACATTGATGAGATTATTTTAAGATTAACCCATGCAATAAAAAAGTTCTTATTAGCTCTATAAATAAATAAATAATGATGCTATATATTGTAGTTTTTGGTCGTATCAAAGAAGAGTTGATGTGAGTGGATTGAGTCAAGAACGACTTTCCCAAACTGCGCCTGGTGGAATGATGCGATTCATCAGCTGTTTCCTCTCTCAGCCTTCAGCTGACTGGCACCCTCCCAGATAGGATTTAATAACCCCCATCTCCCAAGAGATGAAAGTAATTCCCAAAGAGTTGCTCCTACTTCATTTTGCAGAATCTCTCCTTTCAGTAAAACCTTTCTTTTGTCTCCTGTCTGCACAAGCATTTTATTACAAACTTGAAATTCTGACTTTTGACTACAATGGAAAAAAAACCTCTTTATAATATTATATAAAAGTGGGATTCATTTAAACAGAGCAAACCCACATTCTTCTTGGGGTGTCCCCCCCCCCCCACACATTTATAATTAATCCCGAGGATCAGAACGGAAGAGCTTTAACCACTTTCTGTGTGTTTGGTACTCCTTTTTAGTCACACAACATTTAAATGCATTGTCCCACTCTGCCGTGAAAAGCAAAGGCTATTCTCAGGCTCCTAATGGAGCCTTTTATTACTGCAGATTATATTTATTGCTTAAAATAAACAAGCTCAATTGGAGTAAGCCCTTTTCAACAGATGGGTAAATAAGCAGATTATGTGGCATGAGGTTTTCCTGTGTTCGTTCACCGCTTATCCCGGTGAGTGAAATTATATTTCTGGGAGAGTTTTCTTTCAGGTGTTGTCAGTATAGCGGCTAAAATAGCCAGCGTGAGGCCAGCGAGAGAGAGAAACTTCAGCTATACAAATACAGCTGGGGGCGAGCCGAGGCCCCAAGGTTTATTTGCACACATTCACATGTGTTAATTATAGTCCACCTGGCTGAAAATTAACCCTCTCATTGTACGTGGTGGTAAATTTAGTCACTGGTTATCTCAATTTACCACCGGAGGGGAAAAAAAAAAAACCTGTCACTGGATGGTCTATAATTGGTCTGACAGGATGTTGCTTTGTTTGACTGGAGTTTGTGTGATCAGACCTGACAGTCCTGGATGTTTGCTGTCCATGTATTAATAACAATCTATGGCTATTTTAGTTCATATTTTATATGCCTGTGACTAAAACGGAGAGGTTAAAAACAGCCGTTAGTGTTTGCCTCAGAGCTGATGACGGGAGTGTTGTCCCTGATATTTGGAGAGGTAAGAGAGTGGGACTGGCTCATAGTTCCCCACAGAGGTTGTGACTGCGGAGTTTCTGTGTGCCACGTCCTACATCGGTCTGAGCCCATGTTCTGAAGGACTGCTAAGGGTTCACCCTACTGCACCTTATATATATATTTACATTTTACTGCTTTTGGCACCTTCTTTTTGACGATTGAGCCGATGAGACAAGTGAATTTCTCCTCTGTCAGATCAATAAAGTCTATCTTATCTTAACTCCTGTTGGACAATGGAGCAGACAGACATTTCATGTTTTGCAATATGGATTATAAAGCAGAGAGCACCTTCATAGTGTCTTGCAGAAGTCATCAGCCTATAAGAAGAATAATACAATGATCAGGTTAATGTCTTTGGGCCTAAAAAGTTTTTTTTTCTTCTTGTATCAGCTGATACAAGAAGAAAAATACAAAACTTTTGCATGCAGTCACCTTTCTATGCCTTAGGAATAATTTGAAGCTCTCTTCGCCATTAATTAAGATTTTATTATTTTTGTAGTCATGTACTGATCCAATATAGACATTGGAAATTGGTCAAGTTATCAACCAAAAAACTGATTTTTTGAATATTTTGACCTACATCTGTAAATCTCTAGCTGGAGAAACAACTCTGCTTCAGTTTGAGGTTTAAGTAACCCATTGGTTGATGAAAGGTGGGTCAACTGTTCTCATAATATTTATTGTTGATTACAACTACAATGAATCATATTACTTGTTCCACACTACAATATAAGAAATAGGATTATGTTTGAATCATGCCGATATCTTCAATATCAGTATCAGTCAATAAGAAAATATTGGTAAATTATTTGTTACTAATTATAAATATTTGTTACTAATTGTTTTTTTTTTTGTTTTTTTTTTGTTTAAATTGAGACTTGTAACTTTTCTTTTATCATTGTGGTATCATTATCATGTAAACGGAGGAATAAAAAGCAATATCCGCCTCATAAAAACAGTCAGAGGAGAAGATGCAACCGTCCACCTAAAGTTAAAGGTCGGTGTTGGAAAGCATTAATTAGAGAAGCAGGCCCGTAGTAACTCTGAGAGCTGCACATATTCAGGCCTCAGGTAAGAATATCAAACCGTCATGGATGAGTGGTGAGCAGAGAGGCTTAAAATCTTTGTCGTTTGCCCTAAGCTGTTATGGAGACATAGCAAACATGTAAGAGGATGTGATAAGAGAATCCTCTTCCCCCTTAATGAAACACCATAGTGGCAGAATTGTGCTGTGGGGATGAATTCCTAATCAGGAAATGGGATTGAAGATAAATACAGCAAAATCTTGGAAAGAAAGAAACCTATTAAATCGTACGGAGGACTTGAGATAGCTGTGGAGGTCCACGTTCTAACAACCCTACACATCAAGCTAGAACCACAGCGAATCATTTAGATCAGAATGTTTTCATTTGATAAGCTCTAGGAAGACCTGAAACTTGATTTTCAAGCCAGAATTCATGTATATTTACCTTTAAAGTGATTTTATGAGGAATTAGAACCATGTACTGCACTAGTTGTCCTTCGTACTTGGAGAAGATGGTGTCGGAGGGTCTTTTTTTGCCGTTTTTACCAACGTCATGCAAAATATTTGGATTGATGAAAACATTTAAGTGTTTGTACCTTAAAGAAATGACAGCTTATTAGATTTCGTGGAAGTACAAAAAAATAGAAAGGGCTGTACTCCTCTTAGTGTGAGATGGGTTCTTTTAAAGGGTAGGTCATGCCTCTACAGACATCAGTGTTTCACCCAGAAGGCCTCGGACATCAACTTCAGGGATTGTTTACAATACAAACAGAACAGCAGATGTTCCTTACAGTTTAGGCAAAAAAACGACAGTTTCTGTGTTCACAGTAATACAGCATGCAGTGTATTTACAGTACCTTTGAAATCAACCACAAATTCAAAGTATTTGTGTTGACTCTTAGTGGAAAAAACAAAGAAATTTTCCTTTGGTTTTTTTTTCTAACAATTGAACTGTCTTTAAAAGTGTTTCACTACTTGCTTTACTTATCTAGAGGCTGAAAACTCTTTACAAAATATTTAAAACTAGGAAAGGATGGCAATATGGAAATAAGGTTGGTACCAGAATTTAGGTCTGAACTTTGAGCTGTTCTAACACATAATCTAATCTAAACCAGCTGGAGTCAAACTCCAGTCCTCAAGGGTTGGTTGGTGTCCGCCTGCTGTTAAAAGCATCTCAGCTTCATCACCTTCTAAATAAAGCAGGTCATTAGCAAAGCTCTGTGGAACTCGAATGCATACCTCACAATATAATTTACTCATTTTATTGAGATGTGTTACACTAGGGACTAATCTTAATGGCATTTACAATATAATCGCCATTTAACAAAACGCAATTTTCAAATTGCAAAGGCACTTAATTTTAATAAAGTTATATGTAACAAGATTTTTTTAATGCAGCGTTTTAGGTGGGGGGAACATTTTTAAAGTGGGTTTGCTGACACAAAAAAGGAAAGGTAATCTTCCAGCTAGCAAGCAGATCTTAGCATGCAAGTAGAAGTGAGCACTTTTCTAAACAAAGGTTACAGACTTTGAAGAAGCACGCTTTCAAGGTAACGAAAAAAAATTAGACCTTGGGGTGACACATCTACATGCTTGTGGTTAGTGCAAAGGAAATTTGAAATAAAATCGCAATATTGGTTGAAAATAATCACAATTAAAATTTTTGGTACATGGGTTCAGCCCTATCATCCACACATGATGCTGCCACCACCGTGTTTTAAGGTTGGGGTAGTGATCCATGGTCTTCAAGGTACTTTTTGTTGTGGAGCAATGGAGCAAAGTTGCAATGTACGTTCTTTGCGCTCAGTGCTATCATGTAAATTAGCAGTTGGACCCGGGTCTGATTTTCCCACTATAGCTGATCGGAGCTGAGCCGTTTGCAGGAGATTTTAACTCCTTGCCAATTTGTCTGACCAGGGTTGACGCAGGTCAGTGGGCCGTTCCCACGGCCACTAAGAGCCAATTGTTGGTTTAAACGGGGTTTAAGTGAAATTAGTATAAGTGATGTATAGATTTATGGATTAAGGAGTCCGAAAAGGTTCATGAACTGCTTCTGTTTTTTGTTTTTTTTTTTGCATTTGAAAAATCTGTGAGCAGCCTTTCAGTTAAAAACTTTACTTGTTAGGTATATGGCCTTTAATAAAGTGACTGTAAAATGCAACAGCTTCTGTAGAAACTTGTAACATCCTGTCACATAGTTTCACCTATTGGCTTACTGATCTGTTAGGTAACTACACCTTTGTGTTCTGTTAAAATAAAAAGAGGAAGCAGTTTTATTCCTGTAGCAAAAGGGAAACATGTTTAACTGATTGTTACTGAAATCAAACGTTATATATCTGCTCCTGACAGTCTATGGCAGGTTTTATAGAACACATTTAGCCCTACATGCATGATTTTGCTGGCTGTCATGTTCCTGGCAGCTTGGTTGTCGTTTTATTCAGTCAAAGTGGTGGTCTGCTCTTAGAGAAGCTACTGCTCAGTTACTGGAGGGTTTTTTTTCTTCATCCATGTCAGGCAGTCTGAAGAGTACTTAGGGGAGCAATGTCTTTGACAGGCTCTCTACCGAGGCTCGACACTTACCTCTGTCAGCCTAAAGTGGAGACATACTGTACCAGACCAGTTTTTTCCCCCCGCACCGAGTAAAATTTTTCCTTTGCCTGTATTTCAGCAACTCCTGCTCCTGTTTTTACATATTTTCTTTTTTTTTTCTACTTTTCTTTCAACCCTATCTGCATTCCTTAGTGCGTGTCATTCATTCAGTGTTTTTTTTCCTCCTCCTTTTAAACACTTTCTTGCCTGGGCTATGTCGTAAGACCACGTCTCCCTGTATAGAATGTAATTTGACCCTCCCCTCTCCCTAGAGGAATGTGACGAGCCTTGAGGACGTCCAAATCGAGGTACAAATCAGCTGGTCGGCTCAGCAGATAGCCCAAGTCATTTCAGGTCGGAGCTTTGGGAGCTGTTTGAAGACTAAAATCGGTTCCTTATTTCTGTGCACTGGATCAAATTCACAGCTATATTTAATTCGAAAAACCCCTACAGACGTAGTGACGTGAGAATAGTTATAAACTGCATCAAAACTTATTTGAGTTTTTTGTGCTTTTTGGCCAGCAGTTAAAAGGACAGCCTAACAGATGGTGTATGCAGCACAGAGCTGGGCAGTTCTGCAGTGCCACGTTTTGATTGTTTGAAATTGCTAAAAGTAAATATAGTGTGGGGTGACATGAGCGCTGGATCACTTAAACGACCCATCTTTAATGTTCTGTATGCGAATCGTCCAATTATTCAGCATATACATAGCAGGGCGGCTCCTTTATGTAATGCATGCTGCTGGAACGCAGCTAAAGAATTTGGAAATACTGACTAATCACATCTCTGGTGTCCAAGATCTGCATGCGCAGCCAGTGAAGTGTAGTTGAAAAGAGTTGAGATTTCCCTCGTGCAGTCAAGCTGTCAAGTGGACTGAGCTATACCCGCTGACCTGTCCTAAATAACTCAAGACCCTTTGCTGTTACGGGGTCGGGCATGCCCCTCAGGCTGTTCCACCCAAACAGTCCAATGTTCCCGGAGTCCTTTAAGGGCTGTGGTGCACTAGTGTCTCGGGATATCGAGTGTGATGAAGGCTTTCGAGTGTGTTGCCTTAACTGCCTTTAATCTCACGGCTGCTAGTAAATCCTGTACAGATGGTGCCTTCAGCATAATACTGAATTTTGAGAGCGCTTTCTCTGCAATATGGAGGTCTGGCTTGCAGCAGGGACAGATGATTTACTTAGCAGTCGCTTCAAGCCCTGAAAGGTTGCATGCACAGGCTACCTCAGGAGGGGGTTTATGGGTTGCTCCTGTTGTACGGAGCTCATCCGGGGAGCGAGGGGAGGCGAGATGAGAAATGTGTTTAAGGTTCATGCTGACTCAGAATTCCTTCGGTCTGTCGAGAAGCGATTCCTTTGTTGCCCACCCTTTCTCTTGTGTTGTTTTTTTTGCTTCTCTGTCTTGGCAACTGGGTACCCCTGCTGGCAAGAGAGCCAACCACACCCCCGCAGTCATGAACCAGAAACTGAGCCGTGCTTTAGAGAGGGGTGTGGGGAAGGGGAAGAGAGCTCTTTGGGGCCTTGTTGTCCTGGCAAGAGGTGGGAGGAGGCGGCTGACTGCGCCATCCCACTGCCTCACCACCTGTCCTCTGCAGTGCTACAGTCACTGGGCCAAAGATGCAAACAGAGTCCTTCTTACAAGAGATGCAGAGTGAAATAAGCTGATGACCGGACAATTTTTGCCTCATTTTTAGCTTTTTTGATCCCGAGCAGTGACTCTGAACAATTAGAAGCTCAACAGTCTGATCTTCAGAGGTGGGGGCTTTTGTAGATGTAGAGCATGCACCACGCCTTTATAGACGACAAGTCCTCAAAGCAACCGTGTGGGGTTTAATTCCCAGTAGGGGGACCTTTACCACATGTCGTCCCACATTCTCTCTTTTTTTCTGTCTCTACACTTTGCTTAAAGGATGCTGTAACTACAGGAAAATGACTCCTAAACTAGATATTATAAGTATGATAGAAGAGTTTTTGAGCTTGAAGATGCAAAAAGCTACCTAATAGGAAACGGTATTTTAAGGCTGTAAACAAAGGACTATTTTAGTTTGATTATTCGGTTCATTATTCTCATGAAAAGTCACATTCAGCAGATTTCTCACATATTGTTTACGCTTCTTTGATGAATAATGGGAATACCTGAAAAAATGCAAGTCAAGTTCCACACTTTGTTTTTTTGTTTTTGTTTTTTTTGTTACAAAAACATATATTCATCCAAAAAGGCAAACTGCTGATTTATCAAGACTATAATCTAGACATAATAAGAACTCTCGTCTCGGCTGCACCTGCCTGCACTCCTCTCTATTTTCACACGATGGAATGATTCCACCATGCTCACCCGTAAAAACAAAGTTCTGCTGATTTCAAAGTTGGGGAAGCTCAGACCATGCTAGTCCTTTATTTTTGTTCATTAAAGTCACCTTTAAAATGTTACCCTTTTTATTCCTCCCTCCATTGTTGATATCTCCACTTAGCATCCATGTATTTGCAGGATCATTATAAGGAGCCATCTTCCTGGAACACAGTGCATATAGTCTCTCCGAGAGTTTTATGACATGTAGAAACCTAGTTGCTGGTCATTCAGGGAGTGAGGGAACTAGAGAGAACCTAAAGTTATCGTAGCCTGCCATTACTGGATTTAGGCTCTACTTTGTGACCAGCATCTTGCACGCTGACATTGTCCAGCCACAAACCCGGAGATTGAGAATCTGCCACAGCTTTCTAATCTATGAGTTAATTGTTTGGAAAACATGTCACATTTCATTTGCAGTCTCTGACCCAGCCCTGTTCTTTTGTCACTGCATGCAGGAATGCCATTTCATCCATGTGATGTGGCTATTCCTGTACAGTCGGGAGGGTTTGCCCCAGTCCGCAGATCGTTGTGATAATCTGCAGCACTCTGTTCATTTTTGTCCTTTTTAAGTAGAGCATATATCTTCCAACCTGGGACTAGTCATTGTGGGTATGTTAATTGATAAGGAGGAGTGTTATCCACAGTTCATATCTCGTCTTCATTTGGGTCAACCTCAGGTCTGTTGTGCTCGGTTTACCGAGCGCCGCTGCAAATATAGCCTAGCCTCAACCCTTCTGTATGTGTCTAGTAATTGCATTCTAGAAATGCCAACATCGCGGCTGCCAAGTAGCCCTCCTTGGGAGGTGCGATCACGCCTGTTCAGGCATATTATCTCAGAGCAAGCTGTGAATGACTACAGAAAACACTGAAGTCACTTGGAGTTTCTGGAACATGGCGGCTTTTTTATATTCCATATGGTGAAAGAGGGGTTCCTGTTCATGAGGTGAATTTTCTATAAACCAATGGCTAATATTGAGCGCTATAGTAGTATATACAGGTGCTGGTCATAAAATTAGAATATCATGAAAAAGTAGATTGATTTCAGTAATTCCATTTAAAAAGTGAAACTTGTATATTATATTCATACATTACATACAAACTCATATGTTTCAGATGTTTATTTTGTTTAATTTTGATGATTACAAATGACAACAAATGAAAATCTCAAATTCATCATATCAGAAAATTAGAATATTACTGAAGACCAATAAAAACAAAGGATTTATAGAAATGTTGGCCAACTGAAAAGTATGAACATGAAAAGTATGAGCATGTACAGCACTCAGTATTTAGTTGGGCCTCCTTTGGCCTGTATTACTGCAGCAATGCGGCGTGGCATGGAGTCGATCAGTCTGTGGCACTGCTCAGGTGTTATGATAGCCCAGGTTGCTCTAATAGTGGCTTTTAGCTCTTCTGAATTGTTGGGTCTGGTGTATTGCATCTTCTTCTTCACAATACCCCATAGATTTTCTATGGGGTTAAGGTCAGGAGAGTTTGCTGGCCAATTAAGAACAGGGATACCATGGTCCTTCAACCAGGTACTGGTAGCTTTGGCACTGTGTGCAGGTGCCAAGTCCTGTTGGAAAATGAAATCTGCATCTCCAAAAAGTTGGTCAGCTGCAGGAAGCATGAAGTGCTCTAAAACTTCCTGGTATGTGGCTGCGTTGACCCTGGACCTCAGAAAACACAATGGACCAACACCAGCAGATGACATGGCACCCCAAACCATCACTGACTGTGGAAACTTTACACCGGACTTTAAGCAACGTGGATGAAGTGCCTCTCTTCTTTTCCTCCAGACTCTGGGACCTTGATTTCCAAAGGAAATGCAAAATTTACTTTCATCAGAGAACATGACTTTGGACCACTCACCAGCAGTCCAGTCCTGTTTCTCTTTAGCCCAGGCAAGACGCTTCTGACGCTGTCTGTGGTTCAAGAGTGGCTTGACACAAGGAATGCGACAGCAGAAACCCATGTCTTTCATACGTCTGTGTGTGGTGGTTCTTGAAGCACTCACTCCAGCTGCAGTCCACTCTTTGTGAATCTCCCCCACATTTTTGAAGGGGTTTTGTTTCACAATCCTCTCCAGGGTGCGGTTATCTCTCTTGCTTGTACACTTTTTTCGACCACATCTTTTCCTTCCCTTCGCCTCTCTATTAATGTGCTTGGACACTGAGCTCTGTGAACAGCCAGCCTCTTTAGCGATGACCTTTTGTGTCTTGCCCTCCTTGTGCAAGGTGTCGATGGTCGTCTTTTGGACAACTGTCAAGTCAGCAGTCTTCCCCATGATTGTGTAGCCTATAGAACTAGACTGAAAGACCATTTAAAGGCTTTTGCAGGTGGTTTGAGTTAATTAGCTGATTAGAGTGTGGCACCAGGGGCCATCAATTTTGAACCTTTTCACAATATTCTAATTTTCTGATATGATGAATTTGAGATTTTCATTTGTTGTCATTTGTAATCATCAAAATTAAACAAAATAAACATCTGAAATATATGAGTTTGTATGTAATGTATGAATATAATATACAAGTTTCACTTTTTAAATGGAATTACTGAAATCAATCTACTTTTTCATGATATTCTAATTTTATGACCAGCACCTGTAGAACCTTGCTAACATGTTTTATGCACTTTGAATTTTTCTAAAAGTTTATCATTTTTAAAATCACAAACTAATTTATTATCTTGGGATTGTATCTGATAGAGCAAACCAGAGGTTTGCATAATAAGGTAGAGGGGTAACCATCCATGCTACTTATATTTATTGCTCTAAAATGGATCTAACAATTGCATTGTGTTCAGTCAGCTTAATCAAAAATTGATCTGTAATGATGATTAGCTTTCTGCTACAATCACACACATTTAGCCTGTTTTTCATCAAAACACAGTTTAATCCCAGTTGAACTGGATGAAGCACATGTGAAGATTATTAGTTTTCAAACATCCCAACTGTTTCCTATCCATCTACACCCTTCCACCATATCACGTTGCTCCGATTTTTTTATTTTTCTTTGCAACATTTAACTTCCCTTTGGGATTAATACAGTTTTATTTCATTTAACTGAGTTTAATTTTCCCCTAAATGCATGATTTTAAGACTGCATGACCAATATTTATACTATCAAGGTATTCTACCATTGGAGCTGCAGAAATCCTGCCCTCTGCAAACGTGGGTCCTTTCCAGGTACTTTGACTCCCCTCCTCCTGCAGTCCGAAGAGATGCCTGATTAATTGGTCACTCTATATGTAGACAATAAATAGGTGGATATAAATCTACCTCTAATCTTTTGTTAAATATAATGTTTCCATATTTTGTCAAGACACCTGAGCAAATATTTTCTACAAGCTGAATTTCATTTCCTCTGCTCTTCCCTAAGGCCTACACGCTGTATGAGATATGAGGTTTTAAATATTTAAAAGGGGGCTGAAAAGGCTGCTTCAATATGACTTTAGATGGTTCACGACCGCAAGCAGTGAGGCAGATGAAAATATATTTAGCTGCAGCTTAGAAAAAAACAAAAAAACAAAACAAAACCAGGTGCAAAATCTAATATTTTTCTAGTGAGCTAACACCCGACAAACATTTCAAAGCTCATCTGCAGATGTTCCTGTCAAGCTGCCTGCTTTAATTCAGTTGGGATACGGAATTATATTTTGACTTGCCTGACATGTTATCATTACGGTATTTAGTTTCACATGCTTTTGAAGTCAGGTTTCTGACTGTCGCTGCAGCCCTTTTACCCCGGCTGAACCGCACGCCGCGGATCTGTGTCATGTCCAGCCACCCGGCTGCATGTCAACGCACACGCACAGAACAAGCCACCAACAAGAAGAAGGCTTTGTGCGCTAGCCGCCGGTGCTTTCACAGACCTCTACAGGGTTAGTGGGGACATATGTTCTCGATAGACCCGTGTCGTCAGTCCTTCCTAACACAAGCGCTGGTTGACAGCATGATTGAGAGAGGGTGAGGCCTCGTACAAAGGTGGTTCTGTACAATACAAAGCTCAGTTTGGGCCCTAGTTCAATCCAGGCTTGGCCACCAGTCTTTCTCCGGTGAGGAAATAGTCAAACGTGGGACATACTGTAGATTGCATGTCAAAGCTCTTGCATTAGACTGGCTATAAGTTAGTTTAATTATAATCCTCATAGAGCTGCAACTAACGAGTAATTTGCAAATTGATTAATCTTTCGATTGATTTATTGATTAACCGTATAACAAAATGGTTCTTTAAAGAAGACTTTATACAGAATTAAACCAGGTGAAACAAAAACTTTTCGACTTTCCGTTCTCGATAGAGCATGATGAAATGAGAAAAAGTTATTTTTTTAATCTTAAATAAAATATTTAAATATATTTTCACAATTTTGGTATAATTACTTCTCTGAGTGGGTTGCTATGTCAGCTAAAGGTATGTTATAGAACAACTTTATACTACAGTGAACAATTAATTGATTACTGAATTAGTTGATGATTATTTAAATTATCGATTAACCTGATCAATTTTTTCAGCCCTAGATTCTTTGCATGTTACCTCTTGTTTAAAAATACAACAAATAACGCCCGAATTTAATAGTTTTATGAAATCGATTAATTACACTCCTTAAATTAGAAATGTATTGCATTCTTCCGTGCTGATTTGATTTGTTTTTCTTCCTGCAGCTAATAACACATTTATTTAGATTTACTTTTTAAAATAAGATATTTAAATGCTCCAAACACGGTGTAGAAAACTGCATGCTATGGAGCGAGTTATCGTGCTAGCAGTTTTGAATCCAAATGTAATTTAAAGGAAGAAAGCCAGTCTGATACGTGATGGCAGTAATGATCATCATCAGCTGATGCAGAGAACATGCTTATTCCAGACCTATAACGTTATAAATGTAACAAAAATCTATCAAAACCATGCCAAATATAAAAAATTAAAATAAAACAACTGTAGCTAAATATAAGCCTAGACGGTCAAACATTAATAGTTATCAGGAAACTGATTTAAGTTGGGGACTCTGAAACCAACCCTTTGGAAAACTTGAACTGATGCTCTGGATCTGAACTGTACTAAAATTTCATTTGTTTAGTTTTCTTTTAACCCAAAATGAGATGCATCATGTGCATTTGTAGGCAGGAAAAATCTCATTAGATTTAAAATGAATAAGCAACTGAATTTCTCACTCCAGGCCTTAAGCTGGTGGTAATATGCTTAAGCCTTTATAGCCCAATCCAAGAATAAAACAAAACAGAAAATAACAGTTTTTTGGTTTCAATTCCTTATTTGGCCTTTTAACAAAATATGTAAAAAGAAAAAACAGAAATAAATTTTTGATATTAATAATTTATTACTATGCGATAAGTCAAGATTATTTTTTGTGTAGTCTTCTGCCCTCTGTTATCAGGTATATCTGATTATGTACAATAGGATTTTGAGCAAAGTTTTTACCATTAAATTATGCAAAAGGTGTCAGACGCAAAACATTTCAGAAACCGTATGTATCAAATATGATACATTTGGCATTACAGGTTTAAAGTGGCTTTTCAAACCTGAAAGAGTGGAAAAGAGAGTTTTAGCCAACATGCAGATTCATGCATGCAAGTAGAATTTAGCACTTTTTCACTAAAAGGTTACAGGAAAGTCCTGCAACCGAGGACTCTGGACAAGTAAGCTTTTAAGGTCACTAAAAAACTGAAACCCTGCGAGTGTAAACGAAAATCGGAATATAAATTGCAATATTGGTTTAAAATAATATACATTTTAATGTATTTGCATAATCATTCAGCCCTGCAGTAAACCTGAAAAATGTATACATTTTATTACTGTTTGATGCAAATTACTTATCATAGCTGATCAAATCTTCCCAATTTGATGCATCACTACTTTTATATGCTTTTTCTTTTGTTTATTTGTTTTTTCTTCAGCTTAATCCCTGATTTTGGATAATTCCTTGGATTTATAAAACAAAAAATCCAGGTTGATGACAACAGCGATGCTTTAACGATTGTGCTTCATTATTACGACCCTAGTAGTCTGTAAAGCAAACCTCCGTTACAATCCAAGAAATCAAGCTATAAACCACATACGTTAATTATTTAGAGAGTTAATAACTCTCATGGTGTCTCTATTTTTTTTCTATGAATCTAAATCCTTTGTTTGTTCGGGGTCTTTGTGGAGATGCCATTTAGAGACAATTGCAACATTTTAAAAGTCCGGTGTTGCAATCGACTGCAGTGCATGAGGTTTTTAGTGTGTTGAAAGCAGATGTAGTTATAATTAGGTTCATCTGCTTTTTGTTTTTTAATAAGAACACTAAAAGGATCCTGCCTCTGGTGTGGTATAAACACTCTGCTAATACACTTCTTAGAAACTAAATCAGTTTCAGAGGTATTAATACTGCAAAACAAATGAAAGCTTTGGTTTTGTTGTCCGAGACAGAGAGAGGATATGTTGACAGCAGATCCATAGCTGTTGTCGGTAATTATAAACATGTTTTTCCAACATTTTGTATATTGCTGTGTGAAAAAATAACACGATCAGAAAGGGATCTGATTGTTGCCTCCAATAATCACGTTCATGCAGTTTTTTGTTTTGCACGTAGTCACTGACCAATTTCTCACTATGCTGTCTTGCTGATGAGCATAAAAAAATGATGTTAATGTTAAAAGTAGCACCAGGGACTCTGCCTATGGATAAGATTACCTAGCTGGTTCTGTCAGGACCCTGAAAGACAGATGAAGTAATTAACATTTTGCAGCGACTCTCTATTTGCTTGGCTCGTCATTAAAGTGATCTTTAAGGCAAGGTACATAACGCCGGGGAACACGCAGATAAGCTGTAATGACACTATCTCTGCAGCAGGTTACTAACAGCCTGCACACAGCTGAACACGCAGCTATAGTACTCCGTCTTCCTGATCCTTTCAGCCTCGTCCATTGTTCCGTCTCTGCCATGCTCCAAAGCTGATTACAGCGCCTCCTCTAATGAAAGCTAATCCTGTGACACGGCATTGTGTAGGAGGAGGAGGAGGAGGTAAAGGGGGGCGGGAGTGCAGGATTGAGCAGGGAATATCTTCTTTAAGGCTTGTCAGAGCTTTTCTAATAAAAAAAAAGAAGAAGAAAAAAATGACAGAGCAGTAATGCATCTACAGCCGTAGAAATCCGTGAGGCGTTGGCACTTTTTCTCCGCTATGTTTTAATCTTTTGGCCCCATAAATGACACATCAGTCACAGGTTTTGTGCTTATGACACAGTTGCTCACCGTCTTCATGATCTCACCGTATCGTTACCTATGCGTTGTGTTTCAGAAGTCTAGGAAGCTACAACGATGTGGGTAGATTACCCTCAAGCATTGGCTTCTACTGCCTTTAACATTGTAGCCAACCATACATAATTTAATCGCAAGATAAGGGATGGACATGCCAGAAAATTATCTGGCAGCTGGTGATGCAGGTCTATTATGAACCCAGCAGCTATGGCGTTCGCTCAAGCGCTACTCAAATATCAGAGCAATGACAATATAATATAAATCCTTAATCTAATTTACTACTGTGTAAATAATCAGTACAGATGAAGGATTCTCTCACCTCAGAAAGATAGATGCTTAAAACTGACAGTGAATCAGACATATTGTTTTTTTTTACCTGCAGTTATCTGAGCAGAAAGAGAGATTTAAAATCTTATGATTTTGCAAGATGGTAAAGCATTTGATGTTACATTTACCTGTCTTTAGGTGCTACGATATAAAAAAAACATCTAAGAAACCTAATAAGATACTTTTTTTAGCCTCCCTGCAGTGAGAAGTCTTCCATTATATTTTTTATATCTTAGAAGAATAGCTGACATCACATCATGATGTGAGAGAGCGGTCGCTGGGAAACTGGGCTTTACCATTTCAAAACAAAGGGCAGTATGATTACAGAGTTGACAATTTAAATCTTCTTTAGCATCCAACATTGGAGATTAGTGCTGCTAGCTGCAATAAAACATCAATCTGTTTGTTTATTTCCTAGAAAATGTAAATCTGCCCCCGAACACTCCAAGCTGCCACCATTTGTGAAACCATCATGTTCCATAAATAAGCAGAGTTGGAAAGTTCAAAGGGATTCAGCAGAGACGCTGTACTTCAGCTGTCTTGGTTCTCACTTAAAGTCTTGCTCTTTCTGTGTCTCCGTTGTCCTGAATGAACATCTTGGTTTGTCCTAAAAACTGGATTTGTTTAGAATAAACTCTCACATCTCTTTGTCGTCTTCTATTAGATACATTGTTGTGAGTGTTGTTGTGTGATCCTTGTAGCCTTTAGTGCTTTTTACTGCTTGAAAAGAATCGAACTGCATCTCCAGGTGGACTTTTTGCTTTCTAAAAATAACAAAATGCCAATTTTTTAGCTGCCTATATTTTTGGCGTCTTTTAAAATGGGTGTTTCTGTTTCAAATGTTTCATTAGGATTTCTCTTTTCAAAATTTTTTATTTGCTCTATACGCAGTTCCTATTTTCTCTACCTGAGCAAACTTTGTGTTGCTTTTCTCCAATTGGCCAATACTGAAGCCCAGTGGAGGTCCTGGCCTGTTTGTTGTCGTTTAAAGGAAAAGCACAAAAAGGGGCACAAGCTTATTAGCTTACAACTAAATATGAACTCAGAGCTCACACATTTGCCACAGAATGCCCTACTCTAAGTGATACTCCAACCGTCCCATTTTTAAAACAGCGAAATGCTTGTAGATCCACTAACTCACCTGGAAATTCTTCATCTACTCTGCAGCATTGTACTCAGCCATATATTTTTTTTTTTGTTCTGAAAGGCTACTGCGATGCTCAAAACTTTTTTTCTTAGATCTGTTTTGCTCTCCTAATCCCAGTAAAATGAGAAAAAAGGGTTATCCCTTTATAGGAGCAGCTGAACAGCAGTTTTGTGTTGTGATACATGGTGAAACAATGACAGATTTACTGGATGAAAACAACGCAATGTGTCTGGAAATGACTTACTAAGAGTTGGTGTCTTTATTTAAAAATTCATAGTGAAACTTTCATGCAACAGTCTTGTGCCTGATGGCTTTTTGTCAATCCTCCACGAGTATTGTCAGAGAGCAGCGTATTGGTCATCACTGCTCATCCAAAGGTGACGTCAAACAACCTTTCTAATGATGTGCAGATTAGTTTCTCCTGTTTTTCCTGATTTCTTGAAAATAAGTTGTTAAATTTTGGCTTTATTTACAGTGTCATGAATGAAATGTGCTTTGTTTGGAAGGAATCAATGGTGGGATTTACTTAGCAAACTGATCGTATTAGATGAGCCATTAGATGCATGCCTGGCCAGTGAGATGAGAGAATACCCCCATCCCCTCCCTTTCTTTCTTCTTCTTCCACCACCTGTTTTTCCAACCCCACCTGGCAGAGGGTGATAGGAAGGCTGGCAAGACAAGATATTTAAAACTATCCTTTTTATGTTTTTAAGGGAGAAGGAGAGGACGTGGATGAGCTGGGAGTGCCCCTGACAAGCTTCCACCTCAGGCAGCTAACCATGTCTGAAACCAATCAAAGCAGAATAACAAACATTTCCTTTGTTGCGCATGCCTTCTCTACAGTTTCAATAATTCTTTCTTGTCATGGAAACAATTATAGTTGTCTTTAGAAATAAATAAGGCCTTTAAAATGTTATTAAATATATTTCTATAAAGTTAATGTTTTATGCCATTTTGTTGTAGCATCCTACTCTACTTTTGGTAGAGGATGTTACATTTATGTGAGGTTATTTCAGCATCAGCGAAAGCACTTCATCTAAAGAGTTTGAGTGCATCAGAAAAAAAAAGTTAGATTTTATTTTTTGTAACATCTTTGAATAACCATGGGCTTTTTACATTCCCAAAGGCAACTATCAACTACACTTATCGTAGTGTGGACACTTGAAGAGAGTTTTATTTCGGTTCATAAATAAAAACTGCCGTTGACTTCTGTAATGGAAAGGGTGTAGCTTATAATGGGTACCACTTTTACATTAAGTTAAACTAATGTTTCACCCTCACAACACAATAGGAACAAAACAGCGTAAACTTAATTTTCCATACTGTATTGAGAAATTGTTTAATAGTGAGTAAATTATTAATTCAACACTAAAAAAACTTTATATTTTCAGGACAACTATTCCAATTATCTGCACCTCTTAAGAGGTACAGTAATTATTTAATGTAGTTCCTGCCTTTGGTTTATCAAATGATAAAATTCCCCTTAATTCATTTCTAGATTCATTTTTATTTAACATGATCTGGACATGATTTGGTAGAAGTGTTTTTGGTTTTTTACATGATTTGTATTGTTATATAATCCTTGAAATGTTATATGTTTAACAAAGATGTATTGAAATTAATTGTTAGCAAGGCAAATTTAACAACAATAATTGTTGAAAAGTGATTTATGCGGAAGAGGATTAGGACCACTGAAGAAAAAAAAAAGTTAGCTGATTTTTAAATTTTATTTGAGTTTAGTATGGGAAAAGAATTCTGACTTTTTTCTCAGAATTCTGACTTTAATCTCAGAATGTTGACTTTAATCTCAGAATTCTGACTTTATTCTCAGAATTCTGACTTTAATCTCAGAATTCTGACTTTTTTCTCAGAATTCTGACTTTAATCTCAGAATTCTGACTTTAATCTCAGAATTCTGACTTTAATCTCAGAATTCTGACTTTAATCTCAGAATTCTGACTTTAATCTCAGAATTCTGACTTTAATCTCAGAATGTTGACTTTAATCTCAGAATGTTGACTTTAATCTCAGAATTCTGACTTTAATCTCAGAATGTTGACTTTAATCTCAGAATTCTGACTTTTTTCTCATAATGTTGACTTAAATCTCAGAATTTTGACTTTAATCTCAGAATTCTGACTTTTTTCTCAGAATTCTGACTTTAATCTCAGAATTCTGACTTTAATCTCAGAATGTTGACTTTAATCTCAGAATTCTGACTTTATTCTCAGAATTCTGACTTTAATCTCAGAATTCTGACTTTATTCTCAGAATTCTGACTTTAATCTCAGAATTCTGACTTTTTTCTCATAATGTTGACTTTAATCTCAGAATTCTGACTTTAATCTCAGAATTCTGACTTTAATCTCAGAATTCTGACTTTAATCTCAGAATTTTGACTTTAATCTCAGAATTCTGACTTTAATCTCAGAATTCTGACTTTAATCTCAGAATGTTGACTTTAATCTCAGAATGTTGACTTTAATCTCAGAATGTTGACTTTAATCTCAGAATTCTGACTTTAATCTCAGAATGTTGACTTTAATCTCAGAATTCTGACTTTTTTCTCATAATGTTGACTTTAATCTCAGAATTTTGACTTTAATCTCAGAATTCTGACTTTTTTCTCAGAATTCTGACTTTAATCTCAGAATTCTGACTTTAATCTCAGAATTCTGACTTTAATCTCAAAATTTTGGATCTTAATGTAGATGGGCAACATGAAGGAAGAGATGAGGGAGTACTGAGCCTCACCGACAAAAATGTGAGTTGTTTGGAAGGGCCAGTGACACATTGGTGGAAAATAATGGAATTGAGGAACTTTTTACGTGCCTGAGGGGTCCCCTCATTAATGGAGGAATAGAAGGTGATTAAAACAAGAGAGCTAGTCTCTAAAACAGACATGGCTATGGCTTGATGCTAACATGTTTGTTAGCTGTCAGAATTCAGTCAGAATTCTGAGATTAAAGTCAGAATTCTAAGAAAAAAGTCAGAATTTTGACTTTTTTCCAATATTAAACTGAAATAAAATGTAAAAATCAGTTAATTTTTTTTTTTTTTTTTCAGTGCCCCTAATCCTCTTCCGTAGATTTAGGTAGAAATAATAGGAATCTTTTTGTTCTCAACTGCTGCCTGCTTGACAGATGTAGAGTCGGCAGTTGTGTTAATGATGTGAAAGCCTTACCCAGTCTGATTACCTATACATTTCATTTTGATGGTTTTATGAAATATTCTGATTTTCTCAGGAAGTGGATTTGGGTTTTTTATTTGCTGGGAGACGCAATAATCATAAGTAGGAAGATTGAAACAGTTGTTCAGAATCAGAAATAACTTTATGAAATCCCATAAGGAAATGAAACTTTGTCACAATGCACCAAAATCAAAAAAATAAATTAATTTATAACTATAAAAGAAACTAAAATTTAAGAATAGACTAAAAAGTGTTTGAAAAAAGTTCAATACAAAATTTAGGTGGTTATTAAAAACATTCAACATCTACATCTAACCCACTGTGTGAAATAAAACCATTTAAAAGGTTCCATCCTTTGACCTAAATCATTATTCAACTTATTTTTGATGATTTTTGTCTCCTGTTGTTGCAACAAAATACTGGATGTGATTTTTTATTTTTTTTTCCTGGAGTCTTCTTCATAGTGTTTCTGTTGACTAATTCTGCATCTCTGTTCCAGTCACATGCTCTTAACCCACTTCCTGTAAGGGTGAAATTATTAGTGCACGGAGATTGCTGCAACCGCTAACATTAGCTTCAATCACTGTTTGATGATGTTCAAAAGCCTCAAAGGTTCTGTTCTGTCTTGTCATAAAAAAAAAAAAATAGTGCAGCAATGTCTACAGATTTTCTGTAAATTGACTGAAATATTAGGATGTGACTTTTGAAAGTAAAAATAAAACATGATTATATTCCCACAGGATGAATTTGTAGTTACAGACTTACATAACTGTGCTTCCATCCAGAAATCTGACAATCAAAAGGCCCATAATGCATCGCCCTTTAGCGCTGCCCTTTCTTCTAAGATCTGATCGCCTTTTCTGTCAAACACAGCTTTTCAGACACTAAAATGACTGCCGTCGGAGCGTGGCCTATAATTTGCGGTCGACTGTAAGACCTGTAAATCTGCAGGGACATCCCATCACTGGTCGGTGAGTCAGGGAGTGGTGGGCTGCTTTATTGGCAGATGTCTCCCCCTTTTTTCCTTTTCCCCCCCACGTCCATTTCGATGCATTTTTATGTGGCCGTATCGATCTTCCTCTCCTTCTGACTCACGCTCCTCACCTAGACCTGCTCCAAATTACTGCAGTCATTTATGTGCTGTGATTCGGGTCGCCACTGGCAGCTCGCAGAGCCATTGATCCGCAGCGTGCAAACACTCACACACACCCAATGGAAACTCGCTGTGTGGACATCCCTCAAGAAAATACCTCACCAACCCCCACCACAGCCTACTCTGCCGCCTACTCCCTTCCATCCATCCTCGCATGCATAAACATTCATCCATTCCTACATTCTCCCACGTCAGCCTCCCACGCTTCAGCCATAACCCCGCTAATTACTCAGAGAGGTAGTCAGAATGCTCTCAGAGCTGCAGTGAGTTTCAATCTTCTGCTTCTGCATTTATTATCCGCATTTCTCTGCTAAAACCTGTTGAGGGAAAAATTTAGGGACTTGTTTTTGTATTCTTCTTCATAACTCAAGCAGTCGTTGCTGCTGGTGTTTTAAAAATAAAGCTCTGGGCCAACTTTCTTTTTTTTTCTGATATCCTCAAGGCTGCCATTGTTGACTTAGTTATACTGTTAAAGTATTTAGCTCACGACCTTTCTGCTTTAATTAGCTGCATACCTTCATTGCTGCTATTGACAGGATCCTGTGAAAAGACAGATGTTAATGTAGCCAACAGCTGTCAGACGCACCGTTACTCCTGCATGGGTTGTTCCCACCTCATTTGGCCGGCGTTTGCACAGCTTCAAATCCGGGCCGAGCACAACATGCTGGCAGGAACTCATTTTTAAGCAAGGATTTGATGGATAAAAGATTAAGACTCCACAGTGCTGTTTCCTTGGCAACCTCTTGAATCGCTTTTATCTCTGTTGTTTGTTGCTGTGATGTAAAGCTCTGCAGCAGATGATGGAGATGGTCAACAGCTTTCAGAAATGATCTGCTGGAGGCATTTAATAGAAGTTTTTAACTAATCTAAAGGGGTCTGTCAAATATGGCGGCTGGTTTAAAGTTTTTTGGTTTCAGGGTTGCTGCAGGTCAATATGTTTGCATGCAAAATCAGACTTTATCAAACATGAAAATATTCAGCCATGTTTAAAGAATTAATAGCCTTGGAAAAATCAAACATCTGAAAGAAATCTTGATTCTTGTTGTGTTGGTAATTTTCTTTTACACAACATGTTTATATTTATATGTCTGCTAGAAAAAAAAAAAACAATGAAAGGAGAAAACTGGTGAAAAAGACCCAAAATATGTCAGGTTTTAGGTCAAAACAAACCATAA
This sequence comes from Cyprinodon tularosa, assembly GCF_016077235.1. Lineage (NCBI taxonomy): Eukaryota > Metazoa > Chordata > Actinopteri > Cyprinodontiformes > Cyprinodontidae > Cyprinodon > Cyprinodon tularosa. The sequence continues at coordinate 1,308,143 of NW_024039707.1, read as the reverse complement.
AGACAAGTAAATATCCCTAATTCACTTATTAAACGAAAGGAAGTACCTTTGAGCAAAGAGCATATGCATTTTTAATTGAAGCTACTTCAGATGCAGACACAATCCTTCTCTAGATTGAAATCAATAAGCTATTGGCACATCTGGAATCCTCATACAGAGTTGGAAACGGCTTAATGATACATTTAGCTGCACTAAAGGTTTGTCTTTAATCACTGATTTTGCAAAATACTTTTATTCCCTTCCTGCTAATATTGAAAAACCATAGTCGGAGCATCAGAATGCAGTGATTCAGCAGTTGATTGGCTTAGTTTCCAAGCTAAAGGGCATAGAATATCCAAGATTTGAGACAGAATTTAACTGCCATTTGGTCTGTTTATTAAGCATTTATTTAGTATTAAATGTTTAAGTACATCGTAACAAATGGTTTGTTTTCAGGTGTTGAATATAATTGTAATAAATATGAAAGGGAGTAGTTAAAATGGGGCAGATTGACCAGATCACATAAAGTGAACAACTTTGAGCAAAAGTAAAATAATGCTTTGCAATTTAACGGTCAACCTACAAGGAGACCAATAAGGCAGATCGACTGACTCATATAATCAGACACAAACTTGAGAAGCGAGTTAAAAAATCCAAACACAAAAAATTGAAATTAGGATCAGTCTCCCATTTGGTGGGGAACAGTGTAAGGGCTAAATTATTATTGGTAATAAAAGTGCAAAAATGATGAGCCTTTCTTCAATGATTTGATGGTTTCTGTACCAAAGGGTTCTCTGCTCTCATCACTCGTCTTTGAGATTCTGATTTCCTTTCTGTCTGTTGGAAGGTGGATGTTGTTGCCCCTCCTCTACTTCCCACTCTGTCCGTTTCTGTTACCACGCACGGATAAAGCCAGCAGTCCGAGCTTATAAGAGCTTCGTTCAGAACTGGCCTCCTTCCTGACTAATGTGTGCTGAAGAAGTTCATGCCAATTTCTACTCAACCTTTAGTTTTTGTTTTGTTTTTCTGCCTGTGAGCCTTTTGAATCCGTGTTCTGCCCTCGATGAGCAGATGTGTCCTGAATGCCCTTTGGGTTCATCTAATGAACCTTCATGCTCCCTGAAATGGGAGTTTGACTCCTTGTGGTATTTGCTCATTCATACTTTTTGGCTTATTTCAGTGACTCACAAATATAAGTTGTTTGTTAAAATGAGGAATTGATTAATCTTAAATTTTGGGAAAAAATCATAGACTTTAGTTTTTAAACAAAGGTGAGTTTTCAAGTAAATGCATGCAAAAAGACAAAACTCCAAAATTTGGTTAATCAATTTATAGAAAGGGATCACAGATGGAAAAATGGTAAAATAAAATAAATAAATAGATAGATAGATAAATAAATAAAAAGTAAAAAAATGTCTGATTTAGTTTCTATAATATTATACCTGCTTCAAACAATAAAGACTCACTGAAAAATGCAGCCATTCAGTCTGTAGGGGCTCCCAAACACAGGCCTTTGCAGTTCTCCTTTTTAAAATAAATTCTTATGCTCTAATATTATTATTATTATTATTATTATTATTATTATTATTATTAGGGGTGCACAGATTTATCGGCCGACCGATCAGTTTTGGGAGATCGGTGATCGGCAGATACCTTGATGTGAAACCAGTCTTTTCAATCGATAAGATCTACCTCTAGAAATGATTAGGAAACAGGGCTTTATACATTGTTTTTCTTCATACAAATTGGGACCATTTGAAGCAACACATCAAATTTTCATTTAGATTTTCTGTGTCTGAGCCAAATGAAGTGTGCTTATAACTTTTATTTTTCTCTTAAGACATAACCTGTATACTTAAAGGCCTAACCTTTATAAAATGTGTACAGAAGGTTGTACATCCAGCAGTTTATATCAGCTGCAGCATGTAGAAAGCAAGTATTCTTAGCTGTACTTTCTTCCATTCCCTTTCAGCACGTTCTATGCTACATTTAATGCTGGGCTCTGCAGTTTATATTATACCAATGTTGGTTGCCATCCAATGTATATACACCCCCCCCTAGATATCACAATGTCTTTAATAGTTTTTATGCCAATTTGTAACCAGAATTTTCAATCATTTTACATTTCCTTTAGGAATTAGTAATTTCTACAAATAACATTTCCATGGGCATGTAAAGGGTTGCATAGTTCAGAGGCTGCAGGAATAAAGCCATACGATCTCCATCTTTTGCATAATGCATGATGCGTAAATCAGCTTCCAGCTATCTGCACATTGTAAAAAAAAAAATAAAAATAAATAAATATATGCTGCTGCTGCATGAGATCTGGAGTCGTACTTTATTGGGGGCACAGCCTGTCCTTTCTTTCCCTGCCACCCACAGAAGCTCGTGCAATCTACTAATCCTGTTCTCCTATCCCACTCTAATTCGCTGCTGTTATGTAATTTAATTAACAAACTCTGGCTGTCAGTGGAGAGAGCTGCACACACAGCGCTTGGTGCCCTGTCCTCCGTGCCTACAGCACGCTCATAGGGTGGCTCATCAACGGAAGGCGACTAAATAGATCAAGCATGCAGCTGCTTTTTAATTTTTCATTGTAGGCTAATCGGATGTTAAAATGCCGACACATACTTTCACTTTTTCAACTTTTCGTGTTTTCAAACAAACCTTCCTCTGAGCGAAGGGATTTCATGTTCTGCTTGATCAGTTTCTACCTGACTCCACGCAGAGATCTTCCTTCTGCTCTCAGACCATTTTCTCTGGGTAAAAAGGCACCGATCAAGAGCATGCTAATGCTGATCCATGCCCTTAATTTACCTACCTTTGGTATATTTGGTATGAATTGACCTCTGTTTTCTTTAACCCACTAATCTAGGGGTAATTAATTGATGAGATGGATTAATTGAATTTCCTGTTTACTTGAGTTTCATTTTTTTTTTGCATGACTTGGACTTCCATAGCTCAGCTTGACATTTCGTCAACGCTTTTAGTTCTTAGATGTGTACTTAAAATAGGGCTGGGCAAATAATTGCATTTGTAATATAATCACAGTTTAGAAACTTGCAATTTATTCACTATACATTTCACAAGAGCAATTTCGATTTTAGGCAAAATCGTTCAGCCCGAACTTAAATCTGATAAGTTAGCTCACTGTGTAGCATCGCCAGCTGCAAACATTTAGTTTGTTATATATCTTGAAACATTATATGAATTATGTCATCCTTTCAATTCAGGTCACATTCCAAAGGGGATATTAGTGAAAAAAAAATAAAATTAGTATTTTTTCAAAGTAATCTATTTAATCGGATTTGGTAGGAAAAAATATCCGATTTGTAAGCCGTATGCTTATAATGTAATATATGACTTTTATTTATTATTGTAATAAATAGAACTCTCAGAAATATAGACTAAGATATCTAACATTAGCAGGGTTACAGCAATTAATCAAGAATAAATGATTATGAAATAATCGCCAAGCAATGTAGTAATTGATTAAGCTTTAACCAGAGTATACAGACTCTAAAACGTGCCTTTAGCTGACAGAGCAACCCACTTAGAGCAGTAATTATACCAATATTGTGAAATTTTTTTTAAACATTTTTGCATTTTAAATATGCTCCACCCAAAAGTCCTCAACGGGAAAAGTTTTAGTTTCCCATGGTTTAAATTCTGTTAAAAATCTTGTCTCTTTTGTTGGATTATTAATTAATCAACTGAAAAAAATATTTGACTGATTAATCGCTGCAACCATAAATATTAGTAATCTATGTCAAGTTGGTTTTAGCTGGATGCAGCTGGTTCCTTAGTTTTGATGCATATTCTAGGTAGACTCTTTATTTTTTGTTTTTCTTAAATAGTGTCCAGAAAACGGTAGCTCTGTTTACATGAACAAAGTTTCATGATGGCAGTCAAATGAAGAAAACAGATGAGACCTTTATGAGATAATCGGACCATGAAGTGTGTTTACATGCACCATGCTTCATTCAGAATAGAGGCACTTTGACATGCTTAGAGCTGTTAGATTTCCTAAAAACAGCCAAAGGAAAGAAAGTGTTCTTGTTCTGGGTGCTTTTAATAGCGGTAACTTCCACTGAAGGATGAAATGTGTCTTGTTGAAGTAAGGGACACGTTCACTGTCGGATCATTCAACCACGATTAGAATGAACTGATCAAAGTCTTTAAATGGACACCGTTCTGACTGATAATAAAGAAATAAAGCACCTCTATGATTCAGATTATAATTTCCTGATGATTGGGCCAAATCCAAGCAGAATATTTTTATGGGAAACATTTTAATCCGACTGACCTTTTATTCTAAGCACTTGTGTTCATTTAAATATGCCTACTGTTGTTTGGTTTTAGTTGTCGTGTTAAAGTTGTAGGGAATTCATATTTAAATGTTAAATCATTCTGGCCTAAACATGTGTATACATTTACTCTTTATTAGACGATATTGTCCCAGATATTGTCTGTGGGGTTTTTCCGTTATCTTATGCAGGCCAGTTAGTTATCCGTCAGCTTGTACACCTAAATTCGGCCAATCATACATCAACGGTCATCTGTCAATCAAATTGTTTCGGTCATAGCATCTTGATTCATATGTGGCAGCTAATATACGCAATGGTAGAAATAAGAATCGTTTACTTTACCATTGAGTTCCGTCCCAGTGTTCATGGGGATGGATGTCTGTGTCTTCAGCAGGCGTAGAGCTAACAGAACTGGCAGCGTTGTAAGCCTTCTACACCAAACCAAGCTTCTGCCACCATTGCGTACTCTTCCACAAAATCTTCGTCCTCGCTTTCTTCCTCTAAATAAAAAAAGTATGTACACTCATCCACGACACAAATCTCTCCTCCTCTTGCACGTTTCTGCTATCCATAGAGTTTCCTTGACAGTGTCGTTGCTAAGTGCTACTTGGTCCCAATGTAATTTCCCACCTACTAGCACTAAGTTGCTAACTGGTTAGCGAGATGCTTTAAAGAAACCAGTCACAACCAAAAAGGCTTGAGGATCCTTCCACCACAACAATCCCACCCCCTTGATAATCGACCAATCACATTCACTTTATTCAATCGTGTAAAGTCGTGCACCACTCGGGAGAATTCGGAAATGCAACCATTGAACAGCTGCTTCCCTATGACTTTAAAACAATTAAAACTGCCAACAAATTAGTGCGGCAAAAGCCACCACAGGACCTCTGTTGCATGCTCTAAAGTAAGACATATTATTTTCTTTGGTTTTTGGTTGATTTAAAATGGCCCTGGTAGTAGTATCTTTGTTCATTTCAGTATTTTTTTCTTGCATGTCCAGTTCTATTGTACTAAAGGCCATAGCAGCCTGTTAAAGCAGCGGTTATGTTTTAAAGTAGTGTATTTTACCAGTAAATCTCCTAGCTTACAAAACCCAGTTGTAGAGAATCACTAGAAATTGAGATTCAGCCTCTGTTCATCTTCAGCTTTCTATCAGTCATGCTGGGAATTCCAAGGGTCAGGGTGGGACTGAGCGGCCGAACGTTTCTGCTTCGTTGGCTGTCATGGCGGTGGAGGGCTTTAAGCTCTGACCTCGCTCACCCTCTGGGAAAACGCCCTCAGGCACCACGCAGCATCAGAATTTTCTTTGGGCAATATCTGCTTGTGATGCAGAGATGTTGCTCATAAGCAGTTAGGTTTGTTAGTGTGGATACGTAAAGGGAGATGATCCATTAGGATCCATTATTCCAGCGCTGGGATATACAGTTGTACTTGAACGCACGTATCCAGCCTTTTCTTTCTCTGTGAGATTTGATTTTATATGAGCACTTTGTTTCTTTAGGTCACTATAGAATATGACTAAACTACAGCTTTGTGTTAAGATCAGAAAGATAAGTCCTTATCTGTCTGCTTCTTCAGATATGAGCCCTAGAACTACTGATTATCTGTGCTTGGTTTCACCTTTGGCTCTGTTTATTTTGCTCTGGTCATTTTTTTCTGATCTATGTTCAACATAGGATTCGATTGGTCGAACATCTTTTTGCCTGGGCTTGCAGGATATCCTGAACTTTTCCTTGAGCTGTTTCAGAATTGAATGTCATATATTTTTATAAAAGTACTGCATGGTACATTTGCATGTTAATATGTTTGGATCTAGTGGGATTACTCTAAATGAATCTGTTCTTAAATCATGAATCAGCCTGGCGTGTTCCCTGACCTTTGCGTTATCAGGGCATCTTTCTCTGCCACAGTTTTTCCTTCCACTAGATTTATTTTAGGGTTTAATGTAAATTAAACCTGTTAGAAAAGATAGACCTGGTCAGAAAAGAGGATGACTGAGGAAGAATTGTGAAATAGTATAGATAATTTTTTTTAAATAGATGGGGGGGAAAAAATGACATCCATGTTGTTTGAAGTGTTGATATAAGTAAAGCTCTACAATTGCTTTTAGAAAAGTCAGCTTGAAATTGAGCTGCAGTATCTATTATGTAAATGCATCATTTTAGGGCTGCAACTAACGATTATTTTAAAAATCGATGAATCGGATAAAAAACATTTTTTATACTAACCTCTTTATTCCAAAATAAACATTTTAGACAGAACAAACAAGCACACAAGTACAGGTTGCTCATTAACTGTACTGGTGCAATATGAAAAATTAAATGTTTGTGTTAAAACTACGCAAACTTACATGAGAAATGTAGCCGTACATCCACAAAATATAGGGTACTTTGTTTCATAGGGCGCAAAAAAAGACATTTTTGTTTTTAAAAGCCCCTAAGGGGTTCAAACAATAGCCCCCCCCCCCAATTTCAACAAATGATGTTTTTTTTGACTAGAAGAGTTCTGCCTTTTAAGACAGGAAAGTATAGCAGTTAAAGTTGCTACTTGAGAAAATACTTAACCATAGAGATAAAAATAGCCCTGTGATTCAAATTATAAATTGTATTTGGAATAAAAATGAGAGAACTAGGGGTGCTAAAAAACACATCCTCCAAAGACAGATATTTACATGGGAATGTGGCATATAATTAATTGACATATTACTGATCTTCCTTGATTTTATTCTGCTTTACTTCCATAAATTGCAGGATCTTTACTTTATTTTTGCCAGAAGATTTAAACTTTAAAAGCCTTGCCCTCATAATTTGCAAGTTAATTTATTTATAAAGAAAATATAAACGCTGCTTAAGCTAATTCAAATGAAATTAAAAGTAAAATAAGTAGCCAACCTTATCACTGTCTGTAACCTACTAACAAGGTAAGGAAAGCATTAGATGAGCTACCTGGGAAACTAACGATACGTTTCCCCACTTTAAAACAAAACAAACATGGTCGCTCACCCTGCTGATGAGCTCTCTTCACTGCCATAGAAGGCTCCAACGTGTTTCCTTTTCAGGTGCTGCATCATAACAGTGGTGCTTCCGTGCCATGTTCATTTGTTTTTACAAAAGTTGCAAAGCGCAGGCTATTTTAATTATTGTGATCAATTTGCGCCGTCAATCCCGGCGCATGCGCGGTTCATTTGCAGTCTGGACGCTGAGGGTAAACATCCTGCTGCTCTGACTGCAGCGCTGAGAGGGACTCCTGCTGGAGCGGAGTTGGGATGGGGGAGGCGCCCCACGGCAATGACGACGGCGGCGGATGACGCATTAATCGCGCGACACAACTAATCGATGATGAAATTCGTTGCCAACGCTTTTAAAAGTCGATTTTTATCGATTTTATCGATTCGTTGTTGCAGCCCTACATCATTTATACTACTAGTAGTGGGGAAACATTAATGGTTCATCTCAATAAACTGTTAATTAATAAGTTAATTATTTTCTTCTTCTTTTTTTAAAGATTTTTTTTGGAAGCTGTTTCACATGCCTTATAAACACGCTCTAAATTAAATCACAGTCATTTCAAGGCTGCCATTACTTGTTGTGCAGATTTTCCAAAACGTTTCTTTTTTCCTCTCACTGAACTTTCCAGAACTATGCTGGGAAACCATAGTTCTGGAAAAGCTTCTGGATCAATGACCTTAAGCAATGACCAGCAGTCTCTGTTATAAAACGGCAAAATTCATTTTATAGCTTTTTTTTGTTGGTTTTTTAGTTAACATTTTCGTGATACTCCAATTAGTATTTTTATTAGCTTTAAACATTCTCGACTGGTGTGATTTAAATAAAGGCTAAATTAATCTGAGTGTAATGAATTATGATTTACTGAAATAAATAAAGCAGCGAAGATATTAAGTTTTGTTGAATCCATCCATTTGTGCTGACGTCTGCTCTCTTGGTGTGTGCCTGCTCTTAAAAAGCTGGCGAGCCAAAGAAGGAAAGATGTGCAGGAACCGCAGACACCTGAGCCGACAGATCGACCCAGTCTCCCAGTTACGCTTCATGTTCTTGGGTAAATGAAGCCAGGTGCCTTGAGAGCTCTGCAACAGTGTCTCACTTTCTCCAATTAAACTGATCTGTCCAGCACCGCATACCGACGCGCCTCCTGCTGCCTCATTCCTCAGAGAAGGTGTATTAGCTCTGAACTACAACCAATTTCAACATTTCAAGCTGCCTGTTCTCCCTCTTCTTCTCCACAGTTTCAGCTCTGTGGCTCGCCATAAAAATAAATTCACACCTCAGAATCTGTTCTTTAATGCTTTCTCTCACTTGCTCTACGAACTAAAGGCAACTTCTGATCTGAGGTTTCGAAGACTTTTTAACATAAAACTTATCAGGTCATGCTAAATTGCCATAAAAGCAATCAATGCTGGATAATGCGAAGCAGTTAAACAAACTTTTGAGCTTATTTTGCACACAAGCCAGACACCCAGAGGTTTTACTGGTCTTAAACCTAATGGCTGATGGATGGTTTTAATTTGGAGCAGGGAAATTACAATGCTAATCTGAGACAAATTACCAGAGAAAGTGAAATCAGGCTCCCAGGTTTCCTTCTTTCTGCTTCTCTGACCCTTGGTTAAACTTTTGTCGTTTTGATTTTAGCTTTCTGTGTAATTTCCTGGTTATTTAACAGAGTGGAACAGGGAAATGGTGAAATTAATGAAGGCGTGAGCCACGAGGTAATGGAGTCGATTACTGATTCATTCGAGTTTCAGAAAGATTATTATCAATAAGGTTTTTAGTGTTTCCATGAAGTTGTATAGGAACGCACAGACGGTACATTCTTATTTTTCTGCAAGTTTATTTAGTTGGAGCCATGAACTGTTGATCGTTTCCCTTTTGCTCACACCTTGTTCCCACTACAGCTTTCTCTTTAGGGCACAACCTACCATTACGATGTGCTATGTAATGCTTTTGGCAGGGTGGTCGGGGGGGGGCTGTTCATAAAAGGTCTTTTATAAATTCCACAGGAGGAAAATTTACAGCATTTTCATTGTCAGAACTGGAGGAAACAGAGGCGTGATCCACAGGGAGAGACGCCTGCAGGCCAAGAAAAAGGCTCCTATGCAGGCTTGTTACTGTTATCAAACATTATTTTGGTAAATATGACATTTAGGGAAGATGTGAATCTCTCCAAGAGTCTGAATAGAGTGATTGTTAGTAAAAGCTGTCCTCTTTTTGGAAACAGTAATCATTTCCAATCACCGCAAAGTTTACTTATATTTAGTCGGTTTATGGGATATTTCATTTACTTAAAAGTAAGAATACTTCTTATGGAAATCAAATAACCATCTTTCTCATGAATATCAATCTCTACATGGTTACCTTGAGGGCAACATCATGCAAACAGCAGTTGAATATATTATGTTCTCAATTGAATTTATTTGCTGTAGATTTTCTGCAGCATCTTCCAATGGTGTTATAGTTGTCATTTTTACATCCGTCTTTTTTGCAAAGTGCTCTAACTTACAACTTAGGAATGTGATCATGCTTAAAAAACAAACAAACAAAAAAGGCTAGCACACCACCTGAATCCTAATTTCATATAATGCTACAATTATGAGTAAATTTTTTCCTCCACGCTTTGAACCACGTGGCTTATACCAAGGTGCTGCTTTTCTGTGGATTTTTCTTTATCCTCCAGGAGGTGGAGGTCAAAGTTAGGAATCAAAGGAAAAGTGGCTACCTTTTATTTAGCAAAAGCACATGTTAACAGCAGGCACCACATTCTTTAAAAATAGTAATTGAGGGTGCGCCTTATAGTGAGGTGTTTTCCAGAAATTACGGTAATCTGTGCCGTAAGTTTTCTTCTGTCTGGTCTCCAAACTATTCCTCAGCATTCAGCCTTCACTTTACTTTTTGTGACAATCGCTGCGATTGAAAATCTTGTGACTGGTAGGTTGCCGGTTGATTCCCCTCGCTGTCCCTTTCAGCTATTGTTTCCTGAGGAAGATACCTACCTGCGTTACCTGCTTTTGGTGGCCAGAGTGTCTGGTGGCACCATAAATGGCAGCCTCCCTTCATGTGCACCATTGTAGCTGTGGCTATATAGTAGCTCACCACCATCAGCATGTGTGCCTGAATATAATGGATTTGATAAAGCGCTGTATGAGCACTGACCCTTTACAGTGGGCAATGGCAGCGTTTGTTCTGTCTATGTGCCCCATAGTAGCTGTGGCTATATAGTAGCTTACCACCATCAGCATGTGTGCCTGAATATAATGGATTTGATAAAGCGCTGTGTGGGTACCGGCCCTTTAGTGGGTAATGACAGCGTTTGTTCTATGTGCCACATAGTAGCTGTGGCTATATAGTAGCTTACCACCATCAGCATCTGAATGTGTGCCTGAATATAATGGATTTGATAAAGTGCTGTGTGACTACCGGCCCTTTACAGTGGGCAAATGGCAGCGTTCGTTCTGTCAAGAAGTTGAATTTTGGTTTTGTTTGACAAACAAATCAAAAACAACAGCTATAGCATATTCAATTTTATGAAAGAAAACATGAAAAAAAAAAGTTTTAAAAAAGCAATGCACATTGACTAAGCTTGTTTTTGCTGCTCTGATAACCTGTAAACTTCTTTCCCACTGGCCGAAAAACCTGTTTAAACCCGGGACCAATCAGCCTTTAGTGGCAGTGGGAACAACTCACTGACTACCTAGGTCAAACGACCGCCTCGGCTCTTTTCGTCAATCTGTGGGAACACCAGACCAGGGTTGACCCGCTAAATTACGTGCCACGATTGCACGCCACATACGGACGTCAACACCGTCCCAGTCGCTTATGATCTAACAAGCTGAAACAATTCTGTTTACATTTGATAAACATGGCGCAGCCTTTGTAAGAGGGATTTGGAGGGACAAAAGTACAAAAATGTTTTATGTTAGTCTCCATTGTTTACTTTCCCAGTATCTGTCGCACTTGTGACATCATCAACGCTAACCCATCATGATGGTGTTACTAGACACACAGCGGCGGAGGGACGGAGACCACGCAGCTTGCAGCCAGGGGTCAGACCCTGGTTTTTATGCCAGTGGGAAGGGAGCCAAATGCCGATCATTAGCGGGTCGACCCATGTTTGAAAAACACGCAATAAAGCTTTTTTTTTTTTTTTTGTGGGAAAGAGGCTTAAGTGAGATGGAGAACGGGCGCAAAGGAAGGAACACAGCAGAATAAACTTCCATGATTGATGCATTTTTGTTAAAGGAATAGTACACCCAAAACATGATTAGCCTTCATTTTCTACTCACCCCCATGCTGAACAACACTCTGGAGTACTTTTTTGATATCTCAAATGCATCTGGAGATCTGGGAGGCTTCTTGCTGTCTGCTGACATTCAAATAATGGAGGTCTATGGTGACCGAGACAGAAAGGTCCATAAAAGTCCACATAAACGTGTCAATATTCCTCCATACTGCTCGTCCAATGTATTCCAAGTTTCCTGAGTTGGTAGCATCCAGAATTTACTCGAAACGAAGTCATTTAGAATGTTTTTAGAGCATAAACAGTAGTGTATAGGATTTCCTGAAAGCGCGCACATGCGCGATCACGACGCTACGGAAGCCGGCAGACCAAACCAGATGAAAGTGCGCATTCAGCTCGGGCAAAGAACTCATGCTCTTCCTCAACACTGAAGTCCTCAGACATTTTTCTTTCGTTGTTTCTTTCTTTGCACAGGTAAACAGCACATTTCTTCTTCTGCGCTTGCATTATCGGCAGAGCAGACGCTGAATGCGCACTTTCATCTGGTTTGGTCTGCCGGCTTCCGTAGCGTCGTGAGCACGCATGTGCGCGCTTTCAGGAAATCCTTTACACTACTGTTTATGCTCTAAAAACATTCTAAATGACTTCGTTTCGAGTAAATTCTGGATGCTACCCACTCAGGAAACTTGGAATACATTGGACGAGCAGTATGGAGGAATATTGAAATGTTTTTTGTGGACTTTTATGGACCTTTCTGTGTCGGTCACCATAGACCTCCATTATTTGAATGTCAGCAGACAGCAAGAAGCCTCCCAGATCTCCAGATGCATTTGAGATATCAAAAAAGTACTCCAGAGTGTTGTTCAGCATGGGGGTGAGTAGAAAATGAAGGCTAATCATGTTTTGGGTGTACTATTCCTTTAATACTTGGTGACATTCTTATAGTTGTTGAGACTGTTTTCAAAACCAGAGAGATGCAAATATACGAAGGGTAACCGTTAACCAGCTCCACAGGTGGCCCTGTCCAGGAAAGACAGTCAAATGAGCTCAAAGGCAGTTACCATATCAGAGGATGAAGGAGAGCGTCCCATTTCATCTTTTCCTCTTGATTTCATTCTATTTTAGAAGGCTTGTATAAGTAAAATACCAGGTTATGACTCCTATAAAGGGATTTAAAATGCATCCAACTGGCTTAAATATATGTCTGGTATGTAGTGCATGAATTCTTCACACCTGGAATATTGTTTCCTTTTAAAAACATACCTTATTAAATGATTTGTTGAATATTGCAGCTTTGGTAAAGTATAACATAAAAAGAGAGGAACTTATGCCTCAGATCCGCAATCCTTCAAAGACTGTCCATCTCCGTACCTCGAACAGCATGGTTACATTTGTCTTTTACTGATATATTAAAAAAAGATGTTTCAACACCTTATTTTTATTTTCTAGTTTGTCATATTTTTATAGTATATTGCATTCAAATCTCTAACGTCCTGCCATGGCTCCATAGATTGAGCAACAATTTTATTCCCTAAATTATATATATAACATATAGTTAAATTACAATGTCGTTGCACATCGGATGAACATTTTATAGATTGTAGTGTCTAACTGTTAAAAAAAAAAGCATTTAACAACATAATCTCTGCTGATGTTCCTAAAAGCATATCTGCTTAGTTTGATTATGTTCCTTGTTACGTGGAGCAGGGCTACAACGTACTTCCTGCGGACGTTACCTGTCTTTTCCGCTTTGTGTAATTGGATAACAGCCTGCTTCTGCATGGATTCTTTTTAACAATATAGTATGATCACTGTTGCATCACTGTAATATCCTAAATGTAAAAAACAAACATTGTGTATTTACCTGTGTTGGTGTCGTCCAAGAAAAAGTCCTCATGCCAACTTTAATAACCCCAGAGTGCTCATATGCACATTGTTTCCTCTGTTGATTAGCCTGGGGGAGCTACATATGTGACAGTCTACTTAAAGCTTTGATGATTAAGGAGAGAATGATTATGCCCATTAAACCAGGTTTTATAGAGACATCAGAGCGTAAGCATGTTTTCTACCCCCGCTGACCGGGCATCACACACGCCTAGAGTTTAAATCACACTTCAGCTGAACGCCATCCAGGGATGTGCATCCCAAATTGGAGTCCTCTATCAAACCCTAACCATCGAATGGTTAAAAATGATCTAAGCCATTTCAATGAAATCTTAATATATCTGCTTAGAACTGATCAAATATATGTCAGAATGTGATTTGGAAAAAAAAAAAAAAAAAAAAGCTCTTGCATAACAGTTGTTGATTTCTCTGTATAGTTGAGGCTGTCATTGGGTGGGAGGCTGAAAACTTCTGCAACAAACTGATCCAGACTTTGTGCGATGCATGTAATATTTTTCAGTGAAGTACTTCTCTGTGCACAGCACTTGATATTTAGCACCACGCTCCAGCGAATGCAGCTGAGAGTAGTTGAATGCAGCATGACACCGCTCAAATCATGTAACATGGATTATGCAACTTTTAGTTTTTTTAAGTTTTTCAAGGCTTGTTATTTCAGGAAAACTTGTCACAGTACCTCACTACAAAACAATGGTAACATTCATCTATGGCTGTGCAATACACATATCCTCCTGCTGGTATTAAAATGACAGCGCTGACAAGGACCTAAGGACCTGTCTTTGTCCTAACTGCTGTTTTTTACTTTTGTCAAAGAGAATTGCTTTTTTGTCGTGCCACAAAACCGCCCCACCAACTTAACTAGGACATTTGGCAAAATTGAACTTTTTATTAATATTCTTCTCATGCATCTAGTTCAGGTAATCAAGTTCCTGCTGATTGAAATGAAGACTGTTAAAAAGCTGTTTTAAATATGAGCTGAGAAAAGCACTTTCCCCAAAAACGACCTTAATTTGAACAATAATGTTGTTGTTTTTTTACTTTTAAAAGCTTAGAAATAATAAAAAAAAAAGTTTAGAATAAGTCAAAAAGTTTACATTTTTTATATTTTTCTAAGCAGAGATGAATAAATAAGCTTTAGATCAGATTTATTTTTTTATAAAAAAAAAAAAAACAATTCCTCCCACCATTCATAGTCTGCAATGCATCAACCTACAGCATTAAGTGCGTATTACGTGAAGGTTAGGAAAATGTACTTCGATGTATAAATTTCCTTTTTCTGAAAAACAAATGATCTGCAGGGCAGACCTAAAAAAAAAAAAAAAAGAAAAACCCTATTGGCCTAATTGATGCTTCTTCTAATTGGTGATTTAACAGACTAAAAAAAACAAAAACAAAAACTGAAAACAATAAGATTAAATTTTATTTTATTTCAAAATTTAATGTGCATTTAAAGCAACTTTAAAAGCAACATAGCTAAACAATTTGATCTACTAAAGGCTCACTGTACACCCAGGCTTGGATTGCTTTTACGTAGTTTAAAGGTTTGTTTATTAAAGAGAAATTATAAGACTGTTTTTATCAAGCTAGGGGAAAATGATACAAAGAAAACGAAGGGATCCGCTCAAATACACCAAAAAGCAATACTGCATATGTCTACTGTGGATTAGATGAAACACTACTCCTAAACTATTTTTATTACTTTAACACCAAATGAAAAGTCAAGAAGAAATCTGGCGATCATCAGGCGCACTCTGAATGTTTTCCCTTTGAATTTTAGATTGCCAATCCTAGCTTATTGACACCTAGAAGTACAGCATGGACCTTTAAGTTTTTGTCTTTTTTGGTATTTATTAATAGATATGTTATAGACAGCTGATATATTGTAGTTTCACTTGTGCATCATTTGTTGTTTCACTCCTATCTTTTCCATCTACAAAACGATCTTTCATACTGGCAACGTGTCACTCTCTACCCATCAGGGAAACTTTATGTATCTGCTTTGACTACTGGGAAGCCTTCTATGGTGTATTCATTCTGCTGTGAGGAAATCTCCTTATGCGACTCTGATACATATTATCTTCTTAGGGTTGTGGTTTGATCGTGTTCATAAGTCAACCCTCCCATACGCTAATGAGAATCACAATTAAAGGAAATGGGGGGGGGGGGGGGGGGGGGAATTAACTAATCATAATATACATTAGATACACATTGATTGATTTTATTCATCTTCATAATTCATCAAACATGCCTAGAACTAACAAGAAAATTATGCTTTTTGAGTATGATATGGAAAAAGCCTAAGTTGTTTTAAATGATAAACAGACACTGAAAAGCTTTTTGACCAGCTGTTTTTTTTGGCAAATACAGGCCAAATAACTTTATTAAAAGTTTACAAGAGCGTTAATAGTGTCTCTTCAGCACCACAGGGGCCCTAGCTGTAGAGATTGTGTCCCTTTGTGAGGTCTAAAGCCTTAAGGCCCCGAGCTAGAGTTGCACAGCAGGTGCTCACAAGAGGCCAGCTTGAGGCGTTGAGTAATTCTATCTAACATGGGGATTGATCTAGGAAAGAAAAGTCATTTATTAGAAAAGTCATTTATTATTGTAAGATCACCCCTCCCCAAGTGCATTTATTATATTGTGACTTTAAAAGGGAAAAAATGATGCTGTTTATTCTCCTCTTTTAAACACGTGGATCTTTAGTGTCCATATCTGAGACAGTAGAGGGATTATCATGGTATCCTCCCTCTCATGCCGAAAATATCCAGGATGCAAGTGTGCAAGTTCGTTAAATGTGTAATTCAACATCCATCCACCCCAAGTTTTAATTGCTGCAGCTTAGACTGCAAATATTTTCTGTCAGCAAGCAGACTGTGACGCAGATAAAGTGCTGCTCTGATTACATCTGATCCTACATTTGGGAGAGATGGTTGTTAACTCCAGCACAGTTTTCGTTACTGCCTTCTTATCATTCCTGATTTACAAGCTAGTCTGTGACACAAGCTACAGAGGCTTGTTATAATATTCACAGCACTCAGTTTGACATGTTAAAACCCTAAATTTGAACATATTTTGTGGTAGGTTTAAGTAGTATTTATATTCACCCCATTTAACTCTGACACCCCCCCCCAGCCTAGTTTAAATAAAACCCTTTAATACAACGCTTATAAATAAAATAGACCAGAAAAAAGCTTTAGCAATGGCTTTAAATATTTTTTTTTGTGGCCTTTTTTGAAAAAAAAAAAAAAATAATAAATAATGCGCATTACATGACATGAAAACATAAGAAAAAGTTATGATATAACAAACATTTAACTTATGTGACTGATAACCTGTTTCCAATAGGGCTGGGCAATTCATTGCATTTTCAATATAATCGCAATTTAACAAAATGAAATTTTAAAACGCAGATTAACTTATTTTAATCCCACTATATTTAACAAGACGAGGACACACTTTTCCCTCCAACCCTTTAGGTGGCGGTTAAATGCTTGGAATGGGTTTTTCGCCACACGGAAACGTAGAGAGTTGCAGCTAGCAAGCAGACACATGCATGCAAGTAGAAGTAAACACTTTTTCACACAATGATTACAGTGAAGTAGATAGACTCTGGGCAAGCAAGCTTTCAAAAGCCGAAAGCCTTGGACGAAACGTCTACAAGCTTGGGGTTAGGGCAAAGGAAAATCGAAAATCGCAGTTTTGGTGAAAAATAATCACAATTTAGTTTTTTGGCGCAATCGTTCAGCCCTAGTTTCCAATGTCTTAAAATAAGTCCTCATAACATTCTTCTAAAACCAGCTGACATGAGATTTTTTCCGATTCCTGAAAACCTCCATTATTCACCGACATGTGGTTTACGCTATTTTACAATCATTAATTGTTTATTATTGCCGTAAAAATCTTACATTTTGATGGAAAAAACACTCTTTGTTGTCTAGTTATTTTGTTAATATAACTTTTTTTTATTACCTTTTAGCAACATTTTAAATTGTTTTCACACCAAATGCAAATGACTTGAAAAGATTGTGTGTTACATGTTATCTCCATGTAGAGGCCAGATTGCCATTACGGTGTGGAAAACCCTTGGCAAATGTGAAGCATATTTTTCTGGAGTTCCAATATTGGCATTTTTCATAAAATTTGTTGTAAACGTGTTCAGTTTGAATGCAGCATACAGGTTTGTTGAAATTTGCATTGCGTTTAGATTGAGTAACTCTCCAGAGTAACCAATTGGCTCTTGGTTGCTGTGAAGGGGCTGCAGAGATACTCTGCTCAGGTGGATGGATTTACTAGTTGTGCAGTGCAAAAATACAGCCTTCCTGAAAAGAGTTTGATTAAATAAACCCACTAGGATTTCCTTCTACCTCTAGTTAGAGTAAACACCAACCATGTGGAAGAAGATGCACTGGTCTGATCAAACCTGCATAGTGTGGTTGTATGTAGCGGTGGCAGCCTCATAGTCTGGTACTCTTCTTCTGCAGTTACAGATAAGCTGCTCTGAGTTGACAGGAGGCTGGAAGAGGCTAAAAGCAGGATGAAAACCTGTCAGAGGTTCCCAAAAGTCTTCCCACTGGGGAAGAAGTTGTCTCTCCAGCAGGACTAAAACTTTAAACGGCCAAATTGACGACACACCAGTTTAGATCCAAGCATATTTAAGCATTTTTATGGTTGACCAACTGGGTTTAAATTAATGTGTCAGTCAAGGAACGTTAAAACAACTCAAGTCCAGATTTTTGGTTTACAGGAAGCTACCAAAATGCTAAACTACTAGACAACAATAAAAAAGCAGAACATTCAGTTCTTCCAACGGATCGTTTCTAACAGACCAACAGCTGTTGCTGCAGTGGAAGGTGGTTTTACGGACTAATACATTTCACTTACGCTTCTTACTTATATTCCACTTGGTGTCGGCCCATCACCAACTGAAGCTTGTTGTTTTAATGTGATGTAGTGTAAAAAAGCTTAATCACTAGTAAAGTTTTTTTTTTTTACATATAATTATATTTATTGAGTTATTAGCAGCAGAATAACCACAAAAACAATTCTATTTGTAATGTACCCTTTAGATTGAAGTGCATTAAGGCTGAGACCGCTTAGAGGTGTTTTAGAGCATTTACTGCTTTACAAGTTGCTGTTGTTCTCTGAGTAGATTAGCAGAAACATTTTTTAAAAGCTCTCGTTACTGACAGTAATGGACTGTTTTGGATTTGATTAGTCTAATTTCTATACTGCCATCAGTGCTCTCAGAAGTTGAATTGAACTCATCCTCTCACTGCACGTTGGACCGAGTCTATCGCTGTGCATCTGTCCATTTAAACGCTTTTAGAGATTTACACATGGAACCAGGCCTGTACACATGTTTAGAGCTCGTCCTCATGCGAGCGGCTTTTTTTTTACGTAAGAAAAACAACAGATGTCTGGGCTCTCTGATTCACTGTCAGAAGTGCCATCTCATTAGCTGTGAATATTGCAGAGCAAACTAGAAAATCTGTGGCTCTGTTATAAATATTGAAAGCGAAATGAGTCACGGATCACAGCGGCAGTGTGGTAAATTGTCTCCGAGGGTGGGCCCGAGAGCTCAGCAGCGAACTCCTGCAGGGAGGAGTCAATCCGCGGGGGGAAGATGGGGAGAACCTGCTAATCAAATGGCTTAAATGTCGCTCCTCATCGACTTGGGTTTAACCACTGATCCTCATGAGTCTTTTGTTCGATGACACCCGTGCCTCTGTGAATGAAAGGATATCAGGTGTAATAATTATCATTTGTTTTGTTTTTGTGACCCCCTCCCTCCCCTTTGCTCCCCCCTGCAGCTGTCCCCTTCCCCCCCAGTCACCGGCTGACAGCTAAAGAGGTGTTTGACAGCGACGGGAAGCCCAAAGTGGACGTGCTGAAAGCCCACCTAACCAAAGAGGGCCGTGTTGAGGAGTCGGTGGCCCTCAGGCTCATAGGAGAGGGTGCTGCCATCCTGCGCTCCGAGAAGAATTTGCTGGACATCGAGGCCCCTGTGACAGGTCAGAACCCAACAGAAATACAAACGGATCACATGGATGTTTCCGTGCTTCCGATGGGCTCTGTTGTGCTGCTGTTTTAGCAGTTTAATGAGCAGATCATGTGTCAGCTTGTAGATGGTCCCAGTGAGGCGTATTTTTCAACACCATGAAGGATTTACACCCTTTTCACCATTTTGTCAGAGTTCGTCCATAAAATAATAGTATTTTAATGAAATTTTAGGTGGTGGACCAACACAGAGTCGTGCATGTGTTAATTTATTTCATGACAATATAATTTATTTGTACTTTTTTCATATGAGGAGATAATTTCCCTTGTCTTAGCAGTTATAGCTTTAGATTTTGTGGTTGGACTCAACACTTCATCTACAGACTTGATCAAACAGGCTTTCTGTGGACTAAGCCTAACCACAAATTATCATTACTTTGACTAGGCCATTCTAAAAATAGAAAATACTTTGATCTAAACCTCTTCTGGCTGTACGTTTACAGGCTGAGAGGATGCAGCTGATCTCTCTATTCATACAGATGCATAATTCTTCCACCACCATGGCGTCATGTTAAAGCACTTTGTCTTCATTCCTAACCAGCTGTGTTCTGTTGTCATTGGTTCACTATTGCTCTCTAACAAACTTCACTAAACACCCAAGTTCACTCTGCAAGCATTATCGAAAAATGAGTAAGAATTCCCTAAAAATAAGTGTATTTAGCCTAAATTTGAGTCTGTAAATTAGATGATCTGCCAATTGAATAAGTATTTTTACCCTTAAAACAAGATAATTCGATGTTATGCACTTGAAATAAGAAACTTTTCTTTTTATACACTGCAAAAATGATCTAGAAATAAGTAAAAATGTCTTAAATTAAGTATATAACCTTATTTTCAGTAGGTAAATAAGAGGATTTGTTAATGAATGCCAATGGAATGAGTAGTTTTACTATTAAAATAAGATAATTAGATAAAATGCACTTGAAATAAGATGGTACAATTGTTTTTTTTTTATGTTTATAAATTGTCTCGTTCCATTGGCAAAGTGTCTCACTTTGATTCTCACTAGATTTCATTTTTTTTTACTTCTTCCATTAGCAAAGTTTTTCTCTTACCTGTTTAATTCAAGACAAAAGGCACAGATTTCAATAAAATTGACTTACTTAAGTCTCCTTTTTTGGAGACTTAAGTAAGATGGACTTATTTATATTGTAGGTATGCGACTTCCTTAAGCAATAGTTTGTTTTAATACAAATACATCGTCTGCTTTTCAAGTTGTTTCCACTCCACAGCCATGTGTGGGGCTAAAGGGGCTGAAGTACTTTCATAAGGCATCATAGATCATTTTATTCCCCTGTAAGACTTCTTTTTTTTCTGGTGTCGACTTGCTTCTAGATTAGGTCTTTGAAGAAACGTATCCTGAATGCAGTTAAGACCTGCTACATGTTTGGAAGTTTCATTTCATGGCTGTTTTACTTTCATTTTCAGCTTTCCGTTCTCAGTTACAGTTTTCCGTCTGCTTGCTCACAATGATTGCCAGTGATTTAGATTGTTGACTGAAGCTGTTTTCACATCAGAAAATATCTGGATAATTTGCAGAGAATTTGCTTTGAAGTTTTCTTTCTTTTTTTTCTCCTCCTGCACTTCACAGCTGGAGATTTTCCCCATGAGCAGCGTTTTCCCTGAGAAATGCACCAAAGTGGCACTTTTGTGAAGTCACAATAGGACACGAGTGCAGTGTTGTGTTTGCAAACATTATTTTTTTTTCTTTAATAATGTCTGTTTTGAGGACATCAAACCTAATATCCGACATACACGGGTCTGGGTGCAATCATACAAAAAAGCTCCTCAAGATAATCGACATATTATAGGCTTCCTGTAGTTGCTTTGTTATTCTTTGTTATATATAAGGATGTAATGCTTACCAATGATAGCATTTTTGTGCTATCGTTTTTTTCTCTTTTATCAAAGAAGATAAAAGTCACAATTCGCACAAACATTCATAAGCAACAATGACTTCTTCCGGCTATAGAAGCTTTATACCCTAATTATACTAATTATGCCCTTAATGCAAATTATAGGTGATGTAATTAGCCATAGAGCCTTGTGTTTTTCCCAATGCACAGATGTTTTCTTCTGTGCGTGTGTGTCTCATTTTTTTTCTTCTTAAGTTTCATAATAAAAATGAAATATCTTTTATTTCAATTATCTTCATTGGGAGGGGACCTGAATGGTTAGGGCAACAAATTTCAAGCTCTGAAATTCTTGTAAGACGATGTTTCACAACAAACAATGAAGCTATAACAAACCTAATGTTTTCAGCTAATTTATCAGTTATGATAAAGAACAGATAAGAACAAGAAGCAGGAGCTGAGTTCTGGAAGCCCAAGGAGCGGTTTTCCAAAAAAAAAAAATCAATCTTAATCAACATAAAACTGATTGATTTGGGGTGCTGCTATGTTTTGGAGGTATGCTGGCTGTCGCAGGTTAAAGTTCCGGCTGTGCTGAACTTTGCCAAATGTCTCTCTCATCTCTTCTAACCCACTTTACTCACTCCATACTTCAACTGAAGTAAAAAAATAACTAAGTAAAGGCCACTTGAGCCTAAAAATAGTGTTAAATATTTCATTCACTTCATTTTATGATCAATCCCTCACCCCTAATCCACACACACACACACATACAGATACACATGTAAAATTTTAAAGGTCAAGAGTGAAGATGAAAATAATTTCTATTAATCAGAAAATCTACTATTTTTCACCACAGCTTCTCCTTCCATTTCCAACTTTCAGCTGATTTCCTGTGACTGGTGTCTATAACTATCTGCTTTTGTATTTCTAGACCGCCATTTTTGGCCTTTTTAGTTACTGTATCCCTCAACACATAACATTGATGAAGATAAACACTAAATATACATTGCTGAATGTGTTTTTGCTTTTGAATATTATTACAAAAAAAACTTTTCCACTAAAGTCTGATGTGGTGCGCTGCAGTTCTGTGGTCATCAGGGGACAGATCTGTAGAGCTCATCTAATCCTTGTCCCAGTTTGAACCAAAAATCTTCTGTATGCTGCAGTTACTGTATCTTGAATTTAAAGGTTTTACACAGAAACCTTTATTAGACGTTATTTTAAAATGGAAGTGGTTATAATTTCTTAAACTTGTTGCAATGGTTGAATATAACGGAGCCAGGAGTTTCAGTTCGGCTCACCATTCCCTGCCTCTGGACGAACACACCGCTGCGGGGCGGCTGCTGATGCATATTCATGCATCCACTGTAGCTATTGTTGCCTCTCTCACTGGTCAATGTATGCTGCTCCTCCATTAGACTTTCTGATGAGGCCTCTTTGATGTTGGTGTAATCAGAGGCAGAGGCCTACTCAAGGGATCTATGGCAACCCATCATTTCCTAATACCAGATCATTTCCACAATATAGTCCAGAGAGGCACATTTGACAGGAAATGTACTCACTTGAATTCATGAATGCATGACCCTTGTATGCCTCCAGTGTTTATCAAGGCCATTATGATAAGGGAATATCTTGTCTGGCTGTTTGAGACGATCATTAAAAAGATGAAAACAGGCCGCTAAGGACTTGCTTTCTGGTTCTGCTCTGAGAGGCTGACGTAATGAAACAAAGCTAGATGTGG
The DNA here is from genome assembly GCF_016077235.1 of Cyprinodon tularosa. Lineage (NCBI taxonomy): Eukaryota > Metazoa > Chordata > Actinopteri > Cyprinodontiformes > Cyprinodontidae > Cyprinodon > Cyprinodon tularosa. The sequence continues at coordinate 1,285,056 of NW_024039707.1, read as the reverse complement.
GGGGGTTAAACAGTTCTCCCTTAACAAGAGCATAGCAACAGAATTAAGTATTTTTTTGAGCAGGGAATAAATTATTAAAGGAAATTATGAGCAAGAATCAACAAGTTTTGAGTCTTTATCAAACTATATTTATTAATGATACAACAAAGAAAATCTGTAAATGCAACTAAGCTGCAAATACAAAAGAACACCTTACTGGTTAATGCAGCCAAGTGAAACCATCTGAAATAAACACAGAATTACTAAAACTGAGTGGGGCTGACTATTGTTTGAATTTGAACGATTCAGATTCCTCATTTTTGATTTCTGGTTCCTCTCGATAGATTCTAATATGGGACCTTTAAAGACAAGTTTAGATTTTACAGGTTATAAATGAGCTGGATAACCAAAGTTCTTTCTGGATTAGCCTGAAATTCTCAAAGAAATCTAATTCCTTGATCATATAACTTTGTATGAACGTTACTACTGTATAGATTATTGCATACTTATTTTTGATCTGTACATAAATATCAAACTAATATACGCTAATTTACTCTTATGACTTTTCTTCTCACTTTTTCACCTATAGCTTTCTGTTTACAAGATAATTGAAACACATTTACATATACCCAGTGTCTCATGCTTCAGGTACTTATGCCTTATAAGACCTATTATTTTATTTGACAGATTCTGGCTGTGGTGCCGTTCTACGCTGAATGTTGTAGCTGAAATAACCTCATCCTTACAGAAATATACTGTTTGCTACACCTTAGTTCCCCTCAGCTGTATGTGGAAGTAGTTATGTTTTCATTTGAGGGAGAGAGGAACCAGCTTCATTCCATTGTTCAGTTAGGGGGTTTTATCATTTGCCAAATGAAATAAAATAAACAATTGATGAGGTTAAATGAAGTTGGGCAGATGGAGATTAAAGTGCTTTTCGTTCTCTCCAGAACACGTAAGAAACTAGGAAGGAATCTGTTAAGACATAGAGTGAGAGAAAGTACCAAAAAGGCTCTGCTCTACCTGCAGAAGCTGCGCTATGAATTAACTGAAGGAACTAATTCCCTTAGGGAGCCTACCTTACAGTAGCAGTCTGGAGGGTCAAAGACTAGTTAGGTGGTGATTATTAAGTCGGCTGTGGGCCATCCTTTGTATAATCTAATCTAATCCCATTACCAGTGTCGCAAGTAGCCGACTCATCATTTTTTAACATTAAGCCACACTTTTAAATGCCTCAGAACACACAGATGGTTGTGACCAACCCTGGAACTGATTACAAAACTAAAATAAAAACATAAAGCAAAAGCTACAGGAGTAAAAAGCTTCAAGAAATGGCAACATGTCTGGAAGTATGAGGTTAAGTCCACACAATCTTTTTGAACAAACATGCCAACATAAGTTTATTTGTTTATTAAGATCTTAAGCCGCAAACAAAACACAGCTGTTCTTACCGGAGTTCAACAGATTAATAATAAGAAACCAAAAACAAAAAAATAAGAAAAAACTTCCTTTTACTCAAACTATTAGTTATTTATTCTACATTCAATAAAGGTATAGATGTCCTCTGCCCATTAACATACATTCACATGTATAGTGTATATAAAATCACCTACTATCTTACCACATTCCAGCACATCATAGATATGATGATATCTTTATTGTATACTTCTCCGTCCTCCACTGCACCTGTCAAGCCCTTCTTAGCTGCACTAATAGAAAAGTAATTCTGTTGCTTGCACCTTGTCCAAGTAAAGGTAAATTTGTACTGCAATTAAAATAAAGATAATGGTGTCCATAATAAAGTCATAATGTCCAATTAGAGTAGCCTTAATGTATTATTCCAGAAATGTCTTATCCAAATCCTGAAGGGTCCATACATACCTCCTCAGCTTGGAGTCGAGTTCTCCAGAGTCCTGCTGCGGACGCAGCTATTTGGTGTTGTGTTTAAGTGTAGGATATATTTGGGATATCAGAAGACAAGGTTTCCCATCGGGGAAGTGTTGAAAGGAAGTAAATAATGACACTGAGGCAGATGCTTGTAATTGGTATTGGTACTATATATTATGTGGAAACAGGAAAACAACAAACAATAACAATACCCAAAATATTTACAATCTGGAGAAAAGTTGGTTTTGATATAGGGCACATGAGAAAGTTCTGTTCCGTAGACTCAGTAGTTCACAGAATTGAAACGACAAAATACAGCAATAAATTCAGGTGCACTCAAAAATGAAAAATGAGTGCTACATTCAAATGAAGAGAATGATAGGGTGAGGATGTTATAGGGCAGCTTCTTTTAAAGGTTGTAACTCGCCATCAATTGACCTACAACTGGCCTCACCTGGCCACTTCCTGCAGATATTTGGCACACCGCAGCACCAGTAGGTTTCTTAAGACCACAGTAGTCGACACGAGTGCAGCTGCTCCAGTGGCTTCCCCCTCACACTACTGATTGGGTGACTGGGAAAAATGGGACCATGGAATTTTAAACTGGGTTACACCAGCAAGTCCTTAAGGACTGAAGTTTGGCACAAGTCTTGGCATAACTAGAGACCACATTCAATAAATGCAATTAACTTACGCTAATATAATTATAAATCAGACTAGCCTAAATGTTTTACATCCATCTCCATAGTTGTCCCCGCGCTATGCTTACATGGATCAAGCCTTTTAACGAGCTGTATTTTTTTTTCCAATTTAATTCAGTTTATTTATATAGCGCCAATTCACAGCCCATGTCATCTCAATGTACTTTACAGTTCACCAGATCATACAGTCAAATTGATTCAATGTTTTCTAGTTGATTCAGTTGATTGCATCAACTCATTGACAAGGTAGTGGACCCGCTCAGGGTAGTGTTTCTTTTAGCTTGTTTCAGCAGGGAATCTGGCAATGGCTGCACATTGTTTTGGGAAGCGGGTCATTTGTATGTCTGCAAAGAAGGTCGCTGTGACGTCCTTTCACAAACCTAAAAGTCAATTTGATTTTCCCAGTCTTAATGTTTCCAAGAAACTAAAAATTACTTGATTGCATTTCATCTGATTTTACTATTTAAAGGAGATAGCTATGAGTTTAAAGGTATAGTGGAGGATTTTGACAAAATATAAAAAAAAAACCCCACCAACTTAAAAAGGAAATGCACATGCGCAACCCTGTACCTGCTCCTGAGAGGGAACGACTATTAAACGCTTGCGAGAGCATACACGGGCCCATTTCCCCTCTTCCATGCTCTGTCCAAAAGTTGCTGTTCTTGTAGTTCATACAAGCTTACTGTGCCCGAACGTTCGCTCTAATCCCTAAATCCCTCAATCACTATATAGAGTGGGGACTATATAGTTGACTTTATAGTGAACTCACTATTTGCACATATGATCACTGCTTTTTGCACCCCGTTGGTCACTTACCTCCTCCTCCATCTCTATTATTGGTCACCGATGTTGGGTAGCGACAGCCTATGAAGACGGCGAGCAGCTGTGACAGCAAATCCCATATTGCTTTGCGAGGAGAGCTCTCAATGCAAAGCATTATGGAATATATCTAACTGTTCTGAGGCCGTTATTTTCTTCTCATACATTTGGTAGACACTTTTTCTCTTATGACCCTCGGCCATTTTCAAAGAAAAGCGGAGAGAAACGTGAGCTTCAATGACTGTCTGAAACCGTAGCTCACCACACATACACTATATTGCCAAAAGTATTTGCTCACCTGCCTTGACTCACATATGAGCTTAAGTGACATCCCGTTCCTAATCCATAGGGTTCAATATGACGTCGGTCCACCCTTTGCAGCTAGAACAGCTTCAACTCTTCTGGGAAGGCTGTCCACAAGGTTTAGGAGTGTGTTTATGGGAATTTTTGACCATTCTTCCAGAAGCGCATTTGTGAGGTTGCACACTGATGTTGGACGAGAAGGCCTGGCTCTCAGTCTCCGCTCTAATTCATCCCAAAGGTGTTCTATCGGGTTGAGGTCAGGACTCTGTGCAGGCCAGTCAAGTTCATCCACACCAGACTCTGTCATCCATGTCTTTATGGACCTTGCTTTGTGCACTGGTGCACAGTCATGTTGGAAGAGGAAGGGGCCAGCTCCAAACTGTTCCCACAAAGTTGGGAGCATGGAATTGTCCAAAATGTCTTGGGATGCTGAAGCATTCAGAGTTCCTTTCACTGGAACTAAGGGGCCAAGCCCAGCTCCTGAAAAACAACCCCACACCATAATCCCCCCTCCAACAAACTTTACACTTGGCACAATGCAGTCAGACAAGTACCGTTCTCCTGGCAACCGCCAAACCCAGACCCGTCCATCAGCTTGCCAGATGGAGAAGCGCGATTCGTCACTCCAGAGAACGCGTCTCCACTGCTCTAGAGTCCAGTGGCGGCGTGCTTTACACCACCGCATCCGACGCTTTGCATTGCACTTGGTGATGTATGGCTTGGATGCAGCTGCTCGACCATGGAAACCCATTCCATGAAGCTCTCTGCGCACTGTTCTTGAGCTAATCTGAAGGCCACATGAAGTTTGGAGGTCTGTAGTGATTGACTCTGCAGAAAGTTGGCGACCTCTTCGCACTATGCGCGTCAGCATCCGCTGACCCCGCTCCGTCAGTTTACGTGGCCTACCACTTCGTGGCTGAGTTGCTGTCGTTCCCAAACACTTCCATTTTCTTATAATACAGCTGACAGTTGACTGTGGAATATTTAGGAGCGAGGAAATTTCACGACTGGATTTGTTGCACAGGTGGCATCCTATCACAGTTCCACGCTGGAATTCACTGAGCTCCTGAGAGCGACCCATTCTTTCACAAATGTTTGTAAAAACAGTCTGCATGCCTAGGTGCTTGAATTTATACACCTGTGGCCATGGAAGTGATTGGAACACCTGATTCCAATAATTTGGATGGGTGAGCAAATACTTTTGGCAATATAGTGTATATGCCTGAATGTACGCATGTCCATAAAAAAGATAGCTAACGGGACATGCACGTAGGACGGCCTTATTTAAAAATATCACTAGAATGATTGACAATTAGGAGGACCACTTATTTAGATGATCCACACGGAAGTAAAAAATCATCCTCTACACCTTAACCCCTCCCAGTGAGTAGTTCTGCTCATTCCCGCCTTCAACTGTACTGTTCATCAGCCAGTTGCCAGGTCCTTCATTTATTTCCCAAAAATACATTCGATGTTGAAAATGAAAAACAGTGTTTAAACATGGCTACAATTAGTGGTATATTTAATTATAATATTAAATAAAAGTTTGAATATGCCTTTAAGTTTTTAAATAACAGAATATAATGGGAAAACCTTTAAAAATTCATCTGAATCAATCAACTTATATTTCACAGTAGGGTGCCTCTAAGGAGGACTAAGTTTAGATTCAGTTGAAATTGAAACTAATTTCACTCATTGATTTGGCACTAGCATTTTAAACTAAAAAAAACTTCTACAATTAAAAGTTTTTAAGTTAGTAAAGCTTAAAATCAGCCTATCTACCAGAGAAAAGAAAGCTTCCTTTTACAATCCATTAATCCTGTTGTAGACCCTACCGCTCTCTCCCCGTGTCGCCTGGAAATGGTACCTATGGATGGATGCTGCTTTTCTGTGTGGTTTGGTTTAAAGTCTAAAGAGGTTAAGAATTTAGGTATTTTCCTAATAAAAGATAACTATGGGTATGAAAATAGAATCTAAAGACTTTATTCCTTATTTCACTGTCTAATCCATCGCTCCATTCTATAAAAAAACTGTAGAGCCTCTCGAATAGGTAACCTTTACACTGCTTTAATAACCAATTTAAGAACTTCCACAGAGTGAATGAGCTTTTACTGCTCATTACATCATCAGCATTGATGGTGCATTCATTAGTAGAAACAGGAAGGGTAGAATTTTGGAGCCACTGGTCAACAGTAGAGATGAGTATTGGCGTGGGTCTTGCAATACAATATGTGTCATGATGCTTAGGTCACGATACGATACTATCATCATGTTACAATATCACTATATATTGCGATCTTTTTCCCAGCTATCAAAATTAAATGTATAGATAAAAGAGTAAAAGTAGTTCTGTATGTTTATCAGAAGATAATGATTATTCAGTTATTTTGTTATCTTCTGATGCTAAAAGCAACCTGAGCATCCGCCTTTTCACCAGGGTTTTTGTTTTTTTTGTTTTTTTGTTTTTTTTATAGGTAAACACACACTAATGCTGACCTTTTCAAGTTAGGGGCGTTCTGTCTTTTTGAATCCTGTGAAGCCATGTTTTGAAGCTGTCATCCCGTCAGATTTGTAGATTTCATGGCAGATGAAGTGTTGGATGAACCACTGAACCTGCCTGCTCTGCTGCATTACACAGAGGCAGCGGACGGATCCTGAGGAGCAGAGTTGTGTGCGAGTCTCTGCTCATCCACTTGTGTGTGCGAGCCCAACGGTGGAGCACTTCTTGCCCTCCCACTCAACAACCTTGTCTCAACCCCTCTCCCACTCACTATTCTTTTTCCGCATGGGCTTCTCTGCTGCGCAAGCTCGCTTTCCCGCTGTGTTTACCTCTCTCATCCTCTCTCAAACTCACACATTCTCTGTAGCTCTTTTGTTTTCCCTTCTCTCTCTACTTTAAACCCTCTCCCTCGCTTTCTGCCAGCCATCCCTGATTCCAGCATAACACACGGTCAGCAAATTAGTATGTAAATATTTATCGTTGATGCAAAGCACCATGACATGTCAGCTATCTCTCTCTCTCTCTGTCCCACTTTGTGCTTTTCCCTCTCTCTCATTCACTTCCTTGTTGGGCCAGATGGCAGGTGGGTTTTTTATTATTATTTTTTTTTCTATTGGGAAGGGAGGAGTGTGACAATCGGTGCTGGCTTAGGATACTGAATACAAGCTGCTCCCATGGCCTTCGCTCCACTCTCGCCATCAAAGGAGCTCCTATAACCACATCACCAGGCAACGGCAAGCTTTTACACTCCTCAATAAGCCTCTGCAGAGAGCGAGCTCCACCATGAACGTGCCTCTCGTCTCATTAAAACACCATAAAACATGTTTACCCCCCACACTATTTTTTTTTTTTTATGAAATCCTGTTGTATTAAAGCACAATGGACTCTTCAACATTAGATACACTTTGCTTTAACAGCTCTTGGAAATACTAAGACCTTAATCGTGGGACTTCCTTGAAAAGCTTGCTAGACCTTAAGAAGATGGACAGCATTTTGCCCCTTTTAAATCCCTCAATTAGTAGAACCTAGTTCTACCAAAAGTCCATCTGTCTGTGATCAAATCTGAGTATAAATACAGCTGCTCTGTCAAGGCCTCCAACAAAAAGCATTGGAAAGACCAAGAATTACATCATAACCACACCAGAGTCCAGCATCTGGAGTGAACTGCCAAACTGTTAACCTTATCCAGCACCTTGAAGTGGACCAAAGAAATGCACCTTTGCATGTTTACAGCTGTCGGTCTCAGCATGGTTCCTGCAGACCCTGGAGCGGTTCGTTTGCAGTGTGAATGGGTGCATGTCCCAACACAACGTAAGCAGGAGAAGGCCGGTGAAGAAGAAACAAATCAAGAGTTCAAATCTTAAGATATAGTTGCCTGAAAATATCTTTTGGGGCTATCTGGAGTTGTGAAGAGGTGAGACGAACAACAACAAAAGCAAAAAAGGCATAAGAACTTTCCCTCTTTTTTTTTTTTCTCTGATCAGCACAGGACTCGAGCAATACTCACCCCTGAAACAGTGCAATCCAGCTGTATGATGTGTGATTTACGAAATCTGTGTGAGAGCAAACCTTGTCAACAGAAGGTGTGAATTAGAACACCTTTCCAATTTTATCTACTGACCGCCTTAGTCTGGATATTTGCATTAAAAATGGTTTTAAAAATACCTGAATATGATAATTATTTGATAAAAGCCCATTCCATATTTTTTTTTACTCTGGATAAAAACAGACTTCAGGAATATTTTCTTGTTTACATCCCTAAGATATATTTTGACCTTTTCATTTTTTCATTGTTTGATTTCTGCTTTAATGTTGAGTTGCAGACGGATGGATCTCCATAACAACTTGCAAGCGTCGCTTTTGCTTTTGCATGAGGTCATGCTAAAAACCCAGGGTATTGTTTATTGCTCTTCGTCTCAATCAAAACACGATCTGGCATGGTCGCTCAATGAGCATGGCCTTTTAGAGTGGCCTGTGTAGGTTCTGAAGCCAGGTTGTGTAATGCCCACCACCCACTCAGTAGCTGCTACCCGCTGATATGCTGCTACTCAGGGGGAATCACTTTAACACACAAGCAGTAGATGGCCAGAACGAATTGTTTCTCACTCCAGATAATGTACTCCCACCTGCTCTTCTTATGTGGGCTTTGATTCTCACCTCGTTTTTGTGTGTTGTTTGACAAGAGGGAGGGAGGCGAAGCACGTCTGTAGGTGTACTGCAACAGAGCGATGGGGAGGATTGTGTTTGCTGTGATGAAGTAGAGCGGCGAGCTGGAGGAGGCAGCCGCTGTTTCTGTTTGACTTGCATCGATCAGTGTCGGCCGCGCTTTCACAGGTGCATTGACTGCGATTCAGAGGGACCATCAAATCAAGTCCTTGGATAAAAATTTAACTGTCAGCATCAACTTCTCATTTCCCCATTCTCATCTTTCCAAAAGGTCAGCTTCGTGTGTACTTTTGGAAATAAATAAATAAAAGGAAGCCATTTTGTTTTAGATTATTCTGGATTAATCCTCAAAACAACTTAAAAGCCAAGAGCTGAACCTTCTGAATTAATTGCCTCTTATTCCTCTTCAAAGCCTGACAACACTTTACTATAAGGCGTTGACGAGCTTTATAAAAGATTACCTTTTCCATTCCTCTGTGTTGCATTGCATTGTTGCCAATGGCAATGCACATAGATGTCCTTTATCTGGTCAGTAGCAGCGTAGGTTAGTGGATTTTTTTCCCCTTTTATTTTGGAAGATGTTAGAAGCTGCCATCATTGGAAGGATGTTTCCATAGCAATAACCAGCCTTGGTGTCACAAAATCCGCAGGATAAACAAAGATGAATCAAAATGCTTTTCATCTAGGCTTTATTCTGTGACAAATAAATAGAGTCAGATTATCCTGTATTGTAAATCTATCTAAATAGATCTTAAATAGCGTGAATTAAATAAAGACAATTTCTATAGTTTAAAGGCCTGTAACCTTTTTTTGAGATTGTTTCTTGCAAAGTTTTAATTATAGTTGTATTTACACTGCTGGGCCGGTACAAGGACTGGTTAAAGTATGATATTTCACACCCCCGGGCAATGCTTCTTTACTACTAAGCTGATCAAGGAAAACAAAAACACATAGAAGAACTTCCCATTTACACTAATGTTTTGAAACCCTGCCCAGAACGGTCTGAGCACGATAACCGAGATAATTGCTGAGTGTAAAAGGCACGCTACTGAAATCAATAATCCCAGACACATCCGAACCGCGCTAAATCTAGTATTAGTTCAACAGTAGGGCTCGGGACGGTTCAGTTTTGGCTCCGTTCTCTGAAAACAAAGAGCGCATGAGCAGACCACATCATGTGCTATTTTAGGCTGATTTATACTTCGAAACCAGGTCCTCTGCGTAGGTGTAGCAGTGAACAAAAAGCCGTGCCAACTCCGCAGTCGCTCCACTGCACCTCTCCCAAATTGTAACTGACCGCAGACAGTGCTGCAGACAGGAGGCTGGCTTCTTTTGTTTTTATGACCGAAATTGCGGTAAACAACTTGTGAAGTTTGACCAGCTAGAAGATCGAGATGCATGAGGACGCTGGGACCCTTTTTCGAACCTGGATCCACAATCTTTTTTGTCGTCATGTCTCCCACCTGCTTTGTTTTTCCTCTCCTTCTTCTTCTGCTTCTTCTATCTTCTGTGTGTCTCGCATATATCAGACTCTGTCCTCGTGCTTTTGGTCCCCTGGAACTGGAATTAATTCACGCTGCAAAGGAACCGTTTCAGGATCTAGATAAACTGCTGAGACCAGCAGTTGTATCCCTGCAAGGTTTCTAGTTTCAATTTAGGAACCGGTATTAGGTCACAGCGGGGTGATCCAGTCCAGAAACTGGACTTAAGCATCCTTAAAAGCCTTCCAGAGGTTTGGTTTATTTTTATGCCAGCCATCAGTCAGCTGTCTTTGAATTATGCTTATTTAACTTAATCTTGGGAGCCTTGTCCATGCCATCACCCCATTTTCAACTTTAAGCACGTCAGCAAAAACCTAAAAGAGCTACTGTGTTGTTTGTCAAATCGATTATCAGAGAATGAACTTGCTGACATTAACTTTACATCATTAGGAGTTATAAAATAGAAAAAAACAATTTAAAACATTTTCACCCTGGAGCCACTGCTACATTTATTTGGCCATCCTGTCTGTTAACCGTTTCTCTCTAGCATCTCAACTAGAGAAGACATGGTTTGCTTTTTTTTTTTTAAATCAAAGTCCATTCAAGTGGCTTAATAATAAAGTAATGCAGGAAATAAATGCATGTGCAATATTTCACACATTGATTTTGTGATGACCATAAAGTTTTATCTAATTGTGCAGCTGTAACATAAACGATGAACTGATGCAGTTATTTGATCAATTTTTCAAAGAAATCAAAATCAACCTCAAAGCCAATATGGTCATATTTCATCAGAATCCTTTTTGTGGAAAAAAGATTATTGGCGTTTACTGGCCTTGGTGTCTTATTTCAATAAACTTTTCACACACTAGCTACATATTTTTGACACGGTATTGATCTAAAGCCATGATACCTCTCATATAGTTTTGGTCATTGATTTTAGCAAAAAACATTAAATAAAAATACATATTTTTTATGATTCGAATTACTTTAAATATGTATAAAGAGCATGTGGTATAAAAAGAGTAATAAATGAAGGCTCATATGCCTGTTTAAAAGAAGAAGTTTTCTAATAATCTTGCCTAAAAATTAAGTTGTTTGACTTTATTTTTTGACATTTCTTCCTGCTGTTTTTTTCATGTTTAAGGCCCCTTTTTTAATTACCGTTCCATTAAAAACCAATTTCCTCTGAAGCTTAAAAAGAAATCAAAAATAGAGATGCAGTATGTGTGTTTGTGCGTCTCTGTGTATTAGACTAAATTGAAGAGGAAATGGAAAAATTGAAGATTTCTTATAGAAATCAAACAGACAAAAAAAAGGACTCCTTTTTTCTAAGTCGGTCCCTACAGTAGATACAAATTACGGTGCAGTGTGGATATAATAAAAGACGATAGGCAAAGCAGAGGTTTATGATGCAGCCGTGGAGAGAGGATTCTCACAGCCATCCCACGAGGCTCATAACTTGGGATAATTGCTCTTGAACGCTGTCCTCCCCGCTTCCACTAATTGGGTATCACAGCGTCAGATTTTCTCTTTTCGATCCCAGTCTCGGATTGTGTTTCTCGTTATGAGATGCAGCTCGTAAAGCTTTGAGAAACGCAGGTTCCTTTTATCAGATTGGATTGAAATCTATTCACCCTTTTGGAAATGACCCAATTTCTCCTTTATACGTCGACTTGATGACTCAAAACACAGAGATGTCAAACATCGACCTCTCGTTTGTTGTCACTGTGCAGGTTGGGAGTGAAAATTAATGATTGCTATCTTAGTGATTATTCCAGTGCTTAGGGAAGAAAAAGGTCTTTTTTTAAGCCTGTGTTGTAAATTTAAAAAGGCGCTTTATTTACATTTGTTAATTGTAAATAGTTTTTTTTGTCAGCTATTTTTCCCCAGATTGTTTATTTTATCAGTTAGTAAAAAAAACAAAAAAACAAGTAGACCTATGCTTTTTTTAATTGTATACACCTATAATAAAGGCATGTCTACTGGATTCAGGGATTTTATCATCTGTGCTGTGCAAATATGAAATGTTGCAGTTTTCTACCTGCACTGGGGACAAAATGTTTCTCATCATCTTTTTCAGGCCATGTCTTTCTGTATCTTTCTATTTATTACTGATCTCATTCTCCTTAAAATTCTCCAGGCTCAGTGGCCTATTTCTGCTCCATCCAAGCCTTTTGCTCTCTTGTTCTGGAGTCCTGCCCCAAAATGCTTTACCTACATTCATTCTCCAGGTTACCAGCCTCTGACTGATCCATCTATAAAAGCATCAGTCTAGCTACATACAGATTATATAACAAGAAAAAAAAAAACAGTCTGTTCCATGTCACACTAATATGCTGAGATTGTCTCTGGGGATAGTAGAACACCCAGTCAGACCAGTCTAATCCCCATATCAGTTGTAGTTATAGGCAGTTATATTACACAGTCAGTCAGCACATCAGTTTTGTTTGAGAGGTTGTTCATACCTGCAGTCATTCCTGATACACCCAGTTTCCTGGAGCTTCTCTTTTTTTCCCCTACTTTTTAACCTGGGTGGGGTTGGGTGTAAAATTGACTGTTAAACTGTGGATAATCTAATTAAATCAAAACTCGAGATTCTGCATCACACTGTAAACATACTTGCACTACATGGTGAATCTTCAAAATAGAACTCAACTCAGTGTTTCTACAGCATTTGGCACCATATCTATTTATTTATTTTAGCACTGCTCTGAACCTTCTACATTAATGCCTTTTGCACCATGTCTCTCCTACACTGTGCACACTTTGATCACGACTGCGCTTTTTAAATGGAAATGTTCATTTCACTGCTAAGCTACTTATTCACTGTTGAAAAGTTCTATGTATTGAAATTTCGTCTTGTATTCACTGTTTATACAAAATGACAAAGTGTGTCTAAGTCTAAAAAATTGAAAGGAGCAGCTGGCATTAAAACATGTGCTGAATGTAAATTAAAGTCAAAAACTATTTTATCTTTATATTTGAAATTTATAGATAGGGATATCTCTTTGTAGGTATTTCACAAGCTGCTAATTCTGGCAAATACTGTGTAAGTAGAGATAAAAGTCAATATATTTTGACTTGAGTAGCTTGTAGTGATGAGAATTCCAAGTAGTGATGTGTTTTGGGTCATACAGCCATGGATGTGAGTGAAAACAATCTTTGTTTTATTTTATGCTTCATTTGCTGATAAAATTGAGAGCTAATTGGTAATCTTGGGTCAATTCTAACGGGGATTATTGGAAAACTGAAACAGAAATGCAGAAAAAAACAGATTCAGGATTAACAGTCTGCAGTAAAAGCTTGTTTAACTGCAAAAAATAGCAGTAGTAGCAGAATGAGAATCAGTAGTTAGAGATCAGCTTGTCAGGATTGTGAAGCACAAACATTGCTATAATTATATTAGGGCGTCTGCAGTGATGCTGTAATAACAGAAATTAGACGCCTTTGGTTAACCGGTCCTCCTGCCCTGTGATCCTCCAAAATAATGTTGAATACTACAGATATGAGGATTAAACTTGTCCTAGAGGAAATCTTAACAATATGAACCAGAGGAGGATACTAGGTATGAAAAATAAAGTTCAGTCATCTTTGTTCAAATCACAGCATTGGAAGCAGATGTGTCATAAATCAGTGAATACTTCCTTGTTAATAGAAGCTCACATTACGTATGCTGAGGTTAGCCTATTATACCATCAGTAAGAAGAATAAAGTGAAGAAACCGTATTTATAAAAGCACCTTTCACAGCTAAAAACTTCACAGGAGCACACAGTATGCATATGTAGCAGAAAAAGGTTGAATCCTAACTTTTAATCTCCCTTTATTCCTTACACTGTGTGGCGATCTGTTCCAGATGCCTCTTCGAAGCTTTTTTGGGGGGGATTTTGTTTGCAGAAAATGAGTGCAACAATTTACATGCATTCAAAAGTTAAAAGACGTTAATGAAAGAAGGCCTGACATCATGGGCTCAGGCTTTGTGCTCTGAAATATAAAACTTATCTTAAGTATAACTGCTTTTACTCAGGCTGTTCCAAGAACTTCAGCAGTTTTTTTTTCTGAAAATGTAGGGTGTGCCTTCTCCTTTTCACGCAATCCCAGACGGACTCTGTCCTCATTAGTTTATAGGGCCATACCATCTGTTGCAAGACTGTTTATGACAGTGCTGAAGGTAGTTTGTTATTGCTTTAGTTCTTATGTCTGAACAAGTGGGTAGTGATTTAATAGAATCAGGTATCTGAAAAACTGGAAGGAGCTTAACTGCCATCCTTTTATGTTTATTAGGCTGCAGCTATCAAACAGATGTAGTAGCCATGCCTTAAAGTAAAAATTTGCTAATATTATATTTTTTATGCATAAACAACAGTATTTGCTTTCTCTAATGATGTAAATTGCTGCCTCAAGCTAATTACAACTGAACTTAAACATGAATGTGTTGATATTTTGCAGAGGACTTTTTATCCAATATTTTCATTTTTCTTAGACTATAAAGGTCAAATTTTTTAAGGTGAATTTAGGGCTACCCTACCCTTACAATGACCTTTTTATTGTGACTATAAAACTGTATAACCGGCTTTATAATCAGACAGTTTCATACACAGTCGCTGCTGCTGTAGGCAGCAGATCTGCCCTGGCCTCAGATGCTCCCGCCTCCACAGGGAGTGATAGACTATAGGATCTGCAAGCGGGATAGCAAACTTGGGTAAATCACCAGTGGTGGGCCATTTCTGACGCAGATGTTTTCATCCCAGAAAGCTCCCCTGGTGGCGTTTAAGAGCTGCCTGCTATGTTGCTACTAACTATATGTAACAGCTCCTATTGCACTGGGAGTCCTGATAGTCACAGAGTTCGCCGTCAACATCGGCCGCCGTCTCTCTCTGAGCCAAACCCAGCTTGTATTCAGTGCTTAGGTTGAAAGCTATAAAAGAAATAAAGCTGGCGTCTGTTCTGCTGCCTCAAAAACAAAATCAACTCTCAGATTTAGATGATACAACTTTATTTCTGATACCACCGTAATGCAGCTTTGATGTTGGCCTGATACAATATTAGCATGAAGAATCATACAGACATTTCTGGCCTAGTTTGTCGAGCGATATAATATGAAAAGCTTGATCAAGCAATATTATTCAAACCAATATCAATCGTCTATAATGTATGAGACTGACTGATCTATCAATGGGTGTTGGGTTAAACACATGGCTCTGTAGTATCCAGGATACAAGTGCTGCTGGATAGAAATGCTGGAGTGGAATGCTTATATGTTAGTGTGCTTCTATTGGAGATTTTGGTTGCAGGCCAATTATAATTCAATTTTCAGTTTTTGAATGATATCGGACCAATTTCCGATATCAGTATCATATCAAGACAGCCCTAAACACATTAAAGTTATGTATTATATTAGAGCAAATCAATTAATTAAAGGGACATATATTTTGTTTCCATTTCGACTAACTATACTTTATACAGTATATGACTAAAGTTTGTTGGTACCACATGGTGCACACTACCACACACCGCAGTAAAACTGGCTTTTTTGCAATCAGGCCATGCAAACATTCAGAAAGTGGTAAAACATGCTAAAAGCATCTGAATGATTCAGACCCCAAAAGGCAAGCCACCCGTAAAAAAAAAACAACTAATGCAACAGAAAAGAAGACTGCAACTCCCTCTGGTGGTTTGGGGTGCTTTGTTTATGTGGAGGAAGTTTTTGTTTTAGGGGATTTTTGGCATATTTCCTAACGCTATCCTTTTTTTCTGTATGTAATTCACTTTCCTGTTGTTAGTCTTACTTCCCTTTGTAATTTGTATGTGATTGCAACATTTTTTTCTTTTGCTGCATCTTTTATCTTTTTCTTGTATTGGTTGGTTTTGGTTTTTGCATCATTTATGTTTTTAAACAGTTTTCAGCCATTTTCAGTGTGTCATCTTTTGTACCATGTTAAGCAGTTTTCTGCTTGTTTATATCTGCCAGCTACTGTAATTATATATTGTAATAATAAGCAGTTTACAAAGCTTGAAATGACAGACTGAAATTAGAATGATGCTATCAATGGCAAATATTTCTTATATTGTGCTAAAACAAGGTGTTGTTCACATATGTGCTAATGTGCTATTATTAACTTTCAGGCTAATAGTATCTAGCCCTATCTAGGATAGCTGCAGGGTATGCTAACATTAGCCAACATGCATTTACTTCCATGGTAACGCTGGCATGTTGGCAGTGTCACTACCCGATCCGTTCCGGAAGTACGGTCCGAGCCATCAGCTCATTTGCACACATGCAAGCAGATATTCATCCAGGTCACCATAAATAGTGTAAGTATGGTAATAAAAGTATTTATTTCTATCCTTAAATCACAAAACAATGCTTAACTACATGTACAAATATTTAATGACTTATTTGAGACTGGTAATCTTTATATTCTCTTCTATCGGACAGAAAAGTAGTTTTGATCTCTTTTATAAAGTCATATTGATGGCGACCCGGATGTATATCAAGTTGCACAAATGAGATAACGGCACGGATCGTGCTACTGGTATGGGATTGGTTAGTGACACTGATATATTGGTTAACAGCAGCTAAGACCATATACTATAGAATAGCATCTGTTTGCAAATATTGGCTTAATGATTAACCTCTAACATATACTAGTATTCACTGACATGCTAGTGTAAAATATCATAACTGAAATAAGTGGTAATCTATACAAAGTTTGTTGTACTGTGCAAATCTCATGCTGGCTGCACTCTGCAACTTTCTGAAAATAAAACTTTATTTTAAAGAACTTTCTTCAATGGACCAAATTATAAAATCACAAGACCGTCTGCTTCTTGAAATAAAAGTATGAGGGGATTTGTACAGCAGTGTAGAAGAAAAAGATGTGGATGTAGCCTGTTAAGTTGGCACTTTGGGGGTCATAAAAAATGAACTGCAGCTCCCATACGCACTTGAAATAAAGTTTGCTTTCTTCTTTCTATTTAATAACCCATGACTCGTGCAGTCTTTTCTGTTTGATTTTTAGCCGCCGCAGTGTTACATCCACTGCTTCCAAACACATCATGAAAATCATAATATTCCAACATACTCATAATGTTAATGTTTTTTTTAGCTATTAAGGAACTTTTATACTAACAAACTGTTCTTTCTGACATATTTCCAGTTTGCGGTGACATCCATGGCCAGTTCTTTGACCTTATGAAGCTATTTGAAGTTGGAGGATCACCAGCATCCACACGCTATCTTTTCCTCGGAGACTACGTAGACAGAGGGTATTTCAGTATTGAAGTGAGTCCATGCGTCTGTTATTGTTACTGTGCGGCCCTAGTCGACTGCGATGCTCTGCATGTGCTTGACAGAAGCTGGGTTCCTTAATGGCTTTCTGTGAGCATAGATAAAATCAGGCTGCAGATATTGCAGTGATAAAATACTTTTATGATCATTTCAAATGTAGTCTGAATCCAAAATGTCACAGTGGAGCTGAGGTTTATGTAGATAGGATGTTAATCCTCTGCAAAATACATGTTTAGAATATGGGACCTTCTAACTAATATATGTGAGTATATATAAAATCTGAGAGAGAGGGGGGAGTGTGTCTGAAATGTGCCATAAAAGCACTTGATAAATGTTTTAGTAAAGGCAGAATTACTTTCATGGAGCATTTGCATGACACTAACAAACTTTGACATGATATGTGTTGCTTTTAGCTCTAGAAAATATGGAAATCTAACTTTTTCAATAATTTTTCTCTTCTCTTTCAGTGTGTGCTCTACTTATGGGCTTTAAAGATCCTATACCCCAAAACACTGTTTTTGCTTCGTGGGAACCATGAATGTCGGCATTTAACAGAGTATTTCACATTTAAGCAGGAATGTAAGTAATGTTTTTCAAAGTTATTTATTTATTTATTTTTTCCATGTGAGGCATTTTGGGAAGTGGTCTTTGGAAATCGGTGTGTAATCTTCAGTAGACAACAGTGAAATGACAATAGGTCTGATCTGGCTAACAGCTAGCAACATGGTCCTGGATTGCTGATAGGCTATTGGTAGCACATGGTGCTGTGAAGTCACCAGCCACCATACTCCCTAGTTAGACCGGTCGGAATGTAAACGATACTTGCGCTACAGCATCGAACAACGATGATGTTCTCATTTGTAGGGTGAAGTAACACTTTTAAAATAAAAGTAAAAATAAGGTAATCATTTTAACACACATTTGCTGTTTCAAAGCATCAGTTGATTACTGTCATTTATGGTAAAAAATAGGCACATCACATTGCATATTCAGTATGAAGTCTATAGATCAATGGCAACAAAATTACTGTCAAAGAAGATATCCTGCAACTTACAGTCTTGTGGGCCTCATATGTAAAAAAAAAATAAAATAAAAATTTAAAACAGACCAGTTATGGACAGTACGCCTTATAACCCAGTGCGCTCTATAGTAGGGAATAGGGTTGGGAATTGATAAGATTTTCACAATTCCAATTCCCTTATCGATTCTGTGAAATGATTTGATTCCTTATCAATTCTGTGAAACGATTGGATTCCTTATCGATTCTGTGAAATGATTCGATCCTTATCGATTCTGTGAAATGATTCGATTCCTTATCGATTCTGTGAAACGATTCGATTCCTTATCGATTCTGTGAAACGATTCGATTCCTTATCGATTCTGTGAAACGATTCGATTCCTTATCGATTCTGTGAAACGATTCGATTCCTTATCGATTCTGTGAAACGATTCGATTCCTTATCGATTCTGTGACACGATTCGATTCCTTATCGATTCTGTGAAACGATTCGATTCCTTATCGATTTTGTGAAATGATTCGATTCCTTATCGATTCTGTGAAACGATTTGATTCCTTATCGATTCTGTGAAATGATTTGGTTCCTTATCGATTCTGTGAAACGATTCGATTCCTTATCGATTTTGTGAAATGATTCGATTCCTTATCGATTCTGTGAAACGATATGATTCCTTATCGATTCTGTGACACGATTCGATTCCTTATCGATTCTGTGAAACGATTCGATTCCTTATCGATTTTGTGAAATGATTCGATTCCTTATCGATTCTGTGAAACGATTTGATTCCTTATCGATTCTGTGAAATGATTTGGTTCCTTATCGATTCTGTGAAACGATTCGATTCCTTATCGATTCTGTGAAAGGATTCGATTCCTTATCGATTCTGTGAAAGGATTCGATTCCTTATCGATTCTGTGAAACGATTCGATTCCTTATCGATTCTGTGAAACGATTCGATTCCTTATCGATTTTGTGAAACGATTCGATTCCTTATCGATTTTGTGAAACGATTCGATTCCTTGTCGATTTTGTGAAACGATTCGATTCCTTGTCGATTCTGTGAAACGATTCGATTCCTTATCGATTCTGTGAAACGATTCGATTCCTTGTCGATTCTGTGAAACGATTCGATTCCTTGTCGATTCTGTGAAACGATTCGATTCCTTATCGGTTCCTTATCGATTCTGTGAAACGATTCGATTCCTTATCGATTTTGTGAAACGATTCGATTCCTTGTCGATTCTGTGAAACGATTCGATTCCTTGTCGATTCTGTGAAACGATTCGATTCCTTGTCGATTCTGTGAAACGATTCGATTCCTTGTCGATTCTGTGAAACGATTCGATTCCTTGTCGATTCTGTGAAACGATTCGATTTCTTGTCGATTCTGTGAAACGATTCGATTCCTTGTCGATTCTGTGAAACGATTCGATTCCTTGTCGATTCTGTGAAACGATTCGATTCCTTGTCGATTCTGTGAAACTATTCGATTCCTTATCGATTCTGTTTTCGATTCTATTAAACAATGAACTTGGTAAGTGCACGGTGAAATTTGTCTTCCTTCGCCTGGGACATTCTATTTCTGCCTGCCTCAGGCGAAAACAGAACACAGTGAACGGGAGCTGCCAGCCTCTGAGCCAGCCAGGCTACAGTCATCTAAATCTAATGGAGAAGGCATCCGTTTATTGAAAAAGCATTACTGTACAATTTCGGGAAATAAACTAATCTCCCCTTGATTTCACCTTTCTCTCGCTCCCTGAACTGCGGAGCAACTTCTTAGCAATTTTAATAGCCCCAAAGAGAGGTAGGAAATGGGTTTATTTCCAGAAATGGCATATGATTTACTAGGAACCACATTAAGCACAGCCAGTGAAATAAAACTAGCTACTTACCACCAGGGATGCCTTCCATGATGGTCGTAACTTTAGCTTCTGTCCGGAAGCATCAAAAACACACCATTCGTTAAAATGAACGCCATGTTGTGTGCGCAGGTGTTTCTGCATGTTGGATAAATTTCCTCCCGCGGATGTAATGGCCACTTTGCAATAATTGCAAAGCGCCTTGTTGCCATCTTTTCAATGTTTTGATCGCTTTACCCGATGAGACGCCTTTTTTTTTTTTTTTTTTTCCTTGCTTTTCTATACTAACACCTGGTCACGTCATACTTGCTTACTGAATTGCGGGAAAAACATGATGCAAGTCGTGCTGCCCAGCGCTAGGCTCTGGTGCTGCCTGGAACTGTTGCCAAACAGTGCCATGGAAATGGAACACACGGAACCGGTTCTGAACAGGAACCAGTTTTCCATTCCCATCCCTAGAAGAGAACATAAGGTATTTAAGAATTATTAGACATGAAAGAATTGCTCTTATGCATAAAGCACAGTGTTGACAAAGAGCACTTGCCAAGGAAGGCCAAAAAGGTTTTGTTATTTCTAAATGTTTGAGTGATTTAATTTTGCTCCTGTAAAAGATTATTTCTGTGAACCGGTACAGCAGCTTTAGTTTTCATTATTTGACTCTGACTGCTACCTCCTGGTAAAATACTAGCTACTCAGAAGCACCATGCGAATCCCGCTTCACACCACCTGAACTATTCCTTCCAATTCCCGTAAGTCAAAGTTGAGCAGTTACAGAACCTCCTTCCTACCAAAGCCAGATGATTACCTTTCTCGTTGTTTACCCACGTCAGAGCTGCTTTTATTGGACGTTGTCGTTGTGAAAAATGACATAATGTGCTGTTTTTTCTAATGTTTTCGGACAGTTTTTTTGGCAGTATTAAAAATAAAAACAAAAATTTCCATCCCAGACAAGGACACTGCGCCAGTCTGTTAGAGCCAGTTTGTTTGACTTGGCATGCTATTTTCTTGTCCCTGCCCTGTTCCCCCTCTCCTCCCCCCCTCTTTGACAGGTAAAATTAAGTATTCAGAGAGGGTTTACGATGCATGTATGGACGCCTTTGACTGCCTTCCCCTGGCTGCACTAATGAACCAGCAGTTCCTGTGTGTACATGGAGGACTGTCTCCAGAAATCACAAATCTTGACGACATCAGGAAAGTATGTCTGATTTAACATTGTCTCATAGTTATTTTATAAATATAAGTTCTGTAAGTTGAACTGCAGGTGTTTCTCTGTTGCTTTACAAGTGCATTATATGTGTTGAAATAAATAAGGGTTAGCCACCTTGCTTGTTATTTATAAAGTGAAGATCAGTCTTGGGCAGTGTTCAAGAGTAGGATACAAAGCATTGTTGTGGAAGAAAAAGTTCCTACTCTCAGACTAATTCAATAAATCCAAATGGATTTTGTGGCTGCAATCAGAGGCATGCATAATAGAATTTGCTCCAGCAAAGTGTCCATCATGCGGCCCCGTTCAGTCACGAACAAGGTTTTGTTTAAAAAAGAGCCATCATTTCCTGAAAGCAAAGCCATTTATGCTCGTATAAAAAGATTGGCTCTTTCTTTTTCTTTTTTTTTTCCCTTCCCAGCCTGTCCAAAGCACATCCATCTCTAAACTGCAAGATTAAGTTTTTCTTCGACACATCCTCCACTCTGTATATGGTTTAATAGCGATTCAACAGCGATTTAATTATGAGCTAAGCTGCAGTTACCAGCAAAGCTCTTCGAGTGAAACCTTCACAGGAGACTTGTGTTTTTCCTCCACAGCTAGACAGATTCAAAGAGCCCCCGGCATACGGACCGATGTGCGATCTGCTGTGGTCCGACCCTTTGGAGGACTTTGGCAACGAGAAGAGCCAGGAGCACTTCACACACAACACAGTGAGAGGCTGCTCCTATTTCTACAGGTGGGCACTCTGTCTTCCAGGACGTTTATTGTTTGTGTCATGCCTGTTCTCTCTCTCTTTTTGTTCTAATAGTTATCCTGATTCTGTTTGACAGCCAGTAAGATAGAGTTTAATTATACTGCGGACATTGGCTTTCTTATGCCAAATATATTTTACAATTGTTTTATTGACCTGTCCCACCGGTATCTATAGCATTTATTTACAAAGGCTTAATGTTAAGCTTTGCAATAAGAAAAAATAGTTTGTACATATGTGGCGATGCAGTATACGTGGTTTGATCACCTAATAAAGTCAGCCAGACAAGCACTGCAGCTCCCAACACATCCTAAATGTCCTGACCTTCTGACTTTAAATATTGATTCGACTTCTTGGAGCCAACTGTAGAGGATGGCTATTTTCTTCCCAAATGATCATTTGATCCTTAGTATGAATGAAAATATATAAAATAAGTTGACTTCATAGAATAGTAAGGCACCCATTCCAGTTCTAGAATAAAACTGTACATTTTACCCCATCGATGACCACAAACCTCTTAAAACAGAACGATAAATCCTTAAATTTGAAGCAGGTGAGCCAAATAAATCCACTCACGGCTTTTGTTTTTTTTGGTGTTTTGCAAGCAATAAGAAATTAGCCTTATTTAATAGGCTATATGTCCCAATCTATTTACCTTTCAATGCAAAATTTCAAAAGTATTCTCCTCGTGTTTAAAGGAATAGTACACCCAAAACATGATTAGCCTTCATTTTCTACTCACCAGTGGCGCCTCCAGAAATTTTTCATAGGGGTGGCCAGATGGGGCCACTTAAATTCTTGGGGTGGCACACTGAAGCTAATGGCCATATTTTCAGGATTTTAAGACTTAAATAAACACCTATTGATATATTTTGGGTTATTGTGTGATTTTTAATGTTACTAATGATCTAATGTGCATAGATATAGACCAGGGGTCTGCAACCTGTGGCAAGTGGCTCTTTGGACCTTCCACAGTGGCTCTTAATAACTTTGGCTACACATTATATTTTTATTGTGGTAATTAAATGTAATAATGATAATAAATACAGGTTTTAGCAGTTTTTTTCTTGGAATAATTGCTATTAATTTTCACAACAGAATGATGGTGAAAGTGCCAGTAATATTTAATTTTAAATCCATATTTTTCCATTATGTTGGAAACTATGATTTATTTTACATCCTTATCCACAAATGTCAGCATCCCATCCATCATCTTTTTTTAAACCTCAAAATAGACATAAAAGGGCGTTTCTTTAACAATGACAACATATTTCCTGCAGCAGATCTTTATCTAAAATATAACTTGTCCTTTTTCAAAAGGCCAGGCAACATTTGGGGCTCTGAACAAGTTTAATTCAAGTGGACTGAAGGCAAAATGGCTCTTTAGACTGTAAAGGTTGCGGCCCCTGATATAGACCAATAACAGTACAGTTAACATTTTGAGTTGAACAATAATTGCTTTGTATTATCTAATCACATTAGGAATAAGGTGTAATTTTATTCATTTATTGAAAACTAAATTATACTGGGGAAAAGCAGATACTGGCAGATAAAAATAAGAAATCATATCTTTATTTATGTAACAGGAATTTCCCAACAGGGAACAATGGTCATATAATGATTACAAGGATACAAAAAAAAAGATTACAAGAAACACTTATATGTTAACTTATTCTTAATATATAAAAATATATATTATATATATTATATAAATATACAGAGTCTGTACTCTGAGAATATTTGAGCCATTTTTATCTGCTGTACCACTCTTTAGAAAAACATCTTTTCCTGTCCCCATGACAGGTTCTAGGGAAGATGTTTAGCTGTGGCTGCTTGGGCTGTTCTGCTCTTGACTGGGAGATATCTGCAATGAAACAGGAGCAAAAGTCTGTTATTCTGAAATCAAAATGATGACACTAATAATAAATGATAATAATACCAGAATCTCCACCGTAATGAATAATTATAGCTGTATTAATGGCCTACAGGCATTTTGATTCAGAAAAATTAAAACTAACCCATCAACATTTTTTTTAATTAATCAAAATTAATTAAAAAAAACTTTAAGTGAGTCCTTATTGATTTGTGATTTAATGGAAAAACAAACAAAACATACATTTCTTTCGAGGATATTATTTTCTAGACAATTCACTAATTTCATTTATTTCATTTTTATGGCCACATGGTCATAACTTCACCTGTCGGTCCAGGAACACCTGCTTTTGCTGAGTCCTGCCATGTTTCACTGATCAGTGGTGCTGACTGTTCCTGCTCTGCTGCCTGATGTTTTTCCTCATCACTGTCTACTATCGCTGACTCTGTTTCCTCGTCATGCTGCTCTATCTGTTGCTTCCCTCCATCCACCTCCTCTTTCTCCTCCTTCTCACTCGCTCTCTGTTGATCCCCTGTCATCTCTTTATCTCTTTCCACTGTTATTTTCTTCTTAAAATAAGAAGATATATCTCTGGACTTTCTCTTCATTGTCTGGAAATAGACAAACCATACATAAGCACAAGCTAACAACGTTAGCTACGTAACTCTGTCAAAAAGACACTCAAAGTCGCTGTAACAGGAGCTAATGCAGTTCATTTATGCCCCTCTTCTTTTACAAACGAACGATTTGACTTATTTACTTACCGTTAGTCTTGTTCGCTTTCTCTATGAGTTCTTTTAATCACTGTTGAAGGCGGGCACGCGCTAAACTGTAGCTGTCGGAGAACGCAACTGCTGCTCGATGGGATGGAGTGGGGGCGGGAGGGGGAGGGGGAGGGGAGCGGCTGGTGAGCTACGGTGCGCGAGAAGGTCTAGAAGAGCGGCAGTGTTGCTGGCTCTGCATAATGGGATAAACCGCTAAACTGACGCTACTACCATTTACACTGGCGAGTGGGGTGGCCAGTGGGGTGGCCAGGACATCGCCAGGTGTCAATATTCCTCCATACTGCTCGTCCAATGTATTCCAAGTGTCCTGAGTGGGTAGCATCCAGAATGTACTCGAAACGAAGTCATTTAGAATGTTTTTAGAGCATAAACAGTAGTGTAAAGGATTTCCTGAAAGCGCGCACATGCGCGCTCACGACGCTACGGAAGCCGGCAGATCAAACCAGATAAAAGTGCGCATTCAGCGTCTGCTCTTCCAATAATGCAAGCGTAGAAGAAGAAATGTGCTGTTTACCTGTGCAAAGAAAGAAACAACGAAAGAAAAATATCTGAGGACTTCACTGTTGAGGAAGAGCATGACTTCTTTGCCGAGCTGAATGCGCTGGTTTGGTCTGCCGGCTTCCGTAGCGTTGTGAGCGCGCGTGTGCGCACTTTCAGGAAATCCTATACACTACTGTTTATGCTCTAAAAACATTCTAAATGACTTCGTTTCGAGTAAATTCTGGATGCTACCCACTCAGGACACTTGGAATACATTGGACGAGCAGTATGGAGGAATATTGACACGTTTTTTGTGGACTTTTATGGACCTTTCTGTCTCGGTCACCATAGACCTCCATTATTTGAATGTCAGCAGACAGCAAGAAGCCTCCCAGATCTCCAGATGCATTTGAGATATCAAAAAAGTACTCCAGGGTGTTGTTCAGCATGGGGGTGAGTAGAAAATGAAGGCTAATCATGTTTTGGGTGTACTATTCCTTTAAGGCTTATTTGTGGAGGCATGGGGGGGCAAACGGGCTGCCAAGACATTAATATGTAGAAAATTCAGTAAACAACAGTAAATACAAAAATTTTACAAACACACAAAATACATATGAGGAAAAATTCTGCTCTAAGATAAAAAAAGAAAACAGCAAAGAGAAAAAGTGCAGAAACCCAAAACCCTTTCCATATACATAAGTGATTGTAAAGAATAGAAGCAAATAAAAAAAATGCTTCAGGTAGCCATAACAACTGCAAGTAAAGAAAAACTGCTAACTATTTGCGCATAAAACAAATTCTCCCGACCACTAGAGGGAGACGAGCATTAACTTGGAGGTGGTTTCCTGCATTGTGTAACTTGTTGTTTTTGCTATTTGTATCATTTCTTGCTCCTGTTTTATAATAAAAGTGGGGACCAGCTTCAGTTTTTAACCTTTTGAGTGAGGACATTTTGCTGGTCCGCTAACAGATAAGAGTAGGGCTAAGGTGTCAGTTGGGTTAGGGTGAGGTGTGCTCTGGTATGGTTTAGGGTTATCTTAGGGTTGGAAAAGGGTTTACAAATAACTGAAAATCAATGGGAGTCAACACATGGTCCTCACTACATATAGCAAGATGAGCGTGTGTGTGTCTTTGGTCCTGATTCAAAGCAGCCAAGGCATGAACTATTGTTTTACGTCTTAACAGAAAACTTGTTTAATTCTTTCTTTAATAAGGCAGTCGGCTGATTTATTACCAACTGTAATTGTTGGATTTTAGGTCTCTGTTTAAAACCAAACCTTGGTTTCTTACGCACTTTTTAGTAGGATAAGATCCAACTTTATGTGCTGTGTATTGGACGGATGTTTCTGTGAAAACATAAATATTTTTTTTATTTAGAAGAAAAAAGTATTACATTTTAAACTGCATTTAGCATTGAATATTGGAGATTAGCTTGGACGGCATCACTAAAACAGCAGCATTGCTTTGGATTTCCTGTAAAGATCAGAGCCATACTTAACCTGTCAGATAATCAAAAGGCATCTTGGACCCAAACTCACTTTAGAGTCAAGCAATGCAGCTTTGCAGTAATTAGACCTGGGCGAAAAATCGATTCAATTAATTAATTAAAATTATTTTATCTTTTATTTATATATATATATATATATATATATATATATATATATATATATATATATATATATATATATATATATATATATATATATATATATATATATATATAAATGGCACATTTTTGGCTCCCTAGAGTTTGTGTTGCTGCAGTATTATTCTCAGGCTGCAGTTTGGCAGGTTGCACTTTCACATGCAACAGCAAACGACAGCATAACTACAGGTGAGTGATAAGTTTGTTCTCAAAAAAGGAGTAAAATCATCTGTTGTTTGGAACTGCAGGGCTTAAAGTTCTCCGGTGTAGTGGAATTGAGCCAGAGTGAAGTCGATCAGTTTCTACTCGGTGCATGCTCCCAGCGAGGGTAGCCCAGCCCCAGCAGTAATAGTTTAGCCTTCCTGTTATCTGTACTCCATTTCTCTCTCTCTTCTCTAGCCTAGTAAACTAGTCCCACGCGCCAGCGGCCAAAAACATTTTTGCCTGTGAGTTGGTCTAGCCTATATCAATGCCCCAGGCCCTAGAATAGGCGGGCCAATCAAAACGCAGAGATGTGTTTTGAATTTCTGCATGCAAAGAGGGCGGGGGTTTTGAGGGCGTGACGACAAAGCTGCGCGATGCTTGAGAAAGCCCAACAAGGAAAATGGCAACAACTATTGAACAGTTCTCATTTGACTCAGCTTTGGAATCAGTTTTGGAAGGATTAGACTTGGGGTTTTCATTGAAATGTGATCAGGAAGAGGCTCTACACTCATTCATTTTTAGGAAGGATGTATTCGCTGTTTTACCGTCAGGCTGTTTGTTTACACTCCCCCACCAGCTTTCTCTCACGCTTCCTATGTCTTAGTCAGTTGCGCTCATTGGTCAGAGCGTTGACCAATAGGCACAGACATGGTTTGAAAAACAGCGGGTTCTCATCAACAATCTTCCGATGTCTCATTCATCGGGGCCAGACTAAATTACACATTTAATCTCACATTTAGTCTGGTTTATCAGGCTATGAATGAACTGCAGTCGTGTCTAAAATGTACTGAATTATTTCATCACAACAAATAAATACAGAGCTGACACTGAAAGCAGCTAAGTTCTTCCGAAGAGTTTTGTTGTAATGTGCTGGTAGCATTTATTTTTGGTGTTAGATGCTGCAAGGAAGACTTTTTTTCTTTTGTTTGTTTTAAACTGACAGCCACCATTCATGCTGATCGAGCTGGCATTCATCTAGTTTCTTTATTTCTTATGATGACTAATAAAATAACAGGTCAATGTCAGTTTTTGTTGTTAATTTCTTGAACACTGCTATAATGGAGTGTCCAAGCCAGTGAAACCTGGTGTGCACTGAATCTCTGAGACCCCTCCTTATGGCTGCCGTCGCCAGTATTTCTGGAGCCCTCATCGCCTCGGGCTGAGCTGAGTAACTGAACAGGCAGAGGAAAAAGCTGGGAGCAAGCAGCTTGCACTGTCACAAAACGTAATGAAGTGGCACATTACCACGAGGCACAGTCCTTTCTCTAAATGCATTCGCGTCTCCCTCCACTCCAATTATTGCCTGACTGACTCTTATTTGCCCTCAGTGTGCCAGGCCAGGAGAAGCAGTAGGAAACGTCTCGAGGCTTTAAATGAGCACAGACTCTTAATTTATTTGATGGCAGGTGTTTTATAGCTGCCTGTCTAATTGTGTTTTAATGTACCTGCTCATTAATTGGCTCATTGTGCTTCAGTTGTTGTCTTTTCTTACTCTAAATGAGCTGTTACATTTCAGATCCACAAGTGGTTTCCCGTTTTGCAAGGGTGTCCATCATGGAGGTTTTCAGACATGCTGAGCTGAAACTAGACCTCAAACATGTCAAAGAGTTAACCTCACTGACATTTTTTTTTTTGTTGGAATTTCCTCATGAGTCATGTTTTCATCAGCGTCCGATGCCTCGTTATCCCAGGGGACGGTCGCTAATTGGCTTCACACTGACTTCCTGGATTTATGAGACCGTTTTAGCTCAACACAGAAGGAGAGAGAAACAGAGACATTTCTCTGTGCTTATGGTCGGAATCCATCAGTCTGTTTGGTTGCTCCTGCCTTGCAGAATCCCCCCTTCCTCCGAATGCTGCAGGCATGCTTGTAACACTTCCACAAACGCAACTCAGGCATGAAATTACACATGCTTCGGAAACACTTGATTTTGGATTTCCTTCCTCAAAGCATGTACATAGGTCAAGCTTAGGGGATTACTTTCCTACATATTTCATTGATGCATATGAGCATTGAATCTTATAATGACCCTCTGCAAATGATTGTAATTGTATTTGTAAGAAAGGAAGCAAAGGGATAACAGAAGGCTGAATCATCCTTCAACAAAACACTGTTTGGCACGTCTTGATCTGCTGCAAGGGGATTAGCTAACAAATAACCCATTCATTTCTAATTCCTGAAATAATCTGTAGGATCCTGCTTGTAGCTCTTCTTCCAGATGTTTGGCTGCAGATCTGCTTTTGCAGAGATTGTTGATAGGCCTTATCCTAATTCAATCAGCTTCGATGATTCATTTCTCTACCAAGTGTGAAAGCTGGCAAAACCTTCCTCTAAAAAGATATTTATTTACTCATTTTGGACTTATTTTCTAAAGCTGCGAATAAAACAGCTACATATATAAAGAGGAGCAAGAAGCCTGCTTCATAAAGCTCTATATACAGTGTTTTTTTTATAAAATAACTCAGATGATGGAACTTTATTACAGAAGAACATCCCAGACAGGTTTGATTAAAAAAAAGTTGTTCGAGGTTTAAAGCAGGGCTAACTTATAAAGCTTTTGGCTTTTACCAGAGTACTTTACAACTACAAACCATTGAGGCATTTCTGTTCACATAAACTGACAGGCCAGGCTAGGAGAGCATTAATCAGAGAGGCAGCCAAGAGGTAAGACTGACTTACGCCGCAAACAAGCATATCAGTCTGGAAAGGAGCGGGTAGAGCCCAACTTCAAAGGCAGGACTTTGGTTGAACTAACAGGGTCAGCAGAAACCTGATTAAAATGGATATGATGCTAAAATGACTTCTTCTTTTTTAAACAAAAAGCCCTCAGTGCAGCCAGGAAGCTGCAGCTTATTTAGCATCCTATGTAAAACAGCGATGGGCATTCATGAGGCTTACTCCGACATGCATTAAAGGGGTCATAGAATGATTCTATAGGGTATTTGGTGCTGGTCCTTAAGGTCTCTGAATAGGGTGTGTAATATTGGTTGGGCTGAAATTGGCATATATGGGGAGCGGTTGCGGGCGGGTCGGTGTCTGGTGTCCGCTGTCGCATTGTGGGGGCATTGTTTTTTTTTTTTCTTCTTCCTTTGGGGGGTTTGGCATGTCTGTTTTCTCGGGGGGCGGGCGGGCCTGTTGGGTGGGGGTCCTGCTGGCGGCGCGCCGCTGGTGTGTGGGGGTCCGGGCGGCTCCGGCGGGGGTAGTGTTGGGGGGCCGGTCTGGGCGGGCTTGCTGCGCTGGCTAGGTATTCGGGTGGGTTTTCCCTCCTGGAGGCATGGCGGGGCTGCTCTGTTCCCGCTGATCGCGGCGGGTGGGGCTGCGGGGCGGGTGGGGGCCTGGAGTGGCTATGGCCGGCGCGTGGTGGGGGGCCGGGGCGGCGGAGCTGCTCTGGCCGCGTGTCAGGGCCTGGTGCGGGCGGCGGGGGGGGGCGGCGGACGTGGCTGGGCTGCTTTGGCTTCGTCCGGTGGGGGGGCGGCGCGGTTCGCTCCGCTCTGGCTTTGTGCTGCCCCTCGGGCTGCTGGGGGGGGGTGGTTGCGCCGGCTGCGGTCTGCTCTTCTTGCGGTTTTGCGCCGGGCGGCTTTTCTGCTCTCGGGCTGATTCTGCGCTTTTGGCCGGGGGGGGCGTTTTGGGGGGGGTCCCGCGGCGCTCGCGGCCGGTTCGCGGCGGATGCGCATGGGCCCCGGCCGGGGGCGGGGCCGCCTGAGTGTTTTCCTGGGTGGTGCGGTCGCGGTGGGTGTTGCGGCCGGTCGCCGGGGCTTGGTGCTGGGGGGCGGGGCGTGTTTCGGTGCTCTGTGGGGCTGGGGCGTTTCGGTCGGCGCCGTGGGGGAGCTGGTGTTCGATGCCCGGCCCTACTTCGGGGTGGCCGGCTGCCGGCGGGGCCCGCGGACTCGTCCCCGCGGCTCCCCGGGGCGCCGGCATGGCGGTGGCTGGGGGGCTTCTTCGTGGCTGTCTCTCCTCCTGCCTTGGTGGGGTCTGGTTTCCGGGGCTGGCCCCGCCTTGGTGCCTTCGCTTCTGGGGGCGCCTGGGGCTTTGGGTCTCCCGGCGCTGGACTCAGTGCTCTGGGGGGTGTGCCTCTCCGGCTCTCCACAACCACTATTGAGCATTTTTTCTATGGTTAAAACTTTACATGCACAAGTTCACCCTCACAAACAACTACAGGTGCTAGGCTTCAGGTACTTAGAGATTCACTTCCAAACAGAAACCCCACATTCATATCTTCAGGTAACACAGAGTACATGTCAGACTTAATAATATTACGTTAGCGATAGTTTCAAGGTGTTTGCTTTATTGTATATCTCGTACCATGTTTTTTGGTTGTGCTGTTCTTTTTTTTTTTTTTTTTTTTTTTTCCCATCTCATTACAGGTGTTGAAGCAGACTGAAAATGTTTTGTCATTGTCTCCTTCCTATCTCCTCTTTCTTTCATCTTTTGTCCTGTTTTTTTCTTTTTCTTTTCCCTTCTTCTGTTTTTCTGCTCTACTTACATTGCAGTGTCCATATGAACTGTAAAACTCCCTGCATAATTATAATAAAGCAATTTATATACATGAAACAAGTGGAGCAGTATGGCAATTGCCATACCGCTACACTTGTGAAAGTAAAATCTGTTGGGCTCCTTTTGGCATCAAGACAATTATTCTTATTGCCACCTTGCCATACAGGACACAAAAAAAAAAAAAAAAAAGAAATTGGCATATTTGCTGTTCTTTGAGCCCTAATGCAAGACTGGTTAAAAACCCTGTAATGAAACGACAGGCTTTCTTCCTTTTATGGTATGCTGATGAATATTTAGATGAGCCGTGAGCTGATTGGTTGGTTCACAACGAGCAAAGCTGCTGAGCAAAGACGCATCATGGCAACAAGCAATCACTCACTGAAACATCAAATTGTTGATATGGTAGGGTGACCAGACTTCCTCTTTTTCCCAGACATGTCCTATTTTTCATACCTAGAAAAATGTCCGGGGGGAATTTCAAAAACTTCCGGGATTTTGGTCGACTACGGTACACCGCATAGACGAAACAGGGAGCCAGTGGGGGACGGAGCGACCAAACCCGACCCGGTATTTGTAGCCTTGACAACGGCTTTCCCCTGCCTGCCCGGTAAGGCGGCGGCGGGAAGGTAAGGCAGGCGCGGGGAAGCATACCGTCACCGGGTTGGGTTCGGTCGCTTCGTCCCCCGCTGGGGCCCGGTCCAATCAGAAACCCAAATCTGGTCACCATAGATATGCTAGCATTGCTATCAACATCTTAGCGACAAAATAATACTTCCAGCTTGCGGTAGTGATGGCCTTATGGTCTGAACAGCCCCTCGTTTTATTAAAGGAAGTAAGCAAACCCTGCTTTAAACGGTCCAAGATTTTGAAAGCTGAGGGGGTATAAATAAATTTCTGCCTGAAAAAATCACACAAAAGTAAATCACTTATAGCCTCACAGCTATTAGATTTAAGAAGAAACTTTTGGTACCTCTGTAAAGGTAAGATGTCATAGAATGGTTTTCTGGTGTCAGCACCATTGTAGCTTTGACCCTGCCTGAAATATTAGGGACAAAATATTTTGCATTTTTTGAATCTCGCCAAAATTTTCTTTGAAATAAACATTGCAAAACACTACCAAAATATTATTTATAGCACAAAAAAGTAGTACAGACTTTTAAATCTAAATGTTGTGTAAAAATATACCAAATTTGGACTCAATCAGATGAATCATATTTATTTTAGAATGGTATTAGTGAGAAATTTCTTAGGCGGAGAGGCCATTTTGGCACATTTATCCATAAATGTCACCAAACTGTGCCAAATATGTTTTTTACATCAATACTGGGGGTTTGTTAAAATTACGAGGTCACGTAGCAGCTGGACCCACCGGTGGGTCCGTAGGGTTCTAGGGGTTAAAGCAAATGAACAGCTGAGCATCAAACTTTGCAGTGATCTTCTGATGGACAAAAATAATCCATTTCTGTCGAGTCTTCGGATCCTTGGGAAGACTGAAAATGTTTTCCTTTCTCCATGCAGCCTGGAACACTGCATTTATGCCCGTGGTTCTGGCTCGTTTTCAATAGAGAAACTGCCTGCTTTATAATTCTTGTAGAAGTAAACCCAACTGTAGGCTAAACAGCTAAACTAGTTTCTTACATCTACCTATATTCATTTTCTTGGGCCAGTGAACCAGTGGGGTGGTCTGTATGTCAATTTAGAAAAGTACAGGCCAGAACCAAATAAGTCCACATCCCCGAGTTTACGTCAATTCAGTGCTTCGTTTGAATTTGCCCGTTTTATGGTTTAGAACTGTGACATTTGCAACAAAAGGTGTTGTTGATGGGGTTTGAAGTTCTCTGTACGTCCATTTCACCCACTGAACTATCGTTTTTCATCTATGACAATGTAAGCTCAGTTTTGCATTCTATGACCTCTTTAATCAAAGCTAACTTGCACTTTGGATTTACCTTGCAAGAAAGAAGAATTTGCACTAGATTTTGAATTCACAAACTCCTGAGGATACTTCTTTCCAGAAGCCAACAGAAATGTTCCCGACCAATGGGATGCAGTGATGTATTGGCGGAAGTAAAACAAAAAAAAGTAAAACTAACATGGCTGCACCAGTTTTAGCGAGAATACACTATTGCTTTTTTGAAAACCTAGAAAAAGGATGTGAATTTTGCTTTTGTGGATGGGAAGATGGTTGCGCGTCTTATTAGCTAACCCTTCAACCTGTGAAACAAATAAAGCTGCTACTGCTGTTGAAAACTCAACATGGGAGGAAGGTCAGCTTAGACAATTTTACTAAATATGCCTCCCTTTTCACATGAGCTTTTAAAGATCAATACATGTAGTTAAATTTGAATTCCATATGGTATCAATCTGGCTTATGTTAGCTTAACTTTTGGCATGATTTTAATAAAAAAAATATAACGGTCAAGTGCTCAAAATAATTGTTTTTTCATGATTTAGTCCTTTTAAAATCAAAGATTATTCAAAAGTTAAAATAGTCCAAAGTTTGAAAGTGTCTGGTCTTCACATAAACTTTTTAAACTATTTTAAATGAACTTTCTTAAAAAAAGAAAAAGGAATAACCAGAATAAAGCCCACCACACTTCTTTGGCTTACATAATTAAACCCTGTAATGCATGTAACCGTGCATTCCTTCCACTTCCACTAGTTGATCTTTCGCATGGAGCCCCAATGAAATACCCAACAATTTGTGGCCATAAAGTGACAAGATGTGGAAAAATTTTCTAAATGTAAATACACTTAAAGGCAATGTACGTCATTATAAAACCACAGTGTTTATTTCATTGCAGAGTAAAAAAATTATATCTTTAAAAGCTTGTATGAAATCAGCAGGACGTTCTGCAGAACGAGTGTAGCTCAGTTTTGATTGCAGCGTGTGGGAGTTAAGTTCATCTCAGAGCTCCGATGCTGCAGAGGTGTTAGGCTTGGATTACAGAACTTCATTTTTTTAAGAAAGAACGACAAATTACTTGATTGCACTACAAAACGCTTTGATGTCCGGGGCTGTTTGTGAATTCTGGAAATGTTTCATGTAACTATCACAAAAACTGAACTAAACCTGGTGGAGCAAGCACTCTAGGCGAACAAACCGCCACATTTACCAGTAGCCAAAGCATTAAACTAATATTTTTAGATGTTAAAGATGGTGAAGAGGGTGCTACCGTTTGATCAGTCTATCGTCTTATAAAAGCTTTAAACGGAGTGGCTGTGCTTGGAGAAATGGGAAAAGTTCTCACACATTCATGCGTTCTGGATGTTAAGCAGTACTGTTGCTCTTTCATGCAAACTGCAGAGTGACTTCATTCATTACAAATCATCCCATGATTCACAAATCCCCACATCCTCTGTGGGGTTTCAATTTGCTTTTGGTTTTAAAGTACTTTTCAGAAATGCCGTCTTTAAGTCAGACTGAGGCGAAATCAAGTCATGCTTTTCTGTTGGTGACATTTTTGTTGTGCCTTTTTTTTACTGTGAGGAGAGGAGGTTTTTAAAAAGAGGTTGGTGCTGCTGCAGGAGAGAAGCAGCCTGTGTGCTGCAGTTTGATTGTCGGCAGTGAGGCTTTTGGTTTTGCTGCTCATAGACTAAAGGAGAACGACTCCACATCTAATGCTTTCCAGAGACAGCTTTTTATTTTCCCTCCTTGAAGAAGCTGTACCTTATGAATCACGTCCCCCCTTTTTTTAATATTGTTTTATTGAAAAATAAACTCTTAAGGTTTTTGTAAGCTCAGACCTGCTGCTTTTATGAAAGGGAATTTATCGTAGACTCGAATGGTGGTCCTCTTTTAGACTTTAGGCTGTTGCAGAATTTCACCCTGAAATAAAGTGCCTAATGTTTAGTCAAGCAAAGGAACAGAATAGAAAACGAAAAGAAATTATAGAAGAAACAATTTTTTTAATAAATGTCATATTTTTATAATTTATTTCTGTTTAAATGTAACATTGTTACTATCTGTTACAGGCGCCTTTATTTTGAAAAGAAAATCTTAACAGCAGAACGTGACCTTTAAAGAAAGGCAAATATGTCGTCATTGCTTAGGGAATAGCTGCAGTAAAACAGCTACTGTCATTAGCTTAGTGGATCTACAGGCAGGGTAACATCTGGAACAGAGAAAACCACAGCTGGGCTGTGTAAAGTTAGGACAGACGAAATAACCTGAGAGCTTCGTTTGAAATTTGCAGCAGCTTTAGATAACCAAGTTTTCATGACTAGGAGTCATCTTCTACATACAGTACCAAACGGTTTCCAGGAAGCATGTCAGAAGGAATGTATGTTTTGTCACACTGCTACAAAATTATTCTGGTGAAGTTTGCTGAGGTCTTCAAGGAGTTTAGCCAATTTTGAAATCTGTTCCTTGGTCAAATAAGACTAAAACAGAGGGAACAACACCAGAGGTGGGTAGTAACTATTTACATATTCTCAGTTACATGTACTTAAGTAAATTGGTAGCAGTTTTGCTGCTTTGTTACCTATCGTGATTGACTTCACTCAATGATTACAATGTTTGTTTTAAACTAAAATGCCTCATAGAGATACACACCTACTATTTTGATCTAGGTGGGATTTAGTTTTGTACTCTGGTTTCATTGGGTTCACTGCTGAAGTTTGCCTTGCCTTTTGGAGGTCTAGTGTATGCTCTGTATCTTGTTACTTGAAGTACCGTAATCTTCAGACTATAAGCCGCACCTGAATATAAGCCACAGAAGCTAAATTGCATGATTTGTACACATACAAGCCACACTGGACTATAAGCCGCAGGTTTAATTACCATATAGGTTCGTGCACAGAGAGGATTTTTGGGAAAGAGGCAACTGTTTGGGGAAGCTCCTGTTTATTAACATTTCAACACAATTGAATTGAGACAATTCTTACTGCTGGCATCTCCAACGTCTCACCATTGACTCGTTGATTCCAAGGTTACGTTTCAATGTCTGTTTTCCATAATGAGGGTGTCAAACAAACTGTCTTGCACTCGCAATGTCCGTCTTTCTTGGAGTCTGCTTCCGGAGGACGTCCGCATTCCCACGCGCATGGCTACTTGTGTGTTGAAGCAAATGTTACGTCAACATGGTGGATGGTAAAATCCATAGATTTAGGTCCCGTATTACCCTAGTGGCCGTTAGCTGTAAAAGTCCATAGATAAGCCGCATTGTTATATAAGCCGCAAGGTCGAAAAAAAGGGTCGGAAAATGGGGAAAAAGTCGCGGCTTATAGTCCGAAAATTACGGTAAGTTACCCCAGTGATTCCCGATTTCCCACTCCTGGGGTCCGCGAGTGCATTGCAAGGAGGTACGTGAAAATATTTTATTTTTTAGGTAGTAAAATAAAATAGAATTGGAAAAATTAAAGTTTTTGTCAACCAAAAAAGTTATTTTTTCTTTGAGTTCACCTTCAGCTGTGACACACATGAAAAGCAAGCAGAGGAAGAGCCTGGTATCTGTTGATTTTCACACTTAGCTATCAGAGCTCATCGAAGCAGCTCAGGTGTCTTGATGGGGGGAAAAAAAAAAAGGAAATCTAATAGTTTTTTATTCTGTATTTTGTTCCCAATTCATCACGATTAAATGTGGTTATTGGGGAGTTACTCAGAGGGGTTCCAGTTTTATAAACACAACTTTATAGTATACATTTTTTATTTATTTCTATTCCGTACTGACGTCCAGGCAACTTATTTATGTTTTGTTTTGTTTTGTTTTTTTGAGATAAAAAGAACAAAATGCCTAATGCTATTTTCAGACCGCAATCGCTGGAAGCAGCAAAAAAGCTTCTGCTTCTTCTTGTTTGAA
Source organism: Cyprinodon tularosa (assembly GCF_016077235.1). Lineage (NCBI taxonomy): Eukaryota > Metazoa > Chordata > Actinopteri > Cyprinodontiformes > Cyprinodontidae > Cyprinodon > Cyprinodon tularosa. The sequence goes on along the minus strand of NW_024039707.1, from coordinate 1,247,809 downwards.
ACGTGTACACATTAAGGTCCGATGCACGTCAAGTGCAGCTTTGACGCTCCTGAAGCGCGTCCAGTAAAGTTTGTCCAGATGCGTCTGATGCTCCTGTGTTCAAAGACACAGAGCGGTTTTGCTATATTTGCTGTTATAATTGGGTAAAAAGTAGTTTTAATATGTTTTAAAGTGATAAAGTCCACCTGAAAATATAATCTGTGCACTTAATTCATCAAGATTAAGATCCTACCTTCAAGTATTATTTTCGCTAATAAGCTATTTTCCGCTACTATACGCAGTGCGGCGGCTGGAAGGCGTTTTTCATGTGCGTAATCCAAACTGCAGGCACCAGAATAATAAAAGTGCTCATATTTTGACATTTTTAGTTAATTTAGGCGTTAATAAAAAGTTTCAGAGGAGTGATCATAGCGATCTGCATCAGCAGTGTTGTGTCTGTCTCCCTGCCAGCTCCCAGGTGAGCTTCTCTCATTGGTTGATGTGGGACGTCAAGCAGCACATTTTTCCAACTTCAGCAGCTGCTGCTTGTGCAGATACTCTAAAGCTTATTAGGCACCGCTTCACCTGCTTCTATGCTGTAAGATCTGCTGCTCCTGCTGCTCAAAACGCGCTGCAGGACCCTCTTGATTCGCCTAGGTGCACATAAACCTTAGACTTTGCATGTAAACCAGCTGCTTCTGCAGCATGCGGTCTGAACGTAGCATAAGAATTAAATGCTCAAGTTTAAGTAAAGTAGTCTTTATTTTATATTCGGTTATTGCATGTTCCACTTTTGGACAATCATCTAAACCTTTTACTGAGGGGGGTACACATGGTAAGGCAAAATTCACAAAGGGATACACAAGGTTACACAATATTGTAACCTATATGCACAACATAAATTAGGTGTTGATTTCATAAGATTTAAGCAAAAATAAAGTCTAAAAAGTGTTTTTTTTTGTTCTTTTGTAATTATTGCATTCTTTTTCCTATTCATTGGAACTGCAGTTTGTATATAACTTCACTGGCTGTGTAAGTTTGCATCATTTGTAAAATGTTAAATCAGCTCTAATGATGAGTAGTAACTACTTATTTCTCTGCTTTCTCCCTCTTACTGGTGTTAAAATTTTCTGTAGTAGTGTTATTTTCAGTTTAGTACAACTTTACCCACCTCTGCACACTACACAATTTTCCTCACTGTTAATCTGCTCCCTAAAGTGAGAAAGTCTGCATCAGTGTGGAGTAGTTGTGGTCAGTCAGCAGGACAAGTAGGCACAAAAATCTGTTTGAAATGGGACAAAGATCTGGGCCAGCAAGTCTGACAGAAAAAAAACGACCCAACCTCAATGTTATTAAAAAGAATAGGGAAAAAAAGAAGAAAAAGGGTTTCAATTCTTTCTCATGAATCTGAACATCTGAACAAAGCATCAACCTGCTTGCTCTCACCTGTGACCAACAACCAAAGGAAAATAGAGGCTGGAGTATTTTTATTTTTTTTTCCTCATAAGCTTGTATTACAAAACATTATTGGGAAAATAAATAACTTTAGTTGAAATAATAAAAACTATCCCCTAACTCCGTTCATTTAGTAATAAAAACAATTCAAAAGCAACAACAGCAGCTGTTTAAAATATGTTTATATATATTAAAATAAATAAATTCACTTATAGCCCTTAAATGTGACGAGAACTATTGTCAAAATGAAATGAATCATTTTCTTCCTTTCTTATTCCTGATGTATATTTTTACTATCCTGCCCAAACGTTATGCTGCATTTTAAGATGAAACATTTGGAAATTGAAACCTTTGATGGTCATCAACACCTCAAATAACTGTTCCAAACTTTTAACATGAGTGTAACACAATATATATATAACCACTAGGCCGCCACTTCCTGTACATCGTGTTACTGTAATTAAGAAGAGCCTTCTTACTCACAGAACTGCCAAATTTGACAGATGAAATCTTTAGTGAAATGACAAGCATGGTTCAATTTTTGAATTTACTGAAGCAACTGAAAGAGTTTCAAACACAATTCAAGTTTCTGTATCCTTAAAGGGGAACTTTTTTTTACATTTGGCCCTTGATTTTACATTATTACATCATGTTCTTCTCACCCATAAAAGTTTTGTGTCATTTGGAGCTGTTCTGAAGATATTCCGTTAGGTTATATCCAAGTAACGTCTTCCTATTGGCAGCGAGTTGAAGGCACAAACAGAACTGTTCATAATTTATCATTTATGGTACACCAGCATTCATCACATGTAGGCGAATCACTGTCCCCCAGACAACCGCGGTTATATATTTTATATTAATATATTTTTAAAACAAAGCGGAGTGTGTATGACGTCGTCCGTGCACGGTGGCTACCATTCCTTCATTCGGTTTGCTGAACTGCTGCTAGTTTTCCTCACATGCCTGGAAGATGTCTAGTGCTACTACCACAGATGATCTCGCTCTCGAAATGGAATGGAACGATTCAGATTAGCTAGCTGAATGAATAGAATGGGTAGAGCGTAGCCGCCTGTGGCCTGGCTGCCTGTCACAACTCCAGTCCGCATGCACGGATGACGTCATACACACTCCGCTTTGTTTTTAAAAGATATATATATAAAAAAACATAACCGCGGATGTCTAGGGGACAGTGATTCGCCTACATGTCATGAATGCTGGCATACCATTAAGAATAAATTATGAACAGTTTAGTCTGTGCCTTCAACTCGTTGCCCATAGGAAGACGTTACTTGGATATAACCTAACGGAATATCTTCAGAAGGGCTCCAAATAACACAAAACTCATATGGGTGAGTAGAACATGATGTAATAACGGAAAATCAAGGGGCCAATGTAAAAAAAACGAAGTTCCCCTTTAACATTGAGACTGTATTGGGTGCTGCAGCTTCCTGCCTGTAACTCTGTAACGGTAGCCGTTCAGCTAAAGCTCACCTCTCTCCCAGCCAGATAGCCATTTAGGATCAAGGAAAGCAACTTTTAAAGCAGTAGAAACACTTTAAAATAGTTTCTTTTTCATATCAAACTGACTACTGTAGCTAGCCAAATGGTCAAATACCCCTCTATTTGCTCTAACCTTATGAAATATTGGCAGAAAGGACTAAATAAAGAAAACAAAAAAAATATATGCTTCAGCAGTGAAAGATTAATTTCTTTGAAGGCTTTTTATACATCAGTAATAGAGGTTTTTCTATATGAAACATTTTATTACTGGAAAGTCCAGACTTAAATGTCTCCATAGGAGCTGCAGTGAGTCTTAGAATAAATTTAGCCTTAACTCAGTGTTTGTCCAATGTGAGCTGAATCAATAATACCTTTTGCCTTATTTAGTTTTTGCTATTGATCGTCCTTCTTAAGGCTTTCTGGGACTTTTCTTAAGTGAGCTTTTCTCCAACAGCTACCCTGCTGTCTGTGACTTTCTACAACACAATAACTTATTATCCATCATCCGGGCCCATGAAGCACAGGACGCTGGGTGAGTGTTATTGCTTTCTTTGTCTTTTCACATCACACTGTCACATAGCCGAGTGGCTGAGGGCAGGGAATGAAATGAAAAGTCTCAGGAGGTTTCTTTAAGCCTGTCTGGGGAGCAGGATGGGCGCAGTGTGAACTTTGGGTTAATCCGAGAAATAAAAAATGAAGCCAGCTCTGGAGAGCGAGCAGGCCACATGTGATGCAACACGGATGAGTCATGCAGGCATCGCTGAGCTCTGATTCAAAAAGTTAAGGTTGACGGGAACTCGCAGTTACAGCTGCAACATGGTGAAAAGGAGACCCAGCTGGACGGGAAGGTTTTCCCTCGATTTTAAGATGATGAATTCTTCAAAGAAAGATTGAAACGAACTAAAGAGGCAGGTTATTGGATGTGTTTTTGTGATTTTCTCTATTTTTTTACCATACACAGAAGGAGGGAAGACTCCTCCCCAGCTAGTTGTTTACCATTTTACTCCCACTGTGCAGTCACATGGGACACCTCCCTGCATCCCAGATGAGACTCTGGCCACAATTCTAATTGTACTAGTCTGCATCATTTATGTCCGCCAAAACATAAACAAGAAAACATTTACGGACACATGGAGCATGTTGGAAACCTCATGCAGCAGCTGGACTCGGATATTGACAGTTTATCCAGAAACTCTGCACTTTACAGCTATATCCCATTACTTCTGCCTTGTTTGATTCGCAACACTGGGATCTGCTCTCCTGAGAGGTGTCCACAGACATCAGTTTGAAACAAACGCAGACCCAAAGTGAAAACAAAAGAGCCATAAAAACGTCAACACTGATCCCATCATGGCGGCCCTATTTGACCTGAAAGTAACTCAACGCTTTTCTTTCTGACATTTCAACAGATATCGCATGTACAGAAAGAGTCAGACCACTGGCTTCCCTTCCCTCATCACCATCTTCTCAGCTCCAAACTATCTAGATGTCTATAACAACAAAGGTAAGTCTGCAGAGGCTTTGCAGGTTGAGTGACCGTGTCGAATTAAGGTTCTTTGTTTGAGATTAGCTGGTTTTAGAACATTTTTTAAGGATTTATACCATAACTTTTGGGTGAAATTTATGTCTGACCCCTTATTTTTTTCCTGAAATTATAAGCCAGATTATAAAGTACTAAACCGCGAATTACCTATGTTGTCTCATTGCTATCTATACGTTTGTAGGACATTTTAAAGCCCCAGTTTGGGGCTGTACTAAATGAATTATAAATGATCAAGAGGAGTACGCTGGTGCCTCATCAATAAGCTTGAAAGAACTACTACAGCTGTCTGCACAAGTTGAACTCTGTCAGGTGATGAGTAACAGAACGATATATAATTCAGATGAGAGGTGGGTGACATGTAGTTTAAACATAACTATTGTATAAGAAAGGTTTTAGCTTTAGACGGCTCTAGTGATTAAATCACAAAGAGAAACTGGCTTTACTTTGGTCCATTCTTTCTGACGAGAGGAAGGGAAATCGATCCCTATCACCTTTGACAAATGTGCTGATATAACGATGAAACTCATGGAAAATCTCTCCTGAGATAAGGCTGGAAGGAGCATAAGTTCACCTGCTGAAATGACTTCTGGAAATAATAAAAGCAACTTGATTACTGTTGCAACAGAGCTAGTCTCTGCTGGACTACACTGCCCTGTTTCTTACATTACTGTAAAATAAATATGGTGGAAGATTTTGCAGAGTTTTTGAAAAGACCCGCCTTCTCCACTTAAAGAAAAAATGCACATGCCCAACTCCGTACCCGGTCCGGAAAGGGAACGCCTATTAAACACGTGCAAGAGCATGCAGGAGCTCATTTCTCTTCGTGCACGCTCTGTTTCAAAGTTGCTGTTTGCATCACTCATACAAGCTTACTTTACAACAGAAGATTTGACATTTTTCCACTATGTCAGACTCACCCCATTTTCAAAGAACCTCTGTGAGAAAGGTGAGCCTCAATATCTGGCTGAAACTGTAGCTCACCACATATTTAGGTTTAAAACTGCGCATGCACAGAAAAAGCAAACTGGGGACGAGCACGTAGGACGGCCTTACGTAAACATATCCCCAGAATGATTGACAATTGGGAGGACCACTTATTTTGATGATCCACCTGGAAAAAGAACATCCTACACTATACCTTTAACTAACATGACTTTAATGAATTGGCTCTCCTGCTGGTAAAAGCTACATAGATGTAGACTCTCTTTTCCACATGGTTCTTGCTTGTTTTTCTTTTCTTGCTCACTTTCTCTTCCGTTTCACTGGGAAAAGAGGCATAGATGGTTAATTTCGATAGAAAACTGCAATTAGAATGATCTATGATCATCTTTGTGTTTGTGTGTTATATACTCCTCACACATATGCAGGTGAAACACGTATAGATAATAAATTCGTCCCGTTCCTCTTATAGTAATCAAACATTTTAACATGACACAGTGTCTTTCATTGGATGCACCACAATCTATGTATCTCTCTACTTTCATATTTAATGTGATTGTTATTAGTTTTTGGCACAATATAACATTTAGAAAGTAATACTTGAATTTTTCATAATAAGAACCCCAATTAGTTAGATATATCCTCTTTAAAGGCTTCTGATTGTTATTTTGATATAAAATCTTTTTCATAAAAGAACAACACAGTGTTGAGGTGCAGTTTTAGATGGATTTCATAGAAAATGTAGATATAGGCTCTTATGAAAATGCGGCTCTTCTGTTGGGTGATCTGGCACTTCCATGGCTCTAGCTGTTTGCTTGGCCACTATATAACATTTCCCAGACCTTAGCTTTCATTTCTGTCCCCACAGTTGTTGTTTTTGTCTGTTGTCAGACCTTTGTCTCCAACCTTTGTTTATGCCCATATATAGAACACAGACACAATTAAAAGCACTTTGGAGAGGACTGAGCAACCTGACACCTTTCTCTTTAATGGTTTCTGCATCATAATCATACATAACCTCTTGGTGATCCTACAGAGAATAGAAGTGCCTCATATCCATCGCTCAGCTCAGGTGGTTCACATCATTGTGTTGTAAAATAGCCTGATCCTTTTTAAGTTTTCGCGTTCTGGTGCCTATTAGGCGCCGTCTCTGCAACGAGCACGAGCCTGGGTTGGCTTTGTGCTGCAAGTCGGGCAGTATCTGCTCTTGCTGGGTGGGGTGGGATGCAGGATGGATGTGGTGTTGGGCCAAGCACAGGAAATAGAAATGGGAGGAAAAGAGCGATGAGGCTTGGGCATGCTGTTTTGCAACCCCTCTCTGTGATGAAATGCCATAACGCTGCAGTTTTGCTGTTGTAAAGGACACTTACCACAGGAGCTAGGGCCTTTCCTTTTCTCCTGGCCTGTTAGCAAGTATACAGTTTTTTAATATCTGCTTTTATCACTTACAGTCCTTTTTATTTGTAATTCTTATTTATTTATCTCACAAGTTTTGTCCTTCACAGACCTAGAAATACCGTGCAGAAATATTGCAGCTGTCAGGGTGGTCATTTATCTTGGGGAACATTTTTGTTCCAAGTAGTCTTGAAGTCAAAGCAATGCAAACACACACTGGTGACAGGCATGTATTGGTTGAAGGTTTGGCTACTTACCACTTGGAAACATCGTTTGCATCCTTTAAATGTGGTTTGCAGAAGTTGAAATATCTCCTTTTGGCTGCCAATTCCTTTCTAAACCGAAGTGTTATCAGACGGGGGAAGATTGCTGTTTGCGTTTTGGTTCTTAAATTCTTATCTTTTAACTTTGTGTCAAAACTTTCTTTTTACTCATCTGTTTTCTTTCTTATTTGTTTATTTAGATTTTTTTGTCTCTTTATCTAGTTGTGGTCTCGTAGTGATTGTCTGTCCTGTTTATATTTTTATTTGCTGCACCTAATCATATAAAATGTCATCTATAAGGGTAGTTTGTTTTATTGATATTGCTAAAAAAAACTTTTAATAAGCTGCCCTTCAAAATGTCATTAACCCAGACCCCAACTATTTACTGTTTCTAAGTATTTTGTGTAAGAGCAGTAATGCAATGAGACAAACCGTAGGAAAAGAACATATTATTTCCTTCTCCTGAGATAAAAAACGGTTTGAGTTGTTTTTAAGTTCAATTTTGATTTTTTAAATTCTTTTTCACCCCATGAGATACTGTTGACAACAAGAAGTGCAAGACTGTGACTGGAAGGAAATGTTTGGTTTTGAAAATTCTTTTTAACAAATTTGAATCTTACAGGTTTGTATTTAACCCCCTCAGATCAGTAAGATTGGATCAAGAGTGTTATTGAACATCAGAGTTCTGGTTTTGAAAAATATTCTTTATTTGATTTAGGCTTAACTGGGCTATTAGAAAGGATAAAACATATTTGTGGGGCTCTGGCTGTATGTTAATGGTCTGTCCAAGTCTTAAGCCTTTTGCAGCCTTTAACACCCTGTTGTCTAAAGCTAGTCCTCTAGGCGCTCTATCCCACATGGGTGTGTGTGTGTGTGTGTGTGTATGTATGTATGTGTATATATATATATATATATATATATATATATATATATATATATATATATATATATATATATATATATATATATATATATATATATATATATATATATATATATATATTTTTTTTTTTTTTTTTTTTTTTTTTTTTTTTCAAAAAGCCAGCAAAAAAAGTCCAACTGCCTTAAGTCTAGAATATGTGTCATGCTGGAAACACAGGAAAAATATGAACATGATGATGATGTGGACTAAATTTCAGCCACATACTGGGATGGATCTTCAGTTAATGGTTAGTGTCCTCCTGCTTTGGTGCTTCTGTGGAACGGTGAAAGTGCTCCATTATGTCCTACCTAAAGCGGCCTTGATGTGGCCTCCCTCTCATTGCAGCTGCATCAGAGAAGCTAGCTTGTTGAGGTATTTTCAATTAGCCCTCCCCTGAGCACCTTTTAAGTGGTCTCTCAGATTTTTGGCCTTATTCCACATGTTTTCTGTAATTTTAACTCTCTTTTCTCTCCCTTAAGTTCATACTTACACAAATCCTGTGTAAGACTTTGCAATTTTCTCCCTACTGTTGCATTTGTTCGGGCTTGTGTTGTGACCAAAAATGTGTAAACGAAGTGTATTATATCTGTATTTTCAGCACATTTTAGTTAGTTTTGATAATGAACAATACAGATGCAGTTGGCTAACGGTGTTTCAGTTTTAATTACTGTATTTAATTCAGTTAAAATATTTTCCTCAAATCATTTTTTGTTTATTTTCTTCACCTTTTTGGCCAAAAAGCAGCAGGTTGCACACTAGATGTAAAAAGATGTAAAATCTCCATGTTACTGTATTTTTGTTTGCAAGTTTCTTCTCTATAAAGGAAATCTAAATTCCCTCTCGCTGTTGCTGCTCCTCCACCCAGTCCCTGTATGTGAGCTTCATTAGTAGAACCCAAACCGGCCCAATGAATCGCGTTGCTCTCAGCTTCGTCCACCGACCAGCGTCCCTGTGATTGATGGCCAGTAGCGTGGGCACATAAATCTTAAAGGCGAAAGAGGAGGCATCAGCAGCTCCCATCAATCCTGCATGGATGGAGGTTGGAGGCAAGGCATCAGCCAATGAGACGTCTCCACGTGGGAAGAAAATAATGTGGTGAAAAAAAATCCGCCTCTGCTCAAAGTGGAGGAGGCTGGAGTAAATGGAAGTTGTAGCTGAGGCAGAATAATCAAACCTATGAATGATGAGGAGGAAGTGACTCTCTAAAGAAGCCACCTATTGCTTCTTCAGCTGCGGAGCGTTTAAACGTGTCTGTGGGGTGTTCAGGTGTGTGCTGGCTGACCGTCAGTCAAGCAGACCCTCAAAGGAGGCTGTGTTTTAAATGGAAATGCAGCAGCAGGGAACTGACGGTTTTCCCAGTTTGCTCTGTCACAGTTTGACTCGTGAAACCACTGCTGTTTAGAAAGAGAGCAGTTGACAGGTTGAGGAAATGCCTCTCAGACTCCTTTCGTATTTAGGAAAAGAATAGAATCAGAATTGTTGAAACTGAAATCTACATTTAAAAAAAAGTATGAAAAGATCCCAATGCAAAGAGGACAGGTACCGCTTTATTCTTTCGTTTCTTCGCCGTGTGAAGTGAAACGGAACGGGATGATCAGCCAACGGCTCCTGCCGCTGGAATACAGAGCAGCCCGGAAGCAGGAGCGCTGTGGGGAATTAATTTCTCCCCTCTCTTGTCATCGTGCCTGGAAGAGAAGGAGAGTATCCCCTGCCTGCAGATGCTCCTCCATCTGTTATTCCTCCGGCCCTTGCCGGGCTTCCCTTTTCAGTTTGCTGTAAATATAACTTTTCACATCGAGTCCAACAAGACAAACCAGAACTTACTGATTGTTACTCAGTCTGTACATATTTAGCAAGTGAACATTATTAATTATTGGGCACGACATTTTGTCATGCTGCTAGCTGCAATGCCTCTGCACCTTTGGTCTTCAGTGTCCTGGTGACAGAGTAATATACAGGTGCTGGTCATAAAATTAGAATATCATGAAAAAGTAGATTGATTTCAGTAATTCCATTTAAAAAGTGAAACTTGTATATTATATTCATACATTACATACAAACTCATATATTTCAGATGTTTATTTTGTTTAATTTTGATGATTACAAATGACAACAAATGAAAATCTCAAATTCATCATATCAGAAAACTAGAATATTGTGAAAAGGTTCAAAATTGATGGCCCCTGGTGCCACACTCTAATCAGCTAATTAACTCAAACCACCTGCAAAAGCCTTTAAATGGTCTTTCAGTCTAGTTCTATAGGCTACACAATCATGGGGAAGACTGCTGACTTGACAGTTGTCCAAAAGACGACCATCGACACCTTGCACAAGGAGGGCAAGACACAAAAGGTCATCGCTAAAGAGGCTGGCTGTTCACAGAGCTCAGTGTCCAAGCACATTAATAGAGAGGCGAAGGGAAGGAAAAGATGTGGTCGAAAAAAGTGTACAAGCAAGAGAGATAACCGCACCCTGGAGAGGATTGTGAAACAAAACCCATTCAAAAATGTGGGGGAGATTCACAAAGAGTGGACTGCAGCTGGAGTGAGTGCTTCAAGAACCACCACACACAGACGTATGAAAGACATGGGTTTCTGCTGTCGCATTCCTTGTGTCAAGCCACTCTTGAACCACAGACAGCGTCAGAAGCGTCTTGCCTGGGCTAAAGAGAAACAGGACTGGACTGCTGGTGAGTGGTCCAAAGTCATGTTCTCTGATGAAAGTAAATTTTGCATTTCCTTTGGAAATCAAGGTCCCAGAGTCTGGAGGAAAAGAAGAGAGGCACTTCATCCACGTTGCTTGAAGTCCAGTGTAAAGTTTCCACAGTCAGTGATGGTTTGGGGTGCCATGTCATCTGCTGGTGTTGGTCCATTGTGTTTTCTGAGGTCCAGGGTCAACGCAGCCACATACCAGGAAGTTTTAGAGCACTTCATGCTTCCTGCAGCTGACCAACTTTTTGGAGATGCAGATTTCATTTTCCAACAGGACTTGGCACCTGCACACAGTGCCAAAGCTACCAGTACCTGGTTGAAGGACCATGGTATCCCTGTTCTTAATTGGCCAGCAAACTCTCCTGACCTTAACCCCATAGAAAATCTATGGGGTATTGTGAAGAAGAAGATGCAATACACCAGACCCAACAATTCAGAAGAGCTAAAAGCCACTATTAGAGCAACCTGGGCTATCATAACACCTGAGCAGTGCCACAGACTGATCGACTCCATGCCACGCCGCATTGCTGCAGTAATACAGGCCAAAGGAGGCCCAACTAAATACTGAGTGCTGTACATGCTCATACTTTTCATGTTCATACTTTTCAGTTGGCCAACATTTCTATAAATCCTTTGTTTTTATTGGTCTTCAGTAATATTCTAATTTTCTGATATGATGAATTTGAGATTTTCATTTGTTGTCATTTGTAATCATCAAAATTAAACAAAATAAACATCTGAAATATATGAGTTTGTATGTAATGTATGAATATAATATACAAGTTTCACTTTTTAAATGGAATTACTGAAATCAATCTACTTTTTCATGATATTCTAATTTTATGACCAGCACCTGTACAGTTGTTAGCGAAAGTCTTCAGATATGTGGACTTTTTCAAGTTTTATTTGGATGTTTGTTTTCTCATTATTTAGACAGGAAGCAAAAAGGCAAAGATTTAGAGATCTGGGGTTGAACCCTGTGTCGAGCCTGCGTATGATGAGCAGTTGCTTCACCACTGTGCCCCCAAACTAAACTTCTTCACCTTTATGGAGCAGAAACCCTGATTGTAAAAATGGTTTGAGCTAGTAGGCTATCTGCTGACAGCTGCAAAAGGCTTGAGACTGTAGTGCAGGTTTATGTTCCAGCAGGACAAGCAGCCTGAATATACAGCCAGCGCTCCTGCCATGGTTGAGATCAAAGCTTATTCATGTCTTACAGGGGTAAGGGGTCCAGACCCAAATGTTGTAAAGTTTATTTTGCAAGACTTAAAAAGGACCAGGCTTTCAGTAACTTTTTATCCAGTGGGTTTAAGCCTGTGTCTTGTGTTTAAGATGGTGAGGATCCTACAGACCTGCAGCTCTAATTTCAATAAATGGTTCTTCTATAGCAGGTTGAGTGAACTACAAAAGCACACCTTTTTTTTTTTTTTGACTTTATGTAAAACTAAATAAATAAAATATCCACTCCTTTTTTTTTGGTTATTGCATAAAATCCCATAGAATACATTTTGAGCTGTTGGTTGTGATGCATCATGATGCTTAGAGCACAGGGTGTGAATTCTTTTAGTAGCCACTGTAAGTACGATAATAAATCATAATCCGAAGGCTCGACTGTTAAAATTCAGCGATGAGGGGTGCAGTAAATGCCTTCCATCCATGGATCTCACTCTTCTGAGGGTCTAGTACTGAATGTAATGAACCCAGAAGACCTGAATGGCCGCCTTTGAATACTAACCAACTGAAACTTTACACTGCAGGCAATGGAGACGGATATGCAGGCAGGATTCGGTGCTGGGGAAAGACGGCGGGAATCTCCCTGTGGTCTCAAAACAGATTCAACAGTGCTCGTTACCAGGGAAACCGGCTGGAGGCACTCCCTATTGAATAATTGATGAGCGGGTATCACTTTACAATATCTCTCTGTCAGGTTTCAAAGGGTTTGAGCCTCAGTCTCCTTTCTGGGCTTCCAGAGCAGGAGAGACCTCTAGTGGCGGAAATGGAGGGTCACATGAGGCTGCGGCGATAAACAAAGCTGTGCTGGAATTAGAAATATATTTGTTTTAAGGTTGGGAGCTTCCTCATAACAAAAAGAGCACCTGCACGATGTAGGAAAAGATTTTCCTCCCAGTTTCTTTAAAGGGAATCGTATTGAAAGTAGTCACAGCAGGGGAGCTGACCTTTTCTGCTCTTGTCTTGTTTTCCTCTCTTGATCTCCATGGCTGCATTCAATCAAGTCGCTTCAACGATGTTTATGCAGCAAAGTGATGTTTATGCAATGCCTTCCCACATGTGCGGCTGCCTTTAATGCCCGCCAGCGCACCGTCAGCTCTGTCTAAGGGACGCACATCAGACTTCTGTTGGCATTGATGATAATACCGCATTAATTATACAAGTCGGATGGTTAAGCCATTCAGGGAGCTCTAAGTTTGGACTTGAGAAGGTGAAGACAACAGAAGTCCCAGCTTTAAATCTTTGGTTATGGGACTTTGTCTACCAGAACACGATGATATGAATCCCATGGTGGAATCTCCTGGTAAGCAGCCTGGAGAAAAGGCTCTTAAAATGTCTTGGGGTCTTTGAAGGTCTTTAAAAGCCTTGCTTGAAACTTATGCCTTTTTTTTATTCAGTGTTAATCCTATACTTACACCTGGCCATAAAGACGAAAATAAATAAAATCTATATTTTAACTGCAGGAACTTCCAACCAATATCCAAAAGATATCGATTACATAGTTGATGGCTGAGAAACCATACTAATAGATGAGATATGTGGAAAACGGACAAATGGAAACATAAGTGAAGGAGTTGTCTTCATGAGGGATGATAAAATATGGAGCAGGAGATTGATGGACGGACAGATTGTGTCCTTGTTCTGATTTACTGAGTGCAAAATATGGTGAATATAACCTTTGGTCATGAATTGAGGACCCAACTAGCTCAAATGAGCCAGATAACATTATCTGCTTTGAAAAATTGTCCAAAAGGTCAGGAGAGTTTTTCTTTTTTTTTGCAGTAGTAGTGTTCTGTGGACGTTTTAAAACAGGGGTATCCAACCCTGGTCCTCAAGATTTACTGTTTTAGATGCATCCCTGCTGCAACAAAGTCTGCTTTCACACTGCAGGCCTTGATGCTCAATTCCAATTTTTTTTGTGAAATACGATATTTTTTTGCCTTTTCCAAATATATGCGACTTGTACGTGATCTCCTGTGTGAACTGCAGTCATACAACGCAAGTGTCCCGCATGCGCAGTAGGGGACACAATGACGTCACAGGCCAGCTTGCTCCATGTTTACGGAATTGTAGTGCCGGAGCGCATCTAGCGGTCTTTTCCAACCACGAAAACCCATTCTTTCAACATGTTTAAACATAAATACTGCTCTCCGCATCATTATCTGCCATGGTTTTTGTTTTTCTTGCTGCTTCTGCGTAGCAAGACGCAGAATAATGACCTTTGTCGGGTATTAATGACGTTCAGGTCGGATGAATGCGACCTGGCCCTTCAGACTCAGGTCGCATTTGAAAAGATCAGATTTGTATCGGATTCAGGACCACATAGCCAAGCGGCCTGAGTCGGATTGGAAAACATCGGATCTGTGTTGTTCAGACTGCAATGAAAAGATCAGATTCAGCTCGCATATGGGCAAAAAAATCGGATTTGGGTCACTTCAGACTGCAGTGTGAACGTAGCCAAAGTGAATTCACATGACTGTATTACCTCTTCAGCAGGGCATTAAGTTCAGTAAATGCCTGTTAATGAGCCATTCATCTGATTCAGCCGTGTTGGATCAGTGGTGTATCTAAAAGCTGCAGGAAAGTAGATCTTCAAGACCAGGCCTGGAGACCCCTGTACAAAAGGCTCTTTAGATATAGACGCAACAACATTCCAGATGAAAGCAGTTTTGACTTTCCTTTAAAGGGTCTCTCTCCTAAAGCCGAGATATAAAGTGTGGAGCTCTATCATTCAGTAGGGGAAACACGTAATAAAGTCCCCGCTTAACTTGAGGTGGTTAGGGCTTTCCTCAGAGGAGACAGAACGGCAGACCCTGGAGTCTCTCTCCAACAGATGGACAATATGAGGAAGTCATGTTTTTTGACAACTTCTTCATCCTTCAGTTGATTGCTTACTGTATGTCAGGATCAGTTTGATGATGCTAAAGTTGCTTTTATGTCTGTCAAACTTTATTGTCTTCGCCATCTTGGTAAAGATCGGATTTAAATAGGGTCTTTGCCAAGTTGTCTATTATGCCAACGCCATGCTCACTTATTCTTTGAGTTCAGGAGACCGCTTAGGTCTGATTTATTTATGAGTTAAAGCAAAGTAGCTTTAACACCAAATGTATTTCTGAAGCTGATCAGGAACAAAGGCTAGATCAAAAAAACTATCAGAAAGCTAATGGTCGAAAGGATTATAAACACTACAACACAGCCTGCCTGGTTGGAGGCTAATTTTAAAGGAGGGATGACTCAGGAGTTTTGCACTTTGTAGCTCCCCGTTTGTCTTGTTACTTTGCTTCCAAAACAGAGCCTGAAGCAGGAAAGTCCCCCCGTGGTGACCGGGCCACATGGTGTCGGCTTTCGTCAGACTGGCCTTGTGCATCAGAGAGGCCGAGGCTTCTATATGCAGCACAGATATATTTATATTTGGCAGCTCTGGTGGTTGCCCCTACACACTCGCTCTGCGCATTTATCACGGGTGACCTCCCATACACAGTCTGTTTCTACATGCTAAAGCCGTAAGTAGATCATCAAAAAAAAACATTCAAAGCAAATTACTGCAAATCCGACCTCGCATGGGGGGAAAAATCAGCTTGATAATTGCACACCTTCATTGTGACCTCTAAGCTTTACCACACCCACCAGAGCCCATCCTGTTACATGATTAATAGAGCAGCTTGAATAATTCAAAGTGGCTGTGTGGATTCTTTCTAATCATGTTGACAGCAGTAGCAGTTGTTTTCCGGTGTTAATGCTTGTCCCTCTTAAATGTTAAAGCAACCCCCTTGTTTTCTTAAACTGTAATTCAGACAGAAATCAAAAACTGAGGATACTCTCCTCATTAATACAAATTATTATCATATCACAAAGGCACTTTATTAGCATTTTAAGAATATATCTATCTTGTATAAAATTAAAAGCATAAAAGGTTTAATTTTCTGTGAATTTATGGGAATGCCACTTTCATATCACAACCAAATTCACTGCATTTTATCACGATCTTTTGATAGAATCAAAACAAAGCACTACATAGTCTAAGTAAATCTATTTATGTATTCAACCCCTTTCAGTTTAATGCTTCCAGATATAATCAGAAAGAACCAGCTAATTTAATAGTTTAATCTGACTGCAGCTCTCATGGTTTTAGATTTGCACTTTTTTTTTTATTCCTGCATAAAAAAATTTACAAATATATCCAAAAGCTTTCGCTTAGGTCTCTCCAAACCAAAGCCCTTTTAGTTCTACATGTTGGTTGTGCCCCCTACAGGGTGTAAGGAAAACTGCACATGGCAACTAAGACTCATTTTTTTTGTGGTATATTTTCCAAAGTAACCTTCTTACAGCACAGGGGTGTCAAAAATCAGCCTTAAAACAGTAAAACCCAAATATATACAGAGCTAAAATTTTTCTTTTGCGTATAGATTCAGTTGCTTACAGTAATATTCAATTTTTTTTTTAATTACTTTTAACCAGGAAAAGTACAACTAAACATTGTCACGCTCAGGCAACTGTTGCAGTGACAGAGGGTTTATAGCCAAAGGCTACGCAGCCACGGGCACCAGTTAGGTTTATTGTTTTTTTTGTTTTGTTTTGTTTTTATTACCCCACCCTTAAAAAATATTTTGATTTAAATGTATTACACAGATGGAGAAAAATAAAGCATACAAGTTAGCTTCTATGAGTAAGGTTAATAAAAACAGGTGTTTAGATTAAACTTTTCAGTGTTCAGATTAAACTTTTTAATGTTCACAGTGTTGTTGTTCATTCAGCCAGTGTTTTAGTTTGTTAAGAAAAGAATACTTTAATGTTAGCACTTTGCTTTAAGATTAGGAATAAAAACTAAAATGTTCTTTTGGGCTGAAACAGTCGGATTAATCATCAGTGTTTGATTGTTGAAATAACCTTCAACTAATTTAGTAATCGATTGATTCACTGGAGTATAGAGACTTTTAAACAAACCAAGTGCTTAAAGAGCAACTCTCTCAGTTCATTAATTATGATAAAATTGTATAAAATATATAAACATTTATGATGAAAAGCCTTTTTTGTCCATTAAAATGCTCTATTTAGAACTCCTCACGTTCATTTTAGTGTAACGTCTTTTTTAAATCTACTTTCAATTTCTGACTATTAATAGGTTAATCAGAAAAATACCATACATATATTTATTGTGCACCCTGGGCAAATTTAACTTAGAAAGTGCAAGCAGAAAGTTGCCTCTTTGAGAGGTAGAGGTTGCTGACTCTGTAGGTTTGGAGGCGAGTCACAGCCATGCTCCATTTTCAGATGAGGAATTCAGTTTTCAGTGAGATACTGAAAGCTTGGGACATTGTTTTTATACCCAAACTCTGCTCTAAAACTTTCTCCCTAACTTTAGATTGGCGTTATAACTTTACAAAATGTGTGGAAAAAGTTGACCAGCTGTCAGTGTGTTTAACTCTAAGAATAACTTGTATAATAGCGATAGAGATGCTGCCATTTGGCTCGGTTGTTAATCAATAAGCAGATGATGCGATTATTGCTGTAATTCTGATGCTTGTGAGGTTTTCTAACCTCGGTTTTCACACCCCGCAGTGTGATTTTTACACCTAATTTATTTCTGCCGTCAAAGTGAGATTGACAAAGATGGTGAGAAAAGACAGGCATTTTTTTAATGATTTGTTTATTCAGTTGTCCCTCTTTTTTTCTACAGTAGTTTATTATGAATCTCTTATATCATTATCAGAGGTTGACTGACAAAAACCTTGAACAGACTCGCCTTTGAATGACGGATTTGGATGTTTGCAGTTGGATAGTTTGCCTGCCAAATAAGTCTCAGTGTTTTCTAATTAAAGCTAAAGATACTACTGAGCAATTTTTACAACTTTGGCTTGAGAAAATATCTGCCACTGGTTCAAGCCTTTTGGGAGGTATTTAAAGCAACTACAGAATCTTCAGTTTGTACATTAGGCAAGAGGTAATTATATTTGCTCTTTTATTGCAGATTTAATTCCTCTAAATACTTGTTTTGCATCCACAGCGGCTGTGCTGAAATACGAGAACAATGTGATGAACATCCGACAGTTCAACTGCTCACCTCATCCTTACTGGCTGCCCAACTTCATGGACGTTTTCACCTGGTCTTTGCCATTTGTCGGGGAGAAAGGTGAGATCTGTGGACACACCACTGGCTAGATTTAAATGCTCTTTCTATCTGAAATCTAGTGAAAGGGTTTTTTTTTTACTGAAAACTGATTAATGATTTGTTGACATTTCTTTTGCGTTAAATATACTAAATCATCTCACCAATGAAGCCAAAGGGGTTAAAAAATACTCCTCCCCCTGGTTAATTTCTGTGCGTTTTGTATGGCGTCACATTTATAAAATAAAAAAAACACACTCTCATGTATGATAAACTACTTCTGTGCATGGTTTATCTACCACCTCACAACAAAATCACACATGCGTGAGAAACTGCCACTTCGAGAGGAGAAAATCATTCTCCATGCACGCCAGCTCCTCCTCCCACGAGCGTGGGAGCTCACCGTGGGCACGATTTTCTATCCAGCCGCCAAGCTCGAAGACGGCTGCGCTCTCGAAAGCGTCTCTGCCCTCAGACTGATTTTCTCCCTGCGCGAAGGAAAATGTTTTGATAGGTCGGGTGGAGACGGACCTCTTCTGTATGCCTCCTCCTGATTGGGCCTTGCAGACACGATCACAAGGGAAGTGACTGACAGCTGGTCATCCATAAGTGAAGACAAAGGCAGGATGCGGGACAGTGGCAAAACACATCTTACGGAGAGCGATTTCCTCCTCTCGAAGCGTCAGTTTCTCGCACATGTGTGATTGTGTTGTGCGGTGTTAGATAAACATTGCGCAGAAGTAGTTTAACATACATGCAAGTATGTTTATTTTGCTCCTGGGCATTTTGAAATAAATGTGATGCTATATTGAGCAGCCTTTTTGAGGTCAGGTCACAACATCTCCACCAGCTGCAAGTCTGGATGTTCTCCAGATAGTTATAAACCATCCGTAACACGATGTTTAGACTTAGACAAATTGTCATTTTGTTACATACAGCTTTTCAACAGTGAATGAGCAGCTTAGCAGTAAAAATGAACAATTATATTTATAAAGTGCAGCAATAATCAACACGTAAACAGTGTAGGAGAGACATCGTGCAAAAGGCATTGATGTGGAAGGTTCAGAGCAAAAAATAAATAAGTAGATATGGTGCAAAATGCAGTAGAAACACTGAGTTGAATTCTATTTAAAGGGATTTGAAGATTCACCATGTAGAGCAATTAAGGTGTTATCAGTGTGATGCAGAGTCTTGATTTGTGACTTTTCAATAGTCTTATGGCAGCGGGTAAAAAGCTGTTTCAGAACCTGCTGGGACGCAACACTGGGATGAAATGTCTTTGATTGCATATGATGCATAAAACGAGACAGGTGATTTTCCTCAGGTCAGTCGGCAGTGGTGCGGAAACTATCCCTCTGATGCCGTATTTGTCCAGGCTCCTATTGCTGATTCATAGCACTGACCTTAACCGAGTCAAGTGAGGCCTTTAGGCGTTTCTCAGCAGACCGTTGTTCCGTGTTTTCTCCATCTGTGGGTAATGCTCATCAGTGTGGTTCACTGGAGTCCTACAGCCTGAAGGTCAATCAACCCTAGGAGCTCCGCTCAAACGACAACTCAAACAGATGTTGGAAGTCACACTGAAGTGTGCCGTCAGTCTTTCTGTGTCTTATAGCGAGATGCAGTTATCTATGTTAGCCACCAGGTGGAATATCCATGGGAAGCATCAGGCAGTAATGTCCTCAGAGTGAGGAAATTATAAGGAGAAATATAGCAATAGGAGGCAGAATGTAGTGTCATTTGGGATTTACTTATTTTTGTTAACAATTTATGGTGTAAGAACAAAAAAAAAAAGAAGGAAAAAATATATTTTTCTTCATTAACTCGGGTTTTAACTCAAAATATCTTGCTTAAGGTAAACCATATATAACAGTATTATAACAGATTTACTTTCCCTTAAAGGGGGATGAACTGTCTGAAATAGATTTTATAGAGACACCTTGTTGGGGTAAGAAAATTTGAAGGATTTTATTGATGAATTCATAATAATAATAATAATAAAAAAAAAAACATCCATCCATCCATTTTCTGACACGCTGGTGCCTATCTCCAGTTGTCTACTGGCGAGAGGTGGGGTACACCCTGGACAGGTCGTCAGTCCATCGCAGGACATCACAGAGACAAACAGGACAAACTAATAAAAAACCAATAAAGCTTAATATCTGAAGACTGCATAGTTGATCTAAAATCCTTTAATGCCATTTTATGCATTTGTTTTCTTTCTCTATAGTGACTGAGATGCTTGTGAACGTTTTGAGCATCTGCTCCAATGACGAGCTGACGACTGATGAAGAGCTAGACGGTGAGTACCGCTTCAGCTCCACCAGAGGGAGACGTTCCTCTACTTTTCTGTTTTCTCCAAAGCTGCAGCTCCCTCCCAGGTTAAAGTCCACAGATCTGAACTTTTATTGTGTTTTATTAATCCGTAGTGTTCTGCTGTAGGTTTTCAATGCTTTTACCCTGTTGGATGATCGTAGGTTTTACTTTATCTCCACTCTGTTTCAACCCTTATAGGCAAGCAGGAAATGATCTCACTGCTCCTTCCTGCTGCTGCCCTTTCCTCCTCCTCACACGGCTTCAGTGTCAAACATACACGGACATGGCGCTCAGTGTTGCCACATTAAAATTCATAAAATATCTATATTTATAAATTCAAAACGTTGCTTTGTTCACGTGCTTGAACTTATCCACCTTTTGTCAAATTAAACCTAAAAAGCTTAATTAATTTTACCAAGGTTTAATGTGATAGATTTCTATAAAGCATCGATTCACTGTGTAGGGAAAGGAAAATTATTCTCCATATCTTCTTCAACAGGTGTTGATGTGATGTGCGAATTTTTCTCTGATACACCTACAAATGTAAAAGGTCCCAAAATGGTGTATATTCCTCCCTGTGCACTTATTTAACCACTTTATAAAGTGAACAACTAGCATCATGGAGACCCAGGAGCGCAGCGGAGAAATATGGGAGCAGTTCGGATAAATTATCAACACATTTATAAAGTGGGTTAAAACCAGCTAAAGCTAAAACAAAGTGCAGTACGTAAAAGGCAAGCAATACAATGAAAAACAATAAAAGAAAGCATTGCAATAAGGTAATAAAACTAAGAATGCAAGAATCTACATAGAACAAATAAGGCAAATAATCCAAAACATATTAGGGTTTAACAGACTCACACATCATCAATAAGAATAATCCTAGCAGCCATTAAAGCGGATAAAATAAATACCTATAAAAGAGGATAACAGAAAAGAAATATCTGATCTTATTTTGGTTGAGAGCTGGTGTTTAGAATAACTTTTTAATGATTATATAGAAACCTTCGTGAGTGACAGGAACCAAAATGTCAGGAACCAAAGTGACAGGAACCAAAACGTCCAGCCATAGACCCAATAAAATGAATTAAATTATTATAACGAAAGGCCTAGTCAAAGGCCAGACCTCAGTCCAATTAAGAAATGGGAAAACTTTAGATTACAGATGCTCTCTACACACATCTCAGATATTTAATGTAAAAAAAGAAACACAAATCCTAAATCTTTTTCTATCCACGCCAGAATTATATGTTGCTTTTTATTTGTGAAATGTTAAAAAGTTTAAAGGGGGTGAATACTTTTTCCAAGAGTTTGTAAGTGAGTGCTGGTGCTTAAAATATAAAAACAGTTCTCACCATAATCATCAGTTTTGAGTAATTTTGGTAACTTCAGATCCATATCCTGGATTCCACATCCTGACCGTCCTCTTAACCTGTTTTATGGCCTTTGCTTTTAATTTATTTTCTTTGTCTTTTCTCATCCCTTTTAAAGCCATTTCAAATCCTTTTCTGTAAGTTTTCAGTGCTGCCCTTTTGAAATGTTGAATTATTTCCTTTCCTCGCTCACTACAACATTTCCAATCCCCCTAGTTTTCTCTTCTTTTTATCTGCTGCTGTTCTTACGATTCCTCTCCATCTTCACTGCTCTCCTCTCTTTTCTGCCTCTCTATATCTGTCTCATGCTGAAATATGGTCACCACTTTGGTTTACTCATCTAATTTCTTTGTTTCCTTTCATGTTTTGCAGAGTTTTGTGCTCAAGGCATCACTTTTCCTTTTCATTTGCTGTGCTTTTTTTTTCTCATCTCTTCCTTCGCCCTCTGTTCATCTCTCATTCTGCGGCCATCCACTGATCTCTCTGTCCTCCTTCTTTGTCTTCTCTTCTGGGGTTGTTTCATGAGAAGGACAGCTAATATATCCCCCCAAAAAAGGTACAAAACACTAGTGAGCCGGTGTGTGTTTGCAGCAGCAGCTACGACTCCTGCCTTTGCTGTTTGTTAACTAACACTTTAAAAGTACAGTCTAACGTTTGTCCTGAATCGTTGTGGTGAAGCTCATCAAGGTGGAGGATGTGTGACTGTAAGATGAACCAGTTTTAAGCTAGATGATGCTTATAAAGGGGCCCTGTCACGTATTTTAAGTATGCAGATTTCTACACTGGTAACAACTTATGGTTTAATTCAGAGGGTTTAAATTAAATTATGGCGCCATGTTAGATTATTATATTTTATTTTGGTCTCTTACACATTTTTTTTTTTGTCCATTTGTTGGTTTTTAGTATTTAAAATCACAAGAACATGTGACTGGAAGTACAATGCTGTGCATGCACTCCACAAAAAAAAAGAAGAAATTATTATTTTTCAATCGTAGGAGTAAAAAGGAAGAGGAATAGGGCTGGTATTGATGGATGTAGGAGCAAATACTGCCAGCAGATGGCGACGGCGTACATCAATGTTTGCTGAATAGCAAAAAAATATCTCGGGTTCAAAAAAGAATGAGATTGACACAGTAAGCTTGTCGTGTAATGCTTAATTTTTAACATGAGCATATTGTTTTTGGTGTTTATTTTTATTGATAGTATGTGACTTGTAGCCTGACGTAGTCCTACTCAATTCTAGTCAGAATATGACTAGAATAAGAAGATGAGCCTTGATCGCGTTTATCTGTTCCTCTTTTAAAATTAATTTGCTGTCGATATCTTCTAGAACAGACCTAATAGCAGAATCTACTCACCTAAACTCTCCAGCGGCAGCCATTATTGTTGTCACCCTAGCGCGCTTTGGTCACATGGTTGATTACGTTACTGTTGATCATCTGTCCATCATCGTATAAAGCCCGCCCTGACAATTTGATTGGCCCGCCAGATATTGTGCGAGCATACTCACGCTACTACTGAGCAATGCCAGACCGAACTTCCTGACCTCAAACGTTGTGGGCGGGACTAAGTTCGGAATGGCACCCAGGCTATGTGACTTGGACCCTTTAAGGTGAAAATCAGACGTTCTTAGAAACATCTACTGAGAAAGGTTTAAAAGGATGATTAGTTCTATCTTTTATCAAGCTCTTCACCCTTCAGTTTCACCATCTCTTCCATTCATTTTTCTCTGGAGGACTTAAACTCGAAAGGGCGGGACCAATAAATAAAGTTTTTTTTTTTCCAAGCTCTGAACCATCGCAACCATAATACAGCACAGGAAAATCCACAGAGCATGGGGGTCGTCTAAACCTGCTGAACAGACATGTTTGGACACAAAGCGGGTTGTTTTTACAGAGGATGCACCACTAACACGTATCTGGGGAATATGAGGGTAGAGGAGACATAACAGAGGTGGTTGGCATGGTTGCACCCACTGCTGAGAAATGCTCCAGTGTGATGTGTTTTATCTTTTTTTCGGTAAAGTTTCTACATAATCTGATTCTGGGACTTAATAACAGCATCATGGTTTTCACATGTTGCACTTTTCTCTACACTAATGGTCCAACGGAACATCTTGCATCCCTGAGCTGATAGAAAGTTGGCCTGTATCAGCTTCATAGTAATGTTAGGTTTTAGGAAGGTTTTAGTCATATTATTGGTGGAACAATCCTACAGGACGCCACTATTGCATTTAAGCTGATTGTTCCTTAACAAGCCGCACCTCAACCACAGACATCAACAGCATGTTGAGTTGTATGGCAAAGACCTGGCTTTTAAAAGACACCAAACACTTAGAATGGGATTGAGACTGAAGTTGGCTTAATAGCAGCCAGTTTTCTACAGTCCTTTATCATTTGGAAGGTCCAGTGGGGTCCAGCTTTTTAAACATCTAGCTGTAAAGGCTTTGAAGGGTCTCCAACTTCGTTTACCTCCTGTGGCATTTCCAGGAAATGTTCACAACAATGGGAAGGCAGGTACCAATGTATGCTGAGGGGTAGCCTAAAACTAACACCCACCCAAACCAGTTCAGGGTCAATTTATACTCCTCATAATAAACTGACATTTTATTTTCCGAATAAATCACTGAAGGCGGAGCAGATTTACATGATGCCCTTGCTACTTAAGCTTTGCAAGTATCATTTGAGTCAATGAGTCAATGCAATCAACTGGTTTTCCTTAGATAGAAAACTTTGAATCAATTTGATTGGATGATCTGGTTGAACTGTAAAATTCCTTGAGATGACATGTGTCGTGAATTGGTGCTTTATAAATAAACTGAATTGAATTGAATTTTTTCCTGTCATTTTCTAATGGATGAACTGATTAATTCAGGTGTGCCTGACCTCAGTTACCATGACAACAAGTGCCAGACGCACCTGGATAAATCAGTTCCTCCAGCGATGAAAGACAGGAATCAAAAGATATGACTTCAGTTCAGGAAGTAGTAGAGTTAGGCATAGAGTCCATTAAATTTACCCCCCTGCCCCCCCCTCTAGATTCACCCCTGTTCACCTCACTCAGTTTGGATGGATAAGATCTCTCCAACACATCTGAACTAGTCTAAACACCTTTAAAGTGATGCAGACCTTAACGCCAACCATTATTTCAAATTGATGTCAACAATCTGGATCCACAGTAAGGTAGTAGTTAATTTAACTGGATTTTTATCACTTCTAAAAATCATGATCTTCTGGATGAGGTGCAGCTGCTGTAACTAAGCGGCTTTGAACCAAATAACAGTTGGTTTTGACTGTGAAGTTAAGATTAACTATACAAATATGTTATATAATCAATCCTTCCTTCCTGATGAGGGGAAAAAAACTGATTAATGTTTTGTTACTGAAGTTCTTATTTAGTCCTTTTTTGCTTTTACCCTTAGATAACAAAGACAGGTACTAGGTAGCATCTTCAGCACACACTGTGGGACAGGATTTTTAGGGAGGAAGGTTTTGGAAAATAAATAATCAGAAATGCTAAAAGATTTGAAGACACTACAGACAATACGTTTGGTTTCTAGCCTTTTTTTGAGCTGCATGGAGGCATCATTTTGTGACCTGTGACTGTTTTCTCCAGGTGCCACTGCTTCTGCCCGGAAGGAAGTCATCCGCAACAAGATCCGAGCCATCGGGAAGATGGCCAGGGTATTCTCTGTGCTCAGGTACGCAAACATGCTCAACTTCTACTCCTCAGCTAGCAAATGCTGTTCTTTCTCCTTGTCTTAGTCGTCTTAGCTCTAATTGTTGAGCTAATACCAGGTTTTAGGGGCTAAAAAATGCATTAAACACTCGTCTTCTTAGACCAATTAAAAGAACTCTGCTATTTTCCATATTTACAAAGTGTTGCATCGTTGCCCTGGTAGTTTTCTCCTGCTTTTTGTGATTTCAAATCTTAAAAGAAGCCTGTAACTAAGAACTAAAACTGGATTTTGTTTGTTCTTCTGCTGCCAACATCAGTTAGAGAGAGGAAGGAAAATAAATTAAGGGAGAGTGTCCCTGCTGTAAATCTGTCACTGCTCTGTTTACTTTGCGCTTTGGGGCCGACTGACTATGTTTTAGCTTTACATATCCTTTCATCCACTGTTAAACTGTGTAAAAGGAAGGGTGTAAACATCGTAATAATCTAGTTCTTTGTTCTTAAGGTTCTAGTTGTTGTAGCGCAGTAGATAGCTGTGTCTTATTTCATTCTCTGCTATAAAAGGTAAAAAAATATAAAAAATAAAGGAAAACTCTAGTCTAGAGTTCACACCTTTAATCAGGTAGAGTAAATCCAGTATGCCTGAGAGGAAGTTAAAGTGCTGCTGGTATTATTGGTATTCCTGAGCGTCACAGGTTTTGCCGATATTAAAAGAGGTGTGGGGTTTTATCTTCAATTGGTGGAATGATTAGATTGAAATTGGGTAGATAGGGTGCAAATAAGCTGGATTGCTGCCTTTCCTTTACTATTATTTATTGTTTTGTTTCGGGGTTTTTTGGGGTTTTCTTTGCTCTGTATGTGAAAACGATCTACTGTTTTCTCTCTATGTCAGAATAAGGAATGAAATTGAACAACAGAAGCTTTTTCTTCCAAAGCAAAGGTCCAGGTTTTAGTAGAAGTGTCCCTAAAGCCTACAGAAGAACAGGGGGTATGATTGTATTGATTCCTGGTTTGGATAGGGATGAAAAAGGGATTCCAATAAAGTTGAAAAACAATCCACTGGACTTGGTTTCCAAGTTTAAAATATGACTATGACCTGGATGACAAATTTTGTATTTCTACCTAAATATTGTGACCTCCCTGCTCTCTGTACCTCTGTTTTATTTACTCCTTGTGTGTCAATCCTTCCTTCCATTAATTCTCTCCCTCATAGTTTTCTCTGATTCTTTCTTCTTTCTTTTCGTGTCTTCTTCACTGAATCCTAACCTTATTGTGTCCTTCCTTTCTTCCTCCTGTCATTTAATACATCCATCATAAATTAATGGTGAAAGTTACAAATTGAAATGCATGCATAGGGCTACAATCTTAAAAAAGTTTGAAAAATCCCAACTGAAGAACCATACTAACACTAAAGCATGGTGGTGGCAGCATTGTACTCTTGGGCTCCTTCTCTTAAAATGAAACTCATGTTTATTTTGAGCTGGATGATCAGAAACATCCGTTCTCTCCCAGATATTTAAGGATAGCATTTATTTTAACGGTTGAAAACGATTTGAAATTCTTGTCCTGGTCTGATTTGCAGTGGAAGCAGCTAGCTTGATAATAGCGCCTTCTCTACCGTGTGTTTCAGAGAGGAGAGTGAGAGCGTGCTGACGCTGAAGGGACTGACCCCGACAGGCATGCTGCCGAGCGGAGTGCTGTCCGGTGGCAAAGAGAAGCTGCAGAATGGTAAGAACATTTCTGAGACCCCCACCTTTGCTCCCCCCGCCACAGGTTTCAGTAGCTGCACCACAAAGGAACCCTAAACAGGTTTAAGTGCCGCATTTAAAGTATGATTTATGTTCCCCTTGATTGATATTTAATAAATTGAACTCTTTCCCCTCCTGTGTTTGTTAAACAGATGATAAAGTCTCCTCCTCTACCAGCTACATTCAGCATATTTTCTTTGGTTTCATTGTTTTCCTGAATGTGTCCTCTCTTAACGTCCTGCGTTATTGCTTCTGTTTTCCAGTCCCTGTTTTCTCTCTTCCACTGGTTTTACTCAAATATTACCCATGTGTTTTCTTTTCTCCTTTTCTCTCTGGAAACTGCAGGTACATTCGGTTGTTGTGCAAGTATTTCGTTGTGTTATGTGTTCATCAGTGTTTTTTATTTATTTACTTTGTGTGTGTGTGTACATTCAGTTTGACCACAGTCTGGTTTTCAGATCTGTGAAGGTGGATCTTAGCGATCATGTCAGGTTGTTGAAACTTTATTCAGGAGTATATTAGAAATACCTGTGAAGAGAAGAGGGATAGTTATTCATTTTAGGTTTTGTAAATAAAAACAGAGTTCTCTGTTTATAAGTGGGTTTCATTAGATTAACAGCAACCATCGTTTTCATTCGCTCTCTAGAAAAGATCTGTAGAAAAAAAAATAAAAAAACAGGGACAAATAAAACAGTAGCTTAATATTAAAATTATAATGGAAAATCTAATGTTAAAAGATTTATTTTCTCCGTCTTTCTTACTTAGAAATAAATTGAATAAATAATATTTTGAGTTAAAAACATAGCTGTTTGAATAGTTTTATTTATTAGTTGTAATTTGATGATAAATTCAAGAAAATTGATGTTTTGAGGGGCTTTGAAAGAGAATCCAGGCCCACAGCATCACACATCCCCCTCTATACTTAACTGAGGTACTTTTTCACACATTCATTCTTTACTAAACATTGTTTATAAACCAGTCAGTTCAGGTTCAAATCATTTAGTTTAGGAAACTCCACAGTTTTTTGTTTTGTGTTTTTTGACAGTAGAAAATAAATACGTTTTCGTTCCACATCCTAACCCTTAAAGGTTGTTCTGGACACGATTCCTGACCAGAAGGACATGTTATCCAGTTTTGTTTGTTTTCTTCCATTATGAAGAGCAGTTACTATAAATGAAACTGTCAGGTCTACTTATTAAAAGTTCCTGAATTCTCTCATACATCTAAAAGAAGTTTAAAGTATAAAGTTCAAACCAAGCTTAATTTATTAAGGTTTTAATGGGGATCGATCAGGGCTTTAATAATTATTACATCAGTCATTTCATTTAAAGAGATAAAGTTAATTTGTGTTGGATTCTTCTCTCAGTAAATGTTCTCACAATAAAGCTTTCTTTATCTTAATACCTCCAGTGAGATTACGCTGCTGCAATAAGAGGTTTAATTCGAAGGCTGTTAGCGTAAAGCTGCTAATAAAACACTTTATAAAATCATATTATTCTAATGAGTTTAGACCCGATTAACAGTGGGACTCCTGCTGCTCGCCTCATTCAGCTGAACACCTGTGATTTGAGCCGCCTTTTATTTGTGTGTTGATGATTTAGTTAGAACTCATCCTCTGGGACGTTTGTGCTTTAGTCTCCTGTCTGTAAACCTCAGCGTCCCTCCACTGCTAGTGTGAAGTCGACTCTATGCAGCTTTGATGTGTTTGCTATAAATATGTGTCTCCCAGGATGACGGTTGGTAGTTGGTAAGTGGCTGAAAGGTGTTTTTATTTTTTCCTTCAAACTCAGTCCTAATTCTGATATAATGCATTGAAGGATGGTGAATCTAGCTTTAAATAAAGTGTGATCATAAACCTCTGCGCTGTACCAATGTCTTCCAGCTGCTTCATTTTCCACCTTTCTTTTTAACTCCCATCTTCATACTTGTTTCATAATGTTTTTTACAGTGTTTATTTTTGTGTGTGTGTGTCAGCTTTTCTCTAAATGTTTATTCCTCCTGGATTATTTGCTTTTTATTTTCTCCTGTCGCTCCATTCACTAGTTTAACGCTTTCTCTTGAAGAACTTTAACCCTCCCTCCATGATATTTGCTGATACTTTTCTTCCTCCTCCACCCCCTCCTCTCTGCTAACATCCTCGTTTTCTTTTTGTCTTGAAATGTGGAGATGCCGTTAACCTTTTGTTGTCGTTATTGGCTGTCTTTGCTGCTCATTGACTTGTTCCTGGGACAAAATGACCTCCTCCTGCTCACCTCTCTCGTTCATTTTGCAACCCCCCTCTTCTTCTCTTCAGCTACTGTTGAAGCTATTGAGGCTGATGAAGGTAAATGGGTCTGGCCGCCCTCTTCTGTTGCTTTTTCATGGCAATAGAAAGTTGGGGGAGGGGAGGGGAGGGTTTGGTGGGTTTTTTACATTCATCTCGCTGGTGCTTGAGTAGAGTGTGTTTTTTTGGGGGGGCTAACAAGCTGTGCGTAGTTTCAACGTAGAATAAGATGTAAGTACTTTAGATCATGTGGCCGCATGTTTTAAAGCGGGACGGGCTTTTCATGGCAGAGATTTCATGATCACAGATCACCACTGATTTTATCTTTTATTTTATGGGTGAGCGCAAAGCTAAACGACAGTTTGTGACTGAAAATGTTTGCTTCACCTTTCAGAAGAACTGCTGAATGAAGTTAGTTTATATACAGTTTTATTTGCACTTAAAGTGCGTTTTTACACTCCCATAAATGCAGGAATGTGTAAACGCATTAGTATTATCAGCTCCTCTGGAAGCTCTACTGTGAATTTACACTGCTTATCTAATTAATAACTCTTGCTAACCTGTAATAAATACAACTAAATATGTGCTTGAGCTGTTGGCCTATTCCCTACTTCATATAGGGCTACAGGTCATGAAATAAAATAAAAAAAGCGAGGCTTATCAAGTCAGAAAGATGGCGAAACATTGTAGGACTGTGCAGAAGTTTTAAATTGCAGCTAATTACATTTTCTTTTCATGCAGGCAGCAGTTATTGTGATATAGATTAATACCTGCTATGGCTTTCTAATTTCCTCTTTTGACTTTTTTAAACCAGCCCAGTTCTTAGATAATTTTTTTTTACAGTTTTAAAGAGAATTACTTTACTTTGGTGGATTTAGAGAGATTTGCCCTTTTCACATTCACAGATCTCACCAACATCTCTTGGTTAAAGGATCTTTAGAAAAGCAAGAGTTCTTACTCGTCTCCTTCACTTCCTTTTAAATTATACTCATTTAATCTGTTTTGTAGTGCTCTGCAGTTCTGCACAAAACATTATTATCTGTTTAAAATGATGCATTTCCAACTAAGGAATCCCACTGCAGGCCGGAAGATAAGACGTGACCTTTTAGAGCACGTTTTCTTCCAGTTTAAACAATTAATTTGTACTTGATGAAACTTTGACATCACTTTTCGTCCTCCCGTATCAAAGCCCCTTCCTGCAGGAAGTGATTCCAGCTAGCTAGATGGATAACAAGTGTGAATATCCTGCTCAGAGCAACATGTTAGATATCATTAATATACAGAGGGAAATCCTATCCAAAGCTAATTTGGAGGGCTTTTATAGAAACTATTCAAATGAGGGTAAAATGCAAACGAGCTTTGCAGCGCCAAAGACATTACCCAACTTGTCATGGCCTCATTGCTGCACAATGGATTGCAATAAAACTCTTGTTCTAGGAAGCTCCATAAAATACCAGAATACAGAGTTTCACTCTATTTTTATGCAGTACGTACATTTTTTTTTTCCATCTCTACCAAAGCATCTGGGACACAATTAGGGCTGAAACAATTCATCGTGATTAATCAATTATTGAAATAATCGTCAACTAATTTAGTTATCCATTAATCGTTAACTGGAGTATAGAGAGTGTAAAATATGCCTTTAGCTGATAGAGCAACCTACTTAGAGCAAAAATTATACAAAGATTATAAAAAATATATGAATATTTTGCATTTAAGATAAAAAAAAGAAACTGTCAACATGCTCTATCCAGAACTCCTCCAGTGGAAAAGTTTTAGTTTCAATTTCATAAAAAGTCTTCTTTAAGGAACCTTCGGCTATCCAATTATCAATCGATTGATCAAAAAAATTATCAATAGATCGATATTTAAAATAATTAGTTGCAGCCCTAGACACAATATATGGTCTTCGTTGGATACTTTATAAAAACCATAACACCTATTTATGTAATAGAAAATAACATTTTAGAAGAAATCTGAATATGGCTTCAAGACCTACAGCATGAATATAGCCTAAGAAAGAAGAGAGAGAGTGTTGTTTTCAGAACATGTATTTAAAGTTAATTAATTGCTTTAAACATTGTTTGTTTCTCTTTCAAGGATTTTAAAATTTTCATATTCTTTTAAAAAATATAAATCAATATTTTCACAAAAACTGTGTTTAAATGCGAAAGAAGGCGAAAAGTATCAGGAAAAGAAATAAAATCCTTTTTTTTCAGGAAAGCATTAAAGAAAACCAAAAAGAGACCTGAGAAATGGTCGGGGGCAGAAAGCAGCCAAAGAAAAACCTCCAGAAAGGTTCCCTCATGGAGCCTTTAGGAAAATTTTCCTCAGCAATTTTTTTAAAAGTCTGAAAGAATGTCTTACGTTTCTGGAGGAGATCCAAAACTGCACCTCATTCAAATCACACTTCCTTTGATGATTAATTTGTTTTATAGTCTGTCTTTTGCTGCCCCACCACACACACACATCCTTATGAAATCTTGCTATGAAAGCCCTTAATGTTACGTCCCCTTTGAAACGGCTTAAGCAGTTGTGCATTGTTGTTGCTGTTTTATTTATCTTCCAAATGATGTAGAGCTAAAATCCAAAGCTCCTGGGGAGAAATCTACATTAGATTCTCCCATTGAATGATTTGCATCGCTTTTTCCTCTGCTTGCGCAAGAACAACCTCAACTGCGAGCTAAATAGTAGTGCGCCAGCTGCTATTTACGTTGAACCTGTCCGGTACTTCCTCTTGAACCCCACAGAGGACAGTCCACTGTAGTGTCCAGACTCTTCTCTGCTTCTCTCTCTCCATGTCGGTCTCCTGTGGCCCTGCTGTGTCGTGTTTCCTCCCTGTGAGCTGCTAATAACCTGTGTCTGACCTGTGCTATGCAGCAACACAACTACGCTACTCATCGTGCCCTCTGTAGAAAATGTCGCCCCTGCTTTCTCGTTTTAATAAAGGGTCATCACTTTTTTTTTTATTATTAGTAGTAAAGAGTCTTTATGAGGGGTGGAAGTGATGAAACAAAAACATGACATTTCCATTGAGATCTTGTGGTAACTTCCATCCCTCATAGCTCCTGGTAGACCCTAATTGCTGCATGCTCCAAACAGACTAAACCAGTAGTTAGCACCCAAAGTGTCCGTAATGTTTCTGTCCGTGGGCTCAGTCTCAACGTGGTTTCTATTCTGTGGTAGTGAGTGTTTCAGTGGACTCCACTCTTTTTTTCTTTCTCTCTCTGTTTTTTGTTTGTTTAGTTTATTTTATTGTCTGTCTCTGATCATTCTCTTCTTTCCCTTTGGTTGTTTCAACCTGTGACGTGATGAGGGCAATCTGGACGTTTGGGGTCCTCAGGCGTTCTGCAGCGGGCTTTGCCTTAAAGCCCTGTTTTCTTCTTCTTCTTTTTTTTACTGCCTAAAAACACAAGATTTTTTTTTTTTTTTAAACCTGCGGTGCAACCTGTTGCATATATTTTAGATTTCTTTGCACAGGTGCTCATCGAAGCATGGATTGGTAGTAAAGTGAAAACCTGTTGACCCTGATTCCAGCAGCCCCGTTATAGGATTAGAGGGATTAGTCAATCCTTTTGTGTACCCTGTTATTTGTTTTTTTATCAAGTAAATTCTGTTATTGTGGGGGTAGTTAAAAAAAAAAAAGTTAAGAACAATAAAAGGTCACCGTTTTTCTTAAACATACCTATATGATTTTTCTGGGTAGAGTTAAAGGAGAACATTGATAGCTAAAACCAGCAAATAGTCTGGTCAAGAACATTGTCTAGGAAACGGGATGCTAATTTAACAGAATCCCTGCACTTTGACACCTTCTGTAGAACACAAAGCTTTACTTTTTTCACAAAGCCATGGCTCAATCTATGTATTCATCAAAGTAGGTGAGAAATTAGAAGCAGCAAAAAGAAAAATTCTACTTTATTTCCGTTACATTGTCACAAGTACAAAGCAAATAAATGAACTCTCTGCATTTAACCCATCCGCATGGGGAGCAGTGGGCTGCCATGGGGCAGCACCCAGGGAGCAGTGTGAGGTAAAGGGTCTTTGCACAGGGAGTGGCAGTCCGCGGGAGTGGGACTTGAACTTTGAACTTGTGGAACCGGAGCACAGTGACCATACCCACTAGGCTGCCCCTCCCCTGCCAGGGGATTAATAAAAAAAAAAGATGTCTGGAGGAGATACAACAAAAAAAATGCCAAAGTGAATTTTCTTCTTTCCCTTTGGTTTTTTCAATCTGTGATGTGATGACCTGGACGTTTGGGGTCCCCTTCACTACTTCATTACACCGAGGGAGTGGCAGGAATAGATCCATCAATTATTTTTTTTCTGCGAAAGAGGCACGGCAAACAATTAGGTTGAATTGATTGTGCTGTTGCATTTAAAAGAATGTACACAAATTTAAAAATCAGGTCAGGTCTATCAGAGCTGTAGTGCAAGAAGGTAAATAAGATTACCAGTAATGCATATAATGCATCGATGGAGAGTAAAAAGAAATGAAAAGCCTTCCAGCACCCTAATCGTATAGCAGCATAAATGCAGGGGTCCGGTCAGAAAAAACGTAAGCTGCCAGGAATTTTATAAAGAAGAAAAAATGCGTTTATGTCTCATTTAACTCTACCCAAGAACATGAATAGGGATATTTTTTGAAGCTTTTAAAAGGTCTTGTCTTGCAGTCATCATAAAAAAAGGGTGGCTGTAGTATTTTTTATTTTTTTTCCTGCAACAACTCTTGCCCCTATTAGATTATTTCTTATTTTTTCATTTGTACAATACTATTTAGTTTATTTTCACAATCAAACTAAGATGAGCTTTATTTAGTTATCTTCTAATAAATAAGTGATTCTCATTACTTTATTCAGCATAAAAAACGCTCCTAATTCCTGTCACTTGTCCTCTCCTTTTTTCACCTTTCCCCCCCCACATCTCATCAGCCATCAAAGGCTTCTCCCCTCAGCATAAGATCACCAGCTTCGAGGAGGCCAAGGGTCTGGACCGCATCAACGAAAGGATGCCACCGCGGCGGGATGCCCTGCCTTTGGACGCAAGCCTCAATTCGCTCAACAGGGCCCTGTCTTCGGAGACAAACGGCACGGATGCTAAAGGGAGCACCAGTGGCGGCAGTGGAGGCAACATCCAGTGAAGGCCAGCAGCAGCAAGCGCCGCCTCGGCCCGCGGGGCTGCCTGGCCCCCAGCCTCATCATGGCTCGCCACTGCAGAGAAGACGCAAAGGTTGAAGGAAAAGAGAAGAACGTTGGGGGAGGGGCTGGAGTGTCGATGGAGGAGGCAGCTGTGGCTGAAACTTGGGGGGGGGGGGGGGGGGGGGTCTAGTCTTTTAAAAAGCCTTCATAATATTAGTTCCTAGTTAAGTCTGCTAAGTTATTTGCCGGGTCATATTTCTGAGCGCCTGTCCGCGCCTCACATCGCTGTCCGTCAGAGAAAAACAGGAACAGAGAGAGAGAGAGAGAGACCTTAGAGTTGTCTGGTTTGTTTTATTATTTTCTTAAACGACCCTTTTTCTCATTTACACCGGAATGGAAAGTCGTGTAACTTCTTACTAACTATTTTACGTTTACAAGAACGCAGCACTAAAAAAAAAAAGCAAACAAGAAGAGAACATGAGAAAGGTGATGTTTTTAAAGATATAAGGGTGTACAAACTAAATAAGGACTATTTATTGATGACTTTTTTTTTCTTTTTTTTTTTGCTACTCTTATGAATTAGCGTTGAAATTAATTAGGCAGTCTTAAAAAAAAAAGGAATGTTGCAATGTTGTCAAAATGCCAAATAATGGAACGTTTTATGGTTTTTGTACATATTCTGCTTACCTCAGGTTATTTTGGTGTGTGCTTCAACCTGATTTTTCTGTATAATGAATACCTATTTTCTTGAGTTTCATAACTGGAATTTACACTTACCTATCTATCATCTGCAAATATGATTATTTTTTGTCTATCTGAACAGGGGACTTTGCGAGGGGGGGTAGATTTTATTTGTTTTCTTTTGTGGCTTGCTGGAATTGAGTGTTAAATTTTTCTCTTTTTAAGTATTGCGAACAAAGTAAAAATAGAGAACCTATATTGTGTAAGAAAAAAAAACAAAAAAAAAACATGATAAAAGTGTCTGCCTATGCATGTTTTATAAAAATCAAAGGAATTAGAAAAATCTGAATACCTTGGCTGTGGAGGCCTGTTTTGAGATATATTGCGCTTTAGTGAACATATACTGGAAACGTATACTTGCATACTTTGAATTAACACCGAGACGCTCTATGCCTTTGATTCTCCTTTTGTTTTGTAATTGAAGCATTTAATGATCGATGATGGATGAGAAATCCTATTTTTAACCTGCGCTTGTGAGTGCACACAGTCCAGTTAAGCATGTTTGACAATTCTCGTGAGGTGTGTGGTTACATGTGGATCTCCCAAAAAAATGCATGATTAGTTGTTTGTATCCTATAAAACGGTGAAAATCAGTTTTCTTGAGGTTTATTTTGTTTTTATTTTATTTTAGCTTTTTTTGTAAATGTGCCACAGAAAGTGTAATTTGATTCCTCTTATAATCTTATTTGGAACTCTGCTTTGTATATCAGTTACAGGTTTGATACTGCTCAATACTTTAAAATGAAACAACAACAAAATATATATATATATATATATAAAAATATAAATATACTTAGATCTTTTTTAAAGAACTGCTTTAAGTGCCCAAGTAATTCACTACACGACATGAAGCCTTGCTTTTTGTAATTTAACTCCGGAAACTGTTGGCAGATGGTGATGATTATGATGATGATGATGAGGCATGCACTTGCAACTAGGAGAAGTATTTTATATAACTGTTCAATAAAAATGTGCATGAATTTCAACATGAAATGAAAACTGCGTGTTGTCTGACTCTATTTGAAGAACCTGCTGCAGAATTACCTCTAAAAGGAAAGAGTTTGCTCCAATTGCTTTGGGAAAAAAAAGACTTAGGTTTAGCAGGTCAGACATCTTTAACTAAGGTATTATGCAGAAAATAAAAAAAACCCTACATGTGCGTCTTGATTCAGACCATATTTGTAAAGATGTTTCAGTGTTTTGATTTTAAAAAATGTAGATGTATACAGACTTATTGCAAACCACGTCTCACTTCCTGTCAGACCCATGCCGCTGAATTGCTGCGTAGTCCGTCTAAAATAGACCTATGCAAGCCCATTTGCACAACATATGGTGTGATCATCCCCATCGACTTTCAATGAGCGCCAAACACCACAACCTTGTCCAACACGATTTTCTGTTGGACGCAAAATCGGATTTGTTGTGTCCTGGCCTTAAAATCTAGACCAGAGGTCTTCATCAGGTGGTTCGCAACCCCTAGGGGGTCCGCGGAGGTACTGCATAGGGGTCGCAAAAGTTTTGGTTAATTAGACTTTTTTTATATTCCCCCTGCAATTTTTTCCACTAATTGAAATATCTTTAAATCCACATTAACATGAATCCAACAGACTGTAGTAAACAGATAAATGGAGGTAGAATATGTCTTTCAGTCATCAATGCACACATTCAGCGACACACAGGAGCTCTTTCAAGCTGGGCACCGTTTCATTCACAACACCTGTCCCATCAACAAGGAATCAGAAATACTTTAATAATCCCATGATAGAACATTATTTCATACCATATATTTAATTAGGGGGTCCCTGCTCCATCTAGCCATCAGTTTGGGGGTCCTTGGCCTGGAAAACGTTGGAGACCCCTGATCTAGACAATTTAATCAATGGGCTAAGAAAAACCCTGCAACAGGACAAACATTCTGGACATTTAATCCAGTACAGCATTTCAGTTCTATGACATTGATGACCTGCTGAATTAATCACTGCAAAACAACAATCTAAAAACATTTCTTCAAAGATGTTTAATTACCCTTAATTTGAGTAGGTGAATAAGAATAGAAAGGAATGAGTATTTCTACCCTTAAAAAAAAGATAATTACATATGTTGCACTTGAAATAAGAAGCTGCTGTTGTCTTTTTCTTATTTTTAAAAGCAAATTGACTTATTTCGTTGACAGTGTCTCACTTACTTTTTTAATTTATGAAAAAATGCACTTAGTGTAAGAAAAAAAAAATTCAGTGTGGTACCAAAGACATTTTTATTTCTGATGCCATTTTTATACAAAAGAACACATGAAGGGGGTTTTCAGGGATTGTGAAATCAAAGCTTGAATACAACAAAAAAAGTGCATTGTTTTTAGGTTGGAAGAACAGGGAAAAAAAACATTTCACCAAACAGCCTGGAAAAGGATGTTTTTTTAGACAAAATATTAATGAAACCTGACCTTTAAACCACCTCATCCATCATCTCATTATTGGCTCTGGTTTGTGTTGACTTTAGTTGTATTTTTCTCTGTCTACGGTTCCTATGAACCAAACAAATCAGTGTGGAGTTTGCATTTGGGAAAATGTGCTTGGCAGCTCCTGAACAAAGGTGTTTCCTCCCTATCAACCTCAGTGACTTCTTTGATTAAACTTTGAAGGCAGAGCCAACACACTGTTACCCTACCTGCAAGCTAAACCACCAATAGCTGCTCCTACTGTCAAATATTTTCCCAAACCTCATTCCAATTCTCCAAAAATTAGTCTGTTTTAAATGTGAAGGCAGTCCAACTTAAATAGCATTACATTTTTTAGGGCTTTAAACTTGTTTTTGGCTTTATTTAAAGCACAATGCTCGAATCAAAGGAAGTGAACGCTCACATCCTGTTTTTGGGGATATTCATTTTACAAAAGCCAGGATTGTACCAAGTGAGAGAAAATGTGCGGATCGGTTGTTGATTTCACAATGAGCAAGTTTGGGACACATGATTAAAATATTCAAGTAACATCTTTGCTGTATGTGTTATTCTTCATGAATCCTTGGTAGAGAAAACTGTCGGCTGTCAGATCTGCCACACCTCATTAACTCTATAAGGTTTGTTAAAACCTAAAAGCTTATAGTTCAGCAGGTTGTAGCTTGGCTTTGAGGAGCTTTCTCAATGAGCTTAACATTTGCCTCATTTTTTTATTTTTATTTTCCAATTCAAAGCATTTTTTGGTTTCATCTTGCCACTGGAACATCAAACCATTCATAGTTCTGTTGCTTTGAAGTGAGGTTTAAAAAAAAGTCCATCCACGTTGTTCACTCTGCTGACCGAGGGAGTGAAACAAACTCGCATCATGATGGTACCACCACCATACTGGCTGCAGGTAAGCTGTCCCTCGACTCCCCCAAAGATGCAGCTTAGCATTTTAGACCTTCTGTTGCCTGATCTTAAACG
This sequence comes from Cyprinodon tularosa, assembly GCF_016077235.1. Classification (NCBI taxonomy): domain Eukaryota; kingdom Metazoa; phylum Chordata; class Actinopteri; order Cyprinodontiformes; family Cyprinodontidae; genus Cyprinodon; species Cyprinodon tularosa. Next base: position 1,209,100 of record NW_024039707.1, on the reverse strand, counting down.
TTAAATCCATTCATTTGGGTTTTTCAAAATGAATTAAGAGGAAGAGATCTGCTCAAACCAAACAATGCTTTGTGAAAATATTATTTTCTAAACCTGAGAACTGGTTGGATTACTGCACACTTGTCAGGTGTTTATGGTAACACCGTATTAATCCTTTGCATTTTACTTTAGATTTAATGAGTCTATGATGTGCTATAGAGTCTGCAGGTCCATCAAGACATCTTTGCAGGTTACATGCTCTTTTTGCTCAGAATTCATTTTCAGCTGGGAGACTTTCCCATAAACCCAAATGTTGCCCAGTTCATCTATTGTAATTGACTTAAAACCATTCAACTTAGCTGTTCAGGGTTCTTTTATTAGCTCCTGGATGAGTCCTTGCTGTTCTTTTGGAGCAATCAAGGGTTCACCAAAGTCCCGTTTTCTATATTTATAGTTTATGGTTCCCACTGTGGTTTAATGGACAAAAATAAATAGAGTTGCATCTCATCTTTTCTTGGTTTTCTTTAGCTCAAGGCATTATTACCTGTCACCGTTTTTGTTTTCAGATCTTCTGACCTACATCAGCTTGCCAAATTGTTTTTGAGAGTTTCTGATTCTTTAGGTGCAACAGTCATAAATAATGGGGGGGGGATAAAAAAAAAAAAAAAAAAAAAAAAACTAGATCTACATTCTTTGGTAAAAACAAAGAGTATTTCAGTGAGCACTTCTGTAAGCATTGTTCCAGACAGTGAATAATAGTGAGACGTCATGGTTGGCATTTAATTGTTTATATTTTATATTAACTTCTACAGGAAAAAACAAGATGTTTGTTTTATGGTTAATCATTCTCAGTTCATGTAGCAGATGCCTCTCCATCTGTAGAAGGTAGTCGGCATCTTTAGTGTTTCAGATTCCTAAGCAATCATTTGCTTATCTCCTATAATTGCTGATGTAATTGCTCCTGTGTCGTCCCTCCCAAACCCATCCAATGTTGTGAGAGCAGGAAAAAATAAGTGATGGGAGTTGCCTCAGACTTTCGGGTCCAAACGGACCAAATGGACTCGGGCTGTGCTGCAAGTCTCTACAACCACCCTCTTTACGTCAGGAAGGGAAGCCAGTCTATTTCCTCCCGTTCTTTATCTAAAGGAAGTGCAAAAATAAGCATCAGTGACGGAGAGCTCAGGCTTGGACACCTCTTTTTTTTCTGCCTTTTTGCGGCAAAGTCCAACCAGCTCCAGTCTGGAGAAGTCAGAGGAGATTCACTCTGTCACCATGAAGTCCATCAGTTTTCTCATCCTGCTGCTGGGATCGGCCACACCAGGTAGGGAGATGATTCACACTTTAAATGTAATCAAAATGCTGTAGGAGGTTGTAGGTTTCAACTTTAATTGAAATGAGTAAGGAAGCTTTTAATATGTCTTCTTTGAGGTTGAATTTTGTTGTGGACCTGGATAAAGATCTCCAATATTCAAAGGCCTTTGAGACACAGAAAGTTTCTATTTATCCAGCTTTTTTTTAAAAAGATCAATGAATTATTCCATCTCAAAATTTCTACTCTGAACTAGGTTGCAATAATTTACAACATAGAATCTTTACACTACTTTTTTTAACCAAAAAGAATAAGGCTTAACCTGGCCAAGGGGAGAGCAGATTTACTGGCTCCTTGTTTGTTTTTCCTTCTACTGAGCCAACAGCACTTGTATTGGGCTGATAGGTGATCTAAGCGTAGATAAACTAGTGGGAACCAGTCTGACCCCTCTGTCACAAAACAACAGATTATTGTCCTGCAACCAAAAAGGTCCCCGATGGAAACAAACCAACTTCCAGCAGTAAACATCTGGAGGAAATGACCTCGCCGGGGCTTTTTGTCATCAAGCCATAAAGGCTCCGATTTTGACCTTGTAAAATCAACAGGAGGTCAGTTTTCTTCAGGAGTCAAATAACTGCAGAACAACTAAAGTGTGTGTGTTTTACATCTATTCCTGGGGTATTTATATGGGTTGTATTAGGTGTTTTATAGGTTTATTATATGATAATCCTATACAAATAGTGCCTGATTATAAAACCGGTCTTATGTATAAAACCTTTCATAAAACTTTTTTAGTCCCTTTAAGTCAGATAGCCTTAAATACATCACAAAATCACCTTTAGCAGTCACTTAGTCAATCCGCCTAATCTAACCTCATTATGCATGAAGGGCAGCACAGAATATCCTAAACCAGGGGTCTGCAACCTTTCAAATTTATAGTGATTGAGGCTCGCAAATATTACATGACCTTTAAATAAAACACATCTTATTATTTTTGTTCAATATCAGCAATAAGAAACTTTTAAAAGCAGTTGATTTGCTTTTTTTTGTCTTTATAATAAGGACAAAACACAGGTTTCATCAAGATTAAGCATTTATTTTGATTTTTTTTTATTGGAGCCCAAAGAGGAAATAACAAAACAAAGATATATATATATATACATATATACTTACAAGCATACATATAAAAATATATATTCACATATATGTACATAAAAGAATATCTCTTGCTGTGGTCACACACAGATCTATACAGTATGTACAGTACTGACAAAACATCGCACCAAAGTAAATAATCCAAAATTACAGTCCAACAGTTTCAACCCCCTTTTTTTTATTCCCAACAAGAAAAAAAAAGGAAAAAGAGAAAGAGAAAAAGAGAAAAACCAAACCCAGCAAGACAGAAAGACAGAAGACTTAATTGAGAATTAGTTAGACCAATAATTGTATAATTCGGGACAGAAAGAACACGTGGCCCAAATCGCAGGGGGAACCTTTGCATTTGTCACATACATCCACAACATCCCTGTAAATCTGAGAAAGCCTAGATTTTGAGAAGTGAATCCTTTGTACAACTTTAAACTAAATCAAACTAAGACGAGCACAGGATGAGGAAGTTCAAATCCTGTTAATGGCATAATCCCAAATATTATGTGTCAACTGGATTCGACTCTTTATCCCATCCATCTCTAAGTTTGACATTAGAATCAACCCTTGGATTTAAAATCAAACTATAAATCTTTGAAATCTTTTTGGACTGGATTATGCGCAATAATTTATTCCCAGGGCTGTTCAGGAGGCATAGAAGGAAAATTTGGGAAACATTTGGAAATTTGGTGAAATTTCATACTTGTAGATAACAAAATAGATGCATACCAGGTAAATTGTATTTAGAAGATAAATTCGCAAAATATCAAATACTCCTGATGTATAGAGGTTTCTTATTTGTTTTAAACCCCTATCATACCAAACTGATAGTGATGGGTCAAAGAGGGATGGAGGAAACAAATTATTGTTAACCAAAGAGCATAAAGATGAGGCAACAAAAAAATTAAACTGCCTTCTAAATATAGACCTGACTTTAAGTGTATTAAGGACAACTTGATTATTAGTGAGTAAAGAAAAAACTAGACCAGATAATGAAGATCCAACACAGGAAGGTAGTTTGATTTACTCCAGAGAGAACTAGACAATTTTAGCGAATAACAAATTAGGGATGCAGGATATAATCGGCCCCCTATCGGTATCGGCCTGTATCGGCCGTAAAACTGAATATCGGACATCGGCCACCCCACCGATATTTAACCCGATATTTGATCAGCTTCTGAGTTTCTAAAGTCTAAAAAAAAAATATAAAATACTTCTTCTTTTTCCTCAAAAACTTCTTTTTTACAGACTTAAAAACTTCTAAAGACGAGGGAAAAAATATTGATACATTAAAGTATCACAATATCTTCATATACTGATAAATTGCCATTTAAAAACACCATATCAATCTCTTTTACTAATGAAATATTGCTATATGTCATCGTTATGCTACGAAATACCCCGAACATTTTGCCATATTTTTATATGTTGATATATTGATGCGGCATCGATCTATTTTACTAACAAAATCTCACAAGAATTTGCAAAATATCACGAGAGTTTGTAACAGAACGATGAAATTTCACGAGATTTTGAAAGTAAAATAGATCCATACCACTTTTAAAAAATCTATTTGATATCAGCATATGAAAATATAATTGAGTACATTATTTTTCAAAGTGTCAGAAATGGATAACAAAACTGCTATTTTCAATGACTACTTATTTTTGTCCAGTTTTAATATCGGTATCGATATCGGTTATCGGCTACATAAGTTTTAAAATATCAGCATATCGGATATCGGCCAAAATTCCAACATCGTGCATCCCTATAACATATTTTCTGTATATGAGCAGACCCATAATATGATTGAAAATCGGGCAATGCAAATCCACCTGAGTTTATATCTTGGCAATAATGTTTTAGGAACAAGAGTGGGTTTCCCATTCCAAATAAAGTCACTAATCAATCTATTCAAGGAATCAAAAAAAGATTTTTGGCATAAAAAGAGAAATAGATTGAAAAAGATAGTTTCGTATTTTGGATTTTGTTCTATAGGATTCTATTTTATGTAAAATGTTGTTTCCCCACTAATGACAAAAAATATCGATCTGAAAACATGTTACTTACTTTTTGATGGCATTCTGAAGTGAAAATGAAATTCAAATGCTCTTTAAAAAACCTGCTAAACCTTGGAGGAATGGTATTTGTTATAATCAAAACCATGACTTGGCTCTCTATTGTTTTTAGCCACTATTAAGAGCCATCGTAGAGGGTCCATAGAGCCAGTTGTGGCTCCGCAGGTTGCACACTTCTATCCTAAACATCGTGATATCAGTGTGCAAAGATTGTTAGTATAAAGTCCAGGAGTTATTAACTTGCATTTTACATGATAATGGGATGTTTAGTCAGCTGAAAAGTGCCATGGGAGATGATGCTTACACCAAAATGCTTAAGGTCACATAGTGATGAGAGCATTTTAGAAAAGAGAGGAAATAAGAAAATAACCACACTGTGCATCACACCTGATTTAGTGATCTGAGGTTTTCAAATTAAATCATGTTTGGTGGAGGTTTGAGAGGTCTTACTTCATAAAGACACTTGAACACAGCAGACATAGCACAGATAAATCCATTGAGAAACTTAAAGATTAGGTTATGCAGCAATATCCCAAGCTCTAAACATTTCCCTCAGCTCTGTTCAATCCACCATCAGAGGACAGAACTGTACCTACAGTTCTAGGTTGATGCAGGGAAAGCTTTATGTAGAGAACCTGCCAGGAGGCTCATGGTAACTGTGACTGAGCTGCAGCAATGAACAGCTCAGGTGGAGATTCTGTTGAGGTTTTTTGCTTTATGTCCACAAATTGCCCCTTAATGGAAGAGTTGGCAAGAACAAACCTATTGTTGAAAGATATCACCCTTTCATAATTTTCCCCCGAGTCACGTAGGGGACAAAGCACACATGTGCAGGAAGGAGATTTATTGAGGCAAGACTAAATGTAAACATTTTGGCCTCTATTCCAAATGTGGTGTTACTGAAAGCTAAAAGTGCATATGGCTGTGAACACCCCACCCTATGGTGGAGCAAGCTGGGGGCTGGATCAGGCTTTGATTATTATTAAAAAATAAATAAAATATTTATTACTAATCACAAGAAAGCTGATTGGATTAAATGGGAAGATGAATATAGATATTCATCTATATTCAAAACTATCCTCCATTAGAACATGATAGGACTTTTAAAGCAGTATGGACTCAAATAGACATCAGGCACATTGCTGGTTTTATGGACTATAGGAATTTTGACTTCACAGCTCAATACTCTAGTATAGGTTAGTTACAAAGAATACCAATGTAACTCATCAAAGTCTTGAGTTTAAGTTGAAAAGGGTAAAACCACCAACCTTAGAGACGTCCATCTCCAAAGCTCTCAACTGCTGCTGATTTATGCTGCTCAGTTCAGCGCAGACAGAGGTTCAGACAGGAAGTCCGACACAGACTAGCATTGTGCCTCTGTGACAGGATGCAGCTTCTCACTTAGTGAAGAGGATGTTCATTCACAACACATCAAAACTGCTCTGCTGTCTTGACTTTTCCTTCCAACTGACACTAATAACATGTAGGTCTTTGTCTCAGACTTTTAAAGCTCCGCCAAACAGGAATCATGCAAAACTGAAGGACAAACCTTTAAGTGGAAAACATGCAAGAGAAATACATAAGAAGTGACCCTTAGGTTTTTGTGCCAAATTGGTTGTAAATGTTTTTTCTTTTCTGTGAGCTCATAGATGACAAAAAACATAGGATTGTTTTTATTTTAGCCTAATCTAGTCTGTTTTACCATAAAACAGTCTGTATAGTCTAGCTCTACAACAGAATCTCAGTCACCTTTGGTTGGTTGGTTGGTTGGTTGGTTGGTTGGTTGGTTGGTTGGTTGGTTGGTTGGTTGGTTGGTTGGTTGGTTGGTTGGTTGGTTGGTTGGTTGGTCGCTTGTTGGTTGTTCATTGGATTGTGGATTGGTTGGTTGGTTAGTTGGTTGGTTGGTTAGTTGGTCATTGGATGGCAGATTCGTCAGTTACATGGCACATTGGTTGGTTGGCTGGTTGGTTAGTTGTTTTTTCGAGTTTTTTGCGGCACAAGCGGCTTGTTTTTTGGACAGTAGGCTGACGTCGTTGACTAAGGCCTCCTTACATGGGCCATGTGCGCTAACCCCTGTGTCACCTGCATGCCTGGCTGGTTGGTTAGTTGGTCATTGGTTGGTTGGCTGGTTGGTCATCGGTCATTTAGACGCTGGATTGGTTAGTTGGGTAGTTAGTTGGTCATTGGATGGCTGGTTGGTTGGTTAGTTGGTCATTGGAAGGCAGATTGGCTGGTTGGTCAGTTGGTTGGTTGGTTAGTTGGTCATTGGACGGCAGATTGGCTGGTTGGTCAGTTGGTTGGTTGGTTAGTTGGTCATTGGATGGCAGATTGGCTGGTTGGTCAGTTGGTTGGTTGGTTATTTGGTCATTGGATGGCAGATTGGCTGGTTGGTCAGTTGGTTGGTTGGTTAGTTGGTCAGTGGATGGCTGGTTGGTTGGTTGGTTAGTTGGTCATTGGATGGCAGATTGGCTGGTTGGTCAGTTGGTTGGTTGGTTAGTTGGTCATTGGACGGTAGATTGGCTGGTTGGTCAGTTGGTTGGTTGGTTATTTGGTCATTGGATGGCCGATTGGTTGGTTGATTAGTTAGTTGGTCACTGGGTCATGGATTGGTTGGTTAGTTGGTTGGTTGGATCGGATTGGCTGGTTGGTCAGTTGGTTCTTTGGTTGGTCGGTCATTGGTCACTCTCAAGGCACATTGGTTGGTTGGCTGGTTAGTTAGTTGGTCTGTTAGGCAGTGGATTGGTTGGTTGGTTAGTTTGTTGCTAGGTTGGTTAGTTGGTCATTGGATGGCTGGTTGGTTGGTTAGTTGGTCATTGGATGGCGGATTGGTTGGTTGGCTGGTTGGTTAATTGGTCAGTTAGACATGGATTGGTTGGCTTGTTTCTTTGTTCCTTAGTTGGTCATTGGATGACTGGTTGGTTGGTTAGTTGGTCACTAGATGGGATATTGGTTGGTTGGTCATTGGTGACTTAGACGGTGGATTGGTTGGTTGGTTAGTTGGTCATTGGATGGCTGGTTGGTTGGTTAGTTGATCATTGGACGGCAGATTGGCTGGTTGGTCAGTTGGTTGGTTGGTCATTGGTCACTTGCACGGCACATTGGTTGGTTGGCTGGTTGGTTAGTTGGTAATTGAATGGCCAATTAGTTGGTTGGCTGTTTGGTCATTGGTCAGTTACACGGCGCGTTGGTTGGTTGTACATTGGTCAGTTGGACAGCGGATTGGTTGGTTGCTTAGGAGGTTGAACGGTTGGGTGGATGGGTGCCTTTTTCAGGGCAGCAAGTCCTTGGACATCTGGTGCCCTAGAAGGGCTGCACCAAAACAGAAATTTTTCCCTGCCGCTCCAGGCTGGGTGACAAATAAAGCCATGATTAAGGCTTTAGCGTACAACACTTGCCAGTGTGCTTTTCTTTAAGCTTATATTTTTATATAAGTCTTGCAGCTAAACTTAGCTGTAACTGAAACAGTTTTTGAAAAAATGGTTCAAAATGAAAATCTTGTGGCCAAAAATAACCAGAAATATTAAAAAAAAAACACTAAAACTAGAAGTATAACTAATCAAACAAAACTAAAACTGAGAGCTGTTAAAACAATGTTCCTTAATAAAAAAATAACCAAACCTATTCTGGTGGAGGAGGGTTCAAATTGAGGATGTTTTGTACACTTTTTAAAATGTCCCATAGTGAGGGTACAAAAACACATTATAAACCAAAGTAGAAACGTACAGTACACATATAAACCTGTAATTTATTAGGGAATTACATTTATTGTAATAATGATGTCACACTTACGTTTTTAAACAAAGTTTTTTTCCACGATGTTGATTTTTGTTCATTTCAAAGGTAGCAATATTTCAAAACTCCATACTCTTAAATCTGTCTAAATCCTGGAAGCTTAGCAAGGAACAGGGGCTGCAAATTAGCTATTGCTAAATCACCCTGTATACTTTTAAGACACAATGTTGAATAAATTTTCCCTGTTAAATAAAGCAAATAAACTATCCAACAGATCTAGTCTTTCCATCAAATTTCTGAATCCAACAGCAATGCATTACTCTGGTTTGAATATGGCCGTATGTTAGCTTTATAACCTTAACATTTCAATGGATGTTTCACATTATGCAAACAATGAAAGTTATATATTGTTCTCTATAACAACAGTCCTTTATCTGCTTTATAGGTGCAACAGCTGTAACAAATATTACAATTTCAGGTGAGTGAAAATATAAAGATTTTTGAGAAACTGCAGCTCCAGCTACACTATATTGCCAAAAGTATTTGCTCACCCATCCAAATTATTGGAATCAGGTGTTCCAATCACTTCCATGGCCACAGGTGTATAAATTCAAGCACCTAGGCATGCAGACTGTTTTTACAAACATTTGTGAAAGAATGGGTCGCTCTCAGGAGCTCAGTGAATTCCAGCGTGGAACTGTGATAGGATGCCACCTGTGCAACAAATCCAGTCGTGAAATTTCCTCGCTCCTAAATATTCCACAGTCAACTGTCAGCTGTATTATAAGAAAATGGAAGTGTTTGGGAACGACAGCAACTCAGCCACGAAGAGGTAGGCCACGTAAACTGACGGAGC